>NW_024719358.1:0-16702 GCF_018991925.1 Homarus americanus
CCCCAGGTACCTCTGACACCCCAGGCACACCTCAGACACTCTGCACACCCTGACACCTGCAACCCCAGACACCCCAGGCACACCTCTGACACCTGAGGCACACCCCAGACACTCCCAGGCACACCCCTGACACTCCGGCACACCCCAGACACCCCAGCATACATCAGACACTCCCAGGCACAGCCCAGACACCCAGGCACACCCAGACACTCCCCAGGTGCACCTGGACACTCCCCAAGCACCTCTGACACCCCAGCACACTCTGACACTCCCCAGGCACACTCCTGACACTCCCAGGCACATCTCCTGACACCCCAGGCACACCTCTGACTCACCCAGGTACACCTCCCGACACTCCCAGGCACCTCCGACACCCCAGGCACACCTCACACCCCAGGCACACCTCTGACACTCCCAGGCACACCTCTGACACCCCAGGCACACCTCTCACCCCCAGGTGCTCTACTGACATTCCCTCAGACTCTGACTCCTCCCAGGCACACACCTCTGACACCCCAGGCACACCTCTGACACCCCAGGTACTCCTTGACGCCCGGCACACCTCTGACACTCCCAGGCACACCTCAGACACCGCCAGGCATACCCCAGACACTCCCAGGCACAGCCCAGACACCCAGGCACACCTCAGACACTCCCCAGGCACACCCTGACACCCCCAGGCACACCTTTGACACCCCAGCACACCTCTGACACTCCACTGCACACCCCAGACACTGCCAGGCATACCCCAGACACCTGGCACAGCTCAGACACTCCAGGCACACCTCAGACACTCCCCAGGCACACCTCTGACACTCCCAGAAAGCCACCTCTGACACCCCAGTGCACACCTCTGACACCCAGGCACACCCCTGACACTCCCAGGCACACCTCTGACACCCCAGGCACAACCCATGACACCCCCAGGTACACCCCTGACACTCCCAGGCACCCTGACACTCCCAGGCACACCTCTGGACACCCCAGGCACACCCCCACCCCAGGCACACCCCAGACACCCCAGGCACCCCCTGACACCCAGGCACACCTGCACACTCCCCAGGCACACCCTGACACTCCCAGGCACACCCCGACACCCCAGGCACTCCTGACACTCCCAGGCACACCCTCCAGACACCCAGGCACACCCCAGACACCCCCAGGCACATCTGACACTCCCAGGCACACCTCTGACACTCCCAGACACACCTCTGACACCTCAGGCACACACTCCCAGCACACCTCAGACACCCCCAAGTACACCTCTGACACCTCCCAGGCACGCCACTGACACTCCCAGGTAAACCTCTGATACCCCAGGCATACCTCTGACACTCCCAGTTACACCCCTGACACTCCCGTGCACACCCCTGACACTCCCATATACACCTCTGATACTCCCTGCCACCACTGACACTCCCAGGCACAATTGATAATCCAGGCACACCTCCTGATAGTCCCAGGTACACCACTGACACTCCAGGTACCTCTGACACTCCCTGGAACACCTCTGACACCCCAGGCACACCTCTGACACTCCAGTCACACCCCGACCCCAGCACACCTCTGACACCCCAGGCACACCACTGACCCACCAGGCACACCCCTGACACTCCAGGCACCCCACGCTCCCAGGCACCCTTGACACCCAGGCACACCTCTGACACCGCCAGGCACACCTCACACACCCCCAGGCACACCCCAGACACCCCAGGCACAGCCCACACCCTGCATGCCCCAGACCACCAGGCACCGAGACACCCCAGGCACACACCTCAGACACTCCCAGGCACCAACACCCAAGTGACACCTCTGACACCCCAGGCACACCCTGACCTCCGGCACACCTCCTGACACCTGCACACCTGACACCCTGTGCACACTTCTCACACCCCAGGCACACTCTGACACTCCGAGCACACCTCTGACACTTGTGCACACCTCTGACACCCCAGGCACACCTCTGGCACCCCAGGCACACCCTCTGATATTCCCAGGCACACCTGATATCTCAGCACACCTTGACACCCCTGGAGCACCCACTGACACCACTGGCACACCTCTGACACTCAGGTGGCACCTGATACTCCAGGCACACCTCCTGATACTCCCAGGCACACCTCAGACACCCCTGGTCTCACCTCTGACACCCCTGTCCACTCCCTGACTCTGCTACACCCCATGACAACCCAGCACCTCCTGACATACAGTCCCGACACTGCACACATCTGACACTCTCCAACACTCCTGGCATACCCGTGACACCCCAGCCACATCCGACACCCCCTGGTACACCTCTGACACCCCAGGCACACGTCCACACACTGGTTCTCCTGACACCCCAGGCACACCAGACACCCAGGCAGCACACCACACTCCCCAGGCACACCCTGACACCCCAGGTACACACCTCTGACACCCCAGGCACACCCCTGACACCCCAGGCACACCTCTGACACCCCCAGGCACACCTCTGACGCTCCCAGGCACACCCCAGACACCTCGCAGGCACACCAACACTCCCAGGCACACCCCTGACACTCCGGGGCACACTGACTCCCAGGCACACCTCCTGACACTCCAGGCACACCTGACATCCCAGGCACATCTGTCAGACCCCAGGCACACCCCTCTGACACTCCAGGCACACCTCTGACACTCCAGGCACAACTTGACACTCCAGGCACCTCTGACACTCCCCAGGCACACCTCTGCACCCCCCAGGTACACCTCTGACACTCCCAGGTACACCTCAGACACTCCCAGGAACAACCCCATGCTCCCAGGTACACCCTGACACTCCCAGGTACACCTCCGACACTCCCAGGAACACCTTAGACACTCCCAGGTACACCTCTGACACTGCCAGGTACACCCTGACACTGCCAGGTACACCTCTGACACTCCCAGGTACACCTCTGACACCCCAGGTACTCCTGACACTCCCTGGTACACACCTGACACTCCCACGTACACCTCTACACCCTGTACACCTCAGCACCCCCAGGTACACCTCTGACACCCCAGGTACACCACTGACACTCCCAAGGTACACCTCTGGCACTCCCAGGTACACCTCTGACACCCCAGGTACACCTTTGACACTCCCAGGTACACCAGAACTCCCATACACCTCACACCAGTACTCCTCTGACACCCCAGGTACACCCAGACACACCTGCAGGTACACCACTGACACTGGTACACCTCAGACACTCCTGTCTCTGGCCTCCCAGGTACACCTCACACACCCCAGGTACACCTCTGACACTCCCAGAAAAACCCCTGACCCCTGGCACCCCCCACCAGGTGGCCACCTCCGACACTCCCAGGAACACTTCAGACACTCCCAGGTACACCCCCACACTGCCAGGTACACCTCTGACACTCCCAGGTACTCCTCTGACACCCCTGGTACACCTGACACTCCCACCACGCCACCTCCTACCCTGCCCACACCTCAGACCCCAGGTACCCTCTGACACCCCCTGGTACACACCTGACACTCCCACGTACACCTCATACACCTCCCAGGTACACCTCAGACACTCCAGGTACACCTCTGACACTCCCAGGTACACCACTGACACTCCCAGGACACCTCTGGCACCCCAGGTACACCTCTGACACCCCAGGTACACCCTTGACACCCCAGGTACACCCCAGACACTCCCAGATACACCTCTGACACTCCCAGTACTCCTCTGACACCCCAGGTACACCTCAGACACTCCCAGGTACACCACTGACACTCCCAGGTACACCTCAGACACTCCCAGGTACACCTCTGACACACTCCCAGGCACACCTCCCAGACCCCCAGGTACACCTCTGACACTCCCAGAAACCCCACACCCAGGTACACCCCTGACCTCCCAGGTACACCTCCGAATCCCAGACACCTAACCCAGGTACACCTCTGACACTGCCAGGCACCCCACACCCCAGGTACATCTCTGACACTCCCAGGTACCTCTGACACTCCCAGGTACACCTCCGATACTCACAGGTACACCTCCGATACTCACAGGTGGACACCCTGACACTCCCAGGTACACCTCTGACACCCCAGACACCTCAGACACTCCCAGGTACACCTCTGACACTCCCAGGTACACCTCTGATACTCCTACGTACACCTCTGACACTCCCAGGTACACCACTGACACTCCCAGCACCTCAAACACTCACAGGTACACCCCCTGACACTCCCAGGTACACCCCTGACACTCCCAGGTACACCTCTGACACTCCCCAGCCTAGGCAATCAGACACCCAGGTACCTCACCCCAGGTACACCTCTGAAACTCCTAGGTACACCCTCAGACACTCCCAGGTACACCCCAGACACCCCAGGTACCTCTGGACACTCCCAGTTACACCCCTGACACTCCCAGGAACTCTCCGAAACTCCAGGTAAACCCCTGACACTGCCAGGTACACACCTCTGACACTGCCAGGTACGCCTCTACACCCCCAGGTACACCTCCGATACCCCAGGTACACCACTGACACTCCCAGGTACACCTCTGACACATCCAGGTACTCTTTTCACACTCTGCGACACACCTGACACCCCAGTGCCACCTCATACACTCCCAGGTACACCTCAGACACTCCCAGGTACACCTCTCAAGACACCCAAGGTACACTTTTCACACTCCAGGTATATCTCTGACACCCCAGGTACACCACTGTATTGAGACAACCACAGTAAGAAATTACATAAATAAGAATAGAGAGGAATGTAAAGATAGGAAACTTGGTAGCGTGGCCTGAATGTTATTTACTCAGTCAGACCTATCTCGTATGTCAATACACATATATTACTTCTTAAAGGGACAACTAAACACCTCTTCGATACAACTATTTATTAATTCACTCAATGACATGGACACATTAATATCACTATTATATCGGGTACTAAACACATTATTCTTACGTTACTAGACACTGACTCTCACACACCTGAATGAATACACTTCCCACAGCAGGTAACTCACCCTAGAACGTTCTGACAAGACTACGTGTACCCTGACGTAGGCCCAGTGAGTGCTGGCTGGGCGCCTCCTATGGGATCTGCTCAGCCGATGCTCCTGGTCAAAGTCTCCCTCCCACCGGGAGGACGGCGTGACTCTGCTTAGTGAACCGGAGGACGACCCGAACGGGAGGGGATGACAGCAACCAGAATGAGAATCAGTATGACCAGAATCAGAATGATAATGATAATGCCCGTGGACGGGACTGTAGGCCTTTATATGGGGCTCGGCCCAGCCGCCTTGACCTCTAACAATTATCACTAAACTGGTTTGATCTGATAGCTGTGTGCAGGTGTCCCAGCCCGTGCCTGGTTAGCAGTTGGCCAGGCTCACGTCATTAGCGGGCGAGGTCAAGTCCCTGGGTCGACACGAGGTGTGTCAACCTGCAGGTGTAGCACACGAGGTCTGTGGTGTATGTTATATCTGCGCATAATTCTGGGCTGTAAGGTTTGGTCTGACAATCAATCATTACAACTGACACCCAGGTACACCTTCAGACACTCAGGCACTTGACACTCCCAGGTACACCTCAGACACTCCCAGGTACACCTCTCTGACACTCCAGGAACACCCCTGACACTCCCAGGTACACCCCTGACACTCCCAGGTACACCTCCGATACTCCAGGTGACACCTCAGACACTCCCAGGTACACCTCTGACACCAGGTACACCTCTGACACTGCCAGGTACACCTTTGACACTCCCAGGTACACCTCCTCTGACACTCCCAGGTACACCTCCGATACTCACAGGTACACCCCTGACACTCCCCAAGTACACCTCTGACACTCCCAGGTACCCTGGAAACTCCTGGTACACACCTGACACTCCCAGGTACACCCCACACCTCCAGGTACACCTCAGACACCTCCCAGGTACACCTCTGACACTCCCAGGTACACCACTGACACCTCCCAGGTACACCTCTTGCACCCCAGGTACACCTCTGACACTCTCAGGTACCTGACACTCACAGGTACACCCCAGACACTCCCAGATACACCTCTGACACTCCCAGGTACTCCTCTGACACCCCAGGCACACCTCTGACCTCCCAGGTCACCTCTGACACTCCCAGGTACACCCTCTGACACCCCAGGTACACCCCTGACACTCCCAGTTACACCTCCCTACCCGAACTCACACTCCCAGGCACACCGACACCTCCCAGGTACACCGCCAAGTCACTGCCAGGTACACCCTCAGACACTGCCAGGTACACCTCAGACACTCCCAGGTACACTCAGACACCCCAGGTACCCTCAGACACTCCCAGGTGCACCTACACTCCCAGGCACACCTCTGACACTCCACTGTACACCTCAGACACTCCAGAACACCCTCTGACACTCCGGTACACCTCCTCTGACACCCTCCCTGGTACATCACTGACACTTCCAGGTACACTTACACTCTCTGGTTCCCTCTGACACTCCCAGGTACACCTCAGACATTCCCAGAAAGTCCGACACCCCGTGCACCCTGCACTCCCAGGTACATCTCTGACACTCCCAGGTACACCTCACACTCCCAGGTACTCCTCTGACACTCCCTGGTACACACCTGACACTCCCAGGTACACCTCATACACCCCAGGTACACCTCCAGACACTCCCAGGTACACCTTGACACTCCCAGGTACACCACTGACACCCCAGGTACACCTCTGCACTCCCGGGTACACACCCTCTGACACTCTCCAGGTACACCTTTGACACACCTCCAGGTACACCCCAGACACTCCCAGATACACCTCCTGACACCCCAGGTACTCCTCTGACACACCCCAGGTACACCTCTGACACTCCCAGGTACCACTCATACCTGGTACACCTCTGACACTCCCAGACACCCCCATACCCAGCACCTCCCTACACCTTACACACCCAGGTACACCGCTGACACTCCCAGGTACACCTGTCACTGCCAGGTACACCCCAGACCTGCACCCACCTGCCACTTCAGACACTCCCAGGTACACCTCAGACACTCCCAGTGCACCTATGACACTCCCAGGCACACACCTCTGACACTCCAAGGTACACACTCCCGACACCCGGGTGCACCACCTCTGACACTCCCAGGTACACCTCTGGAACCCTCCGGTACATCACTGACACCTCCCAGGTACACTTCTTACACTCTCTGGTTCTCCTCTGACACTCCAGGTCACACCTCAGATCTCCCAGGTAAACCTTAGACACTCCCAGGTACACCTCTGACAATTTGTGCCACCCCCACTCCAGCGGCACACCTCTGACACCCCAGGTCACTCCTTTGACACCCCTGCACACACACAGACACTCCCAGGTACACCTCATACACTCCCAGGTACACCTCAGACATTCCCAGGCACACTCCTCTGACACTGTGACACCACTCACACCCCAGGTACACCTCTGGTACTCCCAGGTACACCTCTGACACTGCCAGGTACAACACTTACACCTCCTAGGTACACCTCAGCTCCCGCCGTACACCTCACACCCCAGGTACACCAGACACTCCCAGGTACACCTCTGACACTCCCAGGTACACCTCAGACACTCCCAGGTACACCCCTCTGACCCCCAGGTACACCGCTGACACTCCCAGGTACACCGCTGACACTCCCAGGTACACCCCTGACACTCCCAGGCTACCTCTGACACTCGAGGTACACCTCAGACACCCCAGGCCTCTGACATTCCCAGGTCACCCCTGCACCCAGGTACACCTCTGACACTCCCTACACCCCTGACACTTCAGGCAGACCCCCTGACACCCAGGTACACCTCTGATACTCCCAGGTACACCTCAGACCTCTAGTACCTCTGACACTCCCAGGTACACCTCTGACACTCCCAAGCACACCTCTGACACTCCCAGGTACACCACTGACGCTCCCAGGTACACCTCAAACACTCCCAGGTACACCTCTGCTCCCAGGCCCCTGACACCCAGGTACACCTCTGACACTCTTAGGCACACCTCTGCACATGGTGGTACACCTCAGACACTCCCAGGCACCTCCCACCTCCAGTGCCACCCCACTCCCAGGTACACCTCCTCAGACACTCCCAGGTACACCTCTGACACTCCCAGGTACACCTGACATCCCAGGTACACCCTGACACTCCCAGGTACACCTCAGACATTCCCAGGTAAACCTTAGACACCCCAGGTACACCCTCTGACACCCCAGGTACATGTCTGACACTCCCAGGTACACCTCTGACACCTCAAACTTCTGACACTCCCCTGGTACCATGACACTCCCAGGTCACACCTCATACACTCCCAGTACACCCTACATTCCCAGGTACACCCCCACACCCAGGTACACCACTGACACTCCCAGGTACACCTCCTCTGCACTCCCAGGTACACCTCTGACACTCCCAGTTACACACTACACTCCTAGGTACACCCCTCAGACACTCCCAGGCACCTCAGACACTCCCAGGTCACACCTCCAGACACTCCAGGTACACCTCTGACACTCCAGGTACACCTCAGACACTCCCAGGTACACCTCTGACACTCTCCAGCCAATGCTGACACTCCCAGGTACACCGCTGACACTCCCAGGCCCAACCCTGACAACCCAACCCTCCCAACCCCACACCCCGGCACCCCTGACACCTTCCAGGTACACCCCTGACACCTCCCAGGTACACCTCACCCCAGGTACACCTCAGACACTCCCCACCTCCTCTGACACTCCCAGGTACACCTCTGACACTCCCAAGCACACCTCTGACACACTCCCAGGTACACCACTGACACTCCCAGGTACACCTCAAACACTCCCAGGTACACCCTGACACTCCCAGGTACACCCCTGACACTCCCAGGTACACCCCTGTGACTCTTAGGCACCCCTCACACCCAAGGTACACCTCAGACACTCCCAGGTCACACCTCCTACACTCCTAGGTACCACCCCAGACCCCAGGTGCACCCTCAGACACTCCCAGGTACACCTCTCTGACACTTGTGGCACCCTGACACTCCCAGGACACCCCTGACACTCCCAGGAACACCTCACACTCCTCCCAGGGAAACCTCTGATGCCAGCACACCCTGACACTGCCAGGTACGCCTCTGACACCCCAGGTACACCTCCGATACTCCCAGGTACACCTCTGACACCCCAGGTACACCCTCTGACACACCCAGGTACTCTTTGTCACCCCTGGTACACACCTGACACCCCAGGTACACCTCATACACCCCAGGTACACCCAGACACCCCAGGCACCTCAGACACTCCCAGGTGCACCTCTGACACCCCAGGCACACCCTGACACTCCCAGCTACACCTCAGACACTCACAGGAACGCCCCTGACACTCCCAGGCACACTCTGACACTCCCAGGTACACCTCTGACACTCCGGTACCTCCGACTCTCCCAGGTACACCTCCGACATCCCAGGTACACTTCTCACACTCCCAGGTACACCTCCGACACTGCCAGGTACACCTCTGACACTCCATGTACACCCTCCGACACTCCCAGGCATGCACCTCGGACACTCCCAGGTACTCCACTGACACCCTGGTACACCCCTGACACTCCAGGTACACCTCAGACACTCCAGGTACACCGCTGACACTCCCAGGTACACCTCTGACACTCCCAGGTATACCCCTGACACTGGTACTCTCTGACACCCCAGGTACACCTCAAACAATCCCAGGTACACCTCAGACACTCCCAGGTACACCTCTGACACCCCAGGTACACCCAGACACTCCCAGGTACACCTCTGACACTCCCAGGTACACCCCCTGACACCCCAGGTACACCTCTGACACTCTCAGGAACACCTCCGACACTCCCAGGTACACCTCTGACACGGTACACCTTGACACTCCCAGGTACTCTCTGACACTCCCAGGTACACCTCCGATACTCCCAGGTACACCTCTGACACTCCCAGGTACACCTCCGATACTCACAGGTACACCCCTGACACTCCCAGGTACACCTCTGACACTCCCAGGTACACATCTCTGACACTCCCAGGTACACCTCTGACACTCCCAGGTACACCTCCGATACTCACAGGTACACCCCTGACACTCCCATCAGAGATCATTTATACCATCTGTCTCTTTACCAATGCCCGCTAGTATGTGTAGAATCTTGTCCCAGTGTTTGTTGTGGAATTGAGATCGTTCTTGGACCCCATTAACAAGAGAGAGGTTAGTATAGGTAAAGAACGTTGATCATATTAATAATTAAAGCCATAGAGGAAAGAAAAATTGAAAGACAAATAGGTTGGGTTAAGGAGTGTTTATTTTCTGTCGGAACACCACCAGTAAAGGAGTCATGCCGGAAGACGATGAGTTTCTGTTTTTATGCTTTGCTGTGGTGTTTCCAGGCCCAGTAAAAGACGACGATATTTTACATTTCTCTGTCTATCTGTCTGCCTGTCTGTCATTTGTCTCTCTTTTTGTACATCTCTCACACTTTCACTCATCTTCGTATGTCTGGCAGTTTCTACATCTGTTACTCAATCTCAGTGATGCATCGATATCAACCATCTTTCTCTTTCATTTTCCCTTCCCTCACACACTCGTCATAAAATAAAACACTTTCCCCACATACTACAACATTCCCGACAATGAACTTCGTGTTTCCCCTCAACTCACCCGAGGAGCCACCTGTACTAAGACTTCCTCACTGCACCCGGCAGGTAGGGGGTAGAGAGGCCCCTGAATCGCTCGCTGCGGGGAACACACAGACATAATTACACATTCAGACCACAGACTAGCCCATTTCCCCCTCGTTTTTGTCCCATTTTTCCTCGTATTCATGTAGTTATTTGCAGTGGTTGTAATGACAGCTCTTCAACCCCCTCCCTACGGCCTAGAAAACAGTGCGTTAATGTTCGAAGTCAGGCAAACAGAGTATTGGGTTTTATATCTAGAAGTGTAAGTAACAAGAGTGCAGAGGTCTTATTGCAACTATATCTTGCGCTAGTCAGGCTGCACCTCGATTATGCGGTTCAGTTCTGGTGCCCCTATTATAGAATGGATATAAATTCACTAGAGTCGGTGCAGCGAAGAATGACAAAAATGATTCCGGGACTTAGACACCTTCCATATCAGGATAGGTTAAAGAAACTTAACTTACATTCCCTAGGAAGACGAAGAGTGCGGGGAGATATGATAGAAGTATTTAAGTGGGTGAAAGGAATCAATCAAAGGGATATAGATAAAGTTCTTATAATATCCGAGCAGGATAGGACTCGGAGCAACGGATTCAAGTTGTATAAGTTTAGGTTTAGGAGGGAGATAGGAAGAAACTGGTTCACAAATAGGGTGGTGGACGAGTGGAACAAGCTTAGCAACTTTGTAGTAAGTGCGGGAACTCTGGAAAGTTTCAAAAGGAGGCTAGATAGATTCATAGATGATAGAGAGTGGTAGTAACTCTCGACAGGAGCTGCCATGCACAGGCCAACCTGCCTATTGCAGACTCCTTATTTTCTTATGTTCTTATGTTAATAGACCCATTCTTTCACCTCCGTTGACCCGCTGAGGAAGGAAATTGTTCTTTATGTCTGAAGTTGCTTAACCGCAGTCTGTGATGGGCTCCGTGTAATGCCTGATTACCTCGATCAACGATAGTTAGTTCTGTAGAGTGTGACGGTTGGCATGAGCGGGAGGTGACCGGTTAATTGGCATGTTTGATGTCACTGTTGTCCAGGAGAAATTATTTAATTTCACCTCTCTTGTAATTAACAAAAGAATTATTAGTGTGTTGGTACTCTATATGTAATAGGTTGGCCTTGATTACTGTGATGCTGATCGTCGTTTTGCGAGACGGTAAACATGGTCATTGACATGTCTCACAACACATAGGTTACGGCTGTCAGTGGCCGAGATATCTGACATGATATTGAAGGTTGACATGAACCGTTTACATCTGTGAGGTCAGGTTTAAAGGTCTGCAAATATGTGTGACGTCATTGGTGATTGGCAGTGTAGGTTCTTGTTGCCTCTTGATAGCTGTCATTGGTTGTTGAGCAAGGTTGAGGCTCGGGTGATTGGAAGATGTGTGACGTCACGACGGACGTTTGGATGAAGCACGTTTTGTGTAACTTGTATGTTTGCCTAAAGACCACAAGAGGCACGCATGCGGAATAATGTACACACACTTATACTGTACACATACATTTGTGTTTCTGCGAAAGTGTGCACAAGCTCGAAAACAAATTATCTAACTTTCAGAATTATCAGTCAGATGTGAATTACACGAAAGCGCTTGGGAACTTCGTGTTTTCTTCTTTCCTTGTGGTTATCAGCATATACCTAGATCACGCGCACCTACAGTGATTTACTTGCATATATATATATATATATATATATATATATATATATATATATATAATCAACACTTCAACCCAATTGAAAGGACTGGAACCCACGCAGCACACAAGGTTTATGATCGTGATCAGAAGCAACTACTGGACCACCAGGATACTAAAAAGCAGTCCCATTCTTGTTATATTTCCTCACGCAAAGCCTGTCTGGTCGAGCTTATAGGCGCCGAACCTCTAATGGGGAATTCACCTGCATCACTTAGGTGGTCAGAGTAACGTTTTACCAAACTGGCCTTCAAAACACGAGATCCATATATATTTCATTAGCCCAACAGTTACACGCGGACTTCTACACATAATCAACACCTCAACCCACCAGGATTCGAACCCACGGCACACAAGCCTATGACTGTGACCGGGGAACGCTAACCACTGGACCACCAGGATACTAAAAGCAGTCCTAGACTTTGTTATATTTCACACAAAGCCTGTTCAACGAGCTTATGGCGCCGTGAACCTCTAATGGGGACCACCCGTATCACTTAGGTGGTCAGAGTAACGTTTTACCAAATCCGGCTTCGAAACACGAGAATCCATATATATTTCATTAGCCCAATAAAGCACGCGGACTTCTACATACAATCAACACCTCAACCCACCAGGATTCGAACCCACGGCACACAAGCCTATGACTGTGACCGGGGAACGCTAACCACTGGACCACCAGGATACTAAAAGCAGTCCTAGACTTTGTTATATTTCACACAAAGCCTGTTCAACGAGCTTATGGCGCCGTGAACCTCTAATGGGGACCACCCGTATCACTTAGGTGGTCAGAGTAACGTTTTACCAAATCCGGCTTCGAAACACGAGAATCCATATATATTTCATTAGCCCAATAAAGCACGCGGACTTCTACATACAATCAACACCTCAACCCACCAGGATTCGAACCCACGGCACACAAGCCTATGACTTGACCGGAACGCTAACCGCTGGACCACCAGGATACTAAAAGCAGTCCTAGACTTTGTTATATTTCACACAAAGCCTGTTCAACGAGCTTATGCGTATATATATATATATATATATATTATATATATATATATATATATATATATATATATATATATATATATATATATATATATATATATATATATATGGTTTAGATATGTTGATGATGTATTATGTCTCTGGCCATGTAATGAGGACCTAAAAGCTTTCCTGCCACAACTTAACAACTTAGTCCCCTCGATCAAATTCACTGTGGAATTAGAGCAAGACTGTAAATTGCCATTCCTAGACTGTCTGATACACAGAATAGGTAACACTTTTAAGTTCAGTATTTATTGAAAACCTACTAATGTGTGTTCATACAATCATTATTATTTTGCCCACCATAATAGAGTCAAACAGTCAGTATTTTCAACAATGTTTTTACGTGCTTTGAGAATTTGCAGTCCGGAATTCATTGATGAGGAATATAAATATATCTATAATATTGGCTCAAACCTTAAATACCCTAGATGTTTCATAGACAAATGCCTAAACATTACTAAGAAAACTTTTTATGGAACTGATCCCAAGCCCACCCATGACCATAAGAATATCTTAATATTACCATTTCACAAAAATTTCTCAAACATTCCTTTACAACTAAAAACCTGGAATGTCAATGTGGCATTTAAAAACTCGTGCACTGTTAAACAAATGTTAATCAAGAACTCCCCCAACAACACAATTGGTTGCATTTATAAAGTTCCTTGCAAGGAATGTAATATGTTTTACTTAGGCCAGACAGGTAAAGATCTTGTAACTAGACTTAAACAACATGAATATAGTGTTAGGACAGGCCAGGAATCCAATGCTCTGTTTGTTCATTTGAGGGATAACAAGCATTGCATTGACTGGGATAATGCCTCCTCAATATTACCTTGTAATTCAATTGATAGTAGGAACATCATTGAATCTAGTCTCATTAAACATACCGAAGCATTCAACATGAATTTGAGTAATGGCAAGTACAAACTGGACAATTTTGTAATTAAGAAGATTTGTAACCAGGTGAGAAGGTTGGGTCACCTTACCCTCTGACCTGACTACCGACCGTTGCGGTGCTATTTAAAGATTAGTAGGGTCATTACCTAATACCTGACCATTGTGGACCTGGTCTCACCCTCCTCTGTAAATATACACCTTGTTTTGTACTTCTCTTTAGTCTGTACTCACCCCTGAAGATGTGAATTACACGAAAGCGCTTGGGGACTTCGTGTTTTCTTCTTTCCTTGTGGTTATCAGCATATACCTAGATCACGCGCACCTACAGTGATTTACTTCATATATATATATATATATATATATATATATATATATATATATATATATATATATATATATATATATATATATATATATATATATATATATATATATCGTACGATAGTACTCCATTTCACAATCTCACACATATTAAAAGAATAATCTAAATAAAAAAATGTTTTTCTGAATATCCTCATACCACATATATATATATATATATATATATATAATCAACACCTCAACCGGCCAGGATTCGAACCCACGGCCCACTAGCCCATGACTGTGACCAGGGAACGCTAACCGCTGGACCACCAGGATACTAAAAGCTGTCCTAGACTCTGTTATATTTCACACAAAGCCTGTTCGACGAGCTTATGGCGCCGTGAACCTCTAATGGGGACTACCCGTATCACGTAGGTGGTCAGAGTAACGTTTTACCAAATCCGGCTTCGAAACACGAGGATCCATAGCACAGCCCACAAACATGGGGACTTTCACACCTGCCACGGCCGAGCCCAGAGACTGGGGACCTGGGGCTTAACCCAGGTCCAGCGGTTACGCTTCCCAGATCACAGTCATAGGCTTGTAGGGGTCAGTTCGAATCCTGGCGGTTGGAGGTGTTGATTGTATGTAGAAGTCCAAGGTATTTATTGGGCTAATGAAATAATGAAACATACCGAATCCGTCAACATGAATTTGAGTAAAGGCTGTACAAATCTGATAATTTCGTAATTAAGATGATTTGTAACTAGGTGAGAAGGTCAGCTTGACCTCTGACCACTATCGACTCTGCCAGGTGCTTTTGAAGATTAGTAGGTCATTCACCTTGACCATTGTGACTTGATTCTCCTCCTCTGTATATATATATATATATATATATATATATATACCTTTGTTTTGTACTTTCTCCTTATTCTGTACTCACCCCTGAAGATATGAGTTACACGAAAGTGCTTGGGAACTTCATGCTTTCTTCTTTCCTTGGTTATCAGCTTATATATATATATATATATATATATATATATATATATAAGAGAGTATATATATATATATATATATATATATATATATATATATATATATATATATATATATATATATATATATATATGGTCTGAGGAACCCAGAGACAACTTTTTGTGATTCAAATTTTTTTTTTAAAATGCAGAGATTGTGAAATGGTGTACTATCGTAATGATATAAGTTTTCCCATGTGCTGAGTGTGGAGCTTGGTCTGTGGCAGCGCCCTGGTTGCTGCTCATCTGGACGCTGGATTAGTAAAGTCTGCAAGGAACCTGGTCTATTATTCAAACCTCTCATAGTTAGTAAGTAGGATGCCAAGGCCCAACACCCCATAACAGTACCTGACAGAACGCTAACACAGGCCCCCACACGTCCACGATTCTCGACGCCTCAAGGGGATGCCAGGGCATCTCTACCGGCGGGATCACCACGCCCAGCAGCAGACCATGAGTGCATTGATGGTTCAGATGGCGTTCTAGCTACTGGCGACCATGGTCATGCTCCTATGCCGGTCATGGCCTCAGCAGCGGTCGCTGCAGAGAAGTGTGAGGCAGAGATGCCAGCAGCGGCGTTTTAGGACATGGAGGCGGTCCATGGAGTCGAGGGTGCTGTTGAACGAATGGTCACAACTGGTGGCCACACTCCACACTGCCTGAACTGCGTCCCTGCACTGAAAGGGTGATTCCTCGGAGATATCCTAGTCAGTGGGAGCAGCTCTCACCTAAGGGAAGCCCCTGATGCCACTGAGTGGTCTCTTCAATCGTAAAACCAAGCTGTGAAATGGAACGAAGCCTTTCAAAGCAAAACACCGTGAAGAGGAGCCCAGAGCCACTGATGTTTCTGTGAATAGTGGAGTGGAGTTTAAATGTCCCACCTGTGATAACAATCTTCTCAGTACATGCTATTACGTAAAGTTATGAAGCCTGAGTAACCCAGTGTCGAGAAAAGGGAAATTTTCCAGAGGTACCGAGTTATAATAGTGTTGAAGTGCTTAGAAACAAG
>NW_024719359.1:0-7500 GCF_018991925.1 Homarus americanus
TTAACGAGCTGCATGACCCAGTGTTTAAGGTGTAGAAGCTGTCGCCAACACAACAACCACACCCTGAGTTAACGAGCTGCATGACCCAGTGTCAAGGAATAGTCCGAGAAGACCGGACAACTCGCCAACTGCACTGGCGAACCATTACCCCGGAACACGATTAACATCCAGTTTCGTAATTACTGCTGGGTCGACAGAGGCAAATGGCGTAAAAGAAACGTCCATAGTTTCACCCTGCCAGTACATACATACATACATACATACATACATACATACATATAAACATACATACACACAACCATAAAATACGCACACACACACACACAGTGCCATATCTTACTGCCACGGGTAAGTGCCTCCGCTACCCCTGTATCGGATAACAATCGGTGCCTAAAGTATACCCGATATAACACCCCGATATAACTCCCGATATAATTACCCGATATGTACCAGTATAACCCCCGATATATACCAGTATAACACCCGATATAGTACCAGAGAGAGAGCACAGGTGTTCAGGGACCTCTAGGACACCTCAGGAACTAACAACGCCCACGATGGCGATGAAAATGCCAGGAGTAAAAGGGACACCTGACCTGGTCTTTTCACTAAGGTGGGAGAGTTCTTAAGAGGACGATTTAAAGGGATGATTTAAGGAGGGAGTTAAGGGAATGATTGAAAGCGACGATTTAAAGGGATGATTTAAGGGGAAATTTTAAGGAGACAGATTTAAGGGGAGGACTTTTAGGGGAGGATTTTTAGGGGAGGATTTTAAGGCGGCTGATTTAAAGGGAGGATTAAAGGGAGTGTCCTTAATACTCCCTCTACCTCAACTCACTGCCCCCTCATCTCCTCCTTTACATCACCACCTTTCCCTCACCAGATGTTATCCAGATGGCTCTCAGGTGGTTCAGGGTGACAGTAAGTGATTCAGGTGGTGGAAAGAAGTACCATCTGTTACTTGGGCGAGAGGTGGTGGAGGGCAGCACCATCTGTCACCGAGTTCAGCTCAGATGGCCCACAGTAACCCTTAGGACAGGTGGTGTTGCTGGAGGCAGGTGAGGGGTGAGGGGTGAGGGTGTAAGGGGTGGGGAGGTCAGGGTAGGGATGTGGGGATGGGTGGGGATGGTGGAGGAGGGAGAAAGGAGGAGGCAGGTAGGGAGGGAGGGAGGGAGGGAGGGGCAGGCAGGCAGGCAGGCAGCCACCATCTGTTACCAACTGTGACCTCCACCTCGTGTAGCGGTGGCTCAATATCCAGTTCCCGGGAGGCCATAAGCGATATTGGAGCCGCAGCAGACCTCTGGATAAATTCTGGCATCACTGTTTTGTTTACAAGAGTGAGGGGGAGGAGGGGGCAGGTGATGAATACCTCTCTCCTTTATCCTCTAAACCCTCCTCCCTCCCCCTCTTTTTTTACCAAGACAATCACACCACCTTACACACTTCCTTGAGATGGGGAGGGAGAGACAGAGAGAGGTAGGGGAGAGGGGAGGTAAATATTCTCTTATCCTTTCTTTTACATAGCCATTTGAAGATTACATACCTCGCCTCTCCCCCCCCCCACACCGCCCATACATCTCAAAGCGCCCATATAATCCTGGAGTCCCCCCTTCCCCCCCCCTCTCTCTCTCTCTCGGCATCTCTTCACTGTCTCAAGCACCACAGTCTCACTCACGAGGCTCTCACCTTCCTTAAACCACGCCGAGTAATTGACAGGTAACATGGCGTCAAATCACCACCCAAGACCTAGAATGGATAAAGATAGGCTCCCATCTCTAGTAAGGCTTCCGCATCTCTAGCAAGTCCCACATCTCTAGTAAGGCTCACATCTCTAGTAAGGCTCTGCATATCTCAGTAAGGCTTCCGCATCTCTAGTAAGGCTCCCATCTCTAGTAAGGCTCCACTTCGTCTATAAGGTCCCCCACATCTCTAGTAAGGCTGCCGCATCTCAGTAAGGCTTCCACACCTCTAGTAAGGCTCCCGCATCTCTAGTGGTTCCCACACTCTAGTAAGGCCCCACATCTCAGTAAGGCCCCACATCTCTCAGTAAAGGTCCTACATCTCTAGTAAGGTTCCCACATCTCTAGTAAGGCCCGCATCTCTGTGGCCCACACCCCAGTAAGGCCCCGCATCTCTAGTAAAGCCCCACACCCCTAGTAGGCCCCACATCTCTAGTAAGGCTTCCACACCCCAGTAAGGCTCCCGCATCTCTAGCATGACCCACATCTCTAGTAAGGCCCCACACCTCTGGTAAGGCCCCACATCTCTAGTACGGCCCCACATCCCTAGTAAGGCCCCACATCCTAGAAGGCCCCACATCCCTAGTAAGGCCCCACATTTTAGTAAGGCCCCACAACTATAGCATGGCCCCACCTAGTAAGGCTCTCACACCCCAGCAATGCTCCCACATCTCTAGTAAGGCCCCACATCTCTAGTAAGGTTCCCACATCTCTAGTAAGGCTCCACATCTCTAGTAAGGCCCCACACCTAGTAAGGCCCCACATCTCTAGTAGGCTCCCCACATCTCTTGTAAAGGTTCCCACACTCTAGTAAGGCCCCACATCTCTAGTAAATCCCCACATCTCTAGTAAGGCCCCGCATCTCTAGTATGGCCTCACATCTCTAGAAGGCCCCACATCTCAGAAGGTCTCCACATCTCTAGTAAGGCCCCACATCTCTAGTAAGGCCCCACATCTCTAGTAAGGCCCCACATCTCTAATAAGGTTCCCACATCTCTAGTAAGGCTCCCACATCTCTAGTAGCGCCCCGCATCTCTAGTAAGGCTCCCCACATCTCTCAGTAAGGCTCCCCACATCTCTAGTAAGGCCCCACATCTCTAGTAAGGTTCCCACATCTCTAGTAAGGCCCCACATCACCAGTAAGGCTCCCACACCTCTAGTAAGGCTCCCACACCCCAGTAAGGCTCCCACGTCTAGTAAGGTTCCACATCTCAGTAAGGCCCCACATCTCAGCAAGGTTCCCACATCTAGTAAAGGCTCCCACATCTCAAGAAAGGCTCCCACATCTCTAGTAAGGCCCCACATCTCTAGTATGGCTCCCACACATTTAGTAAGGCCCCCACATCTCTAGTAAGGCCCCACATGTTTAGTAAGGCTCCACAACCTAGTATGGCTCCCACTCTAGTAAGGCTCCCACATGTTTGGCCCCACATCTCTAGTAAGGCTCCCACATTTCTAGTAAGGCCCCCACACCCTAGTAAGGTTCCCACATCTCTAGTAATCCCACATCTCTAGTAAGTTCCCTTCTAGTAAGGCTCCACATCTCTAGTAAGGCTTCACACCTCTAGTAAGGCCCACATCTCTAGTACGGCTCCCATCTCTAGTAAGGCTCCCACATCTCTAGTAAGGCCTCCACATCTCTAGTAAGGCTCCCACATCTCTAGTAAGGCTCCCACATCTCTAGTAAGGCTCCACATCTCTGTAAGGTTCCCCACATCTCTAGTAAGGCTCCCACATCTCTAGTAAGGCCCCCGCATCTCTAGTAAGGCTCCCACATCTCTAGTAAGGCTCCCACATCTCTAGTAGGCCCCCACTCTCTAGTAAGGCTCCACATCTCTAGTAACCCCACATCTCTAGTAAAGGCTCCCACCTCTAGTAAGGCTCCCACATCTCTAGTAAGGTTCCCACATCTCTAGTAAGGCTCCCACATCACTAGTAAGGCTCACACTAGTAAGCCCCACACCTCTAGTAAGGCTCCCACACCTCTAGTAAGGTTCACATCTCTAGTAAGGCTCCCACATCTCTGTAATCCCCATCTCTAGTAAGGCTCCACATCTCTACATGGCTCCCACATTTTAGTAAGGCCATCTCTAGTAAGGCTCCCATGTTTAGTAGCTCCCCCAACTCTAGTATGGCTCCCACATCTCTAGTAAGGCTCCCACATTTCTAGTAACTCCCCACACCTCTAGTAAGGTTCCCACATCTCTAGTAAGGTTCCCACATCTCAGTAAGGCTCCCACACCTCTAGTAAATCCCACATCTCTAGTAAGGCTCCCAAACTCGCAAAGGCTCCCACATCTAGTAACCCACATCTCTGTAAGGCCTCCACATCTCTAGTAGGCTCCATCTCTCAGTAAGCCACATCTCAGTAAGGCTCCCTCTCTAGTAAAGGTCCCACATCTCTGTTAAGGCTCCCACATCTCTAGTATGGCTCCCACATATTTAGTAAGGCTCATCTGTGGCTCCACATGTTTAGTAGCTAACTCTAGTATGGCTCCCATCTCTGTAACCACATTTAGTAAGCTCCCTAGTAAGGTTCACATCTGTAAGGTTCCCACATCTCTAGTGGCTCCCACACCTCTGTAAGGCTCCACATCTCTAGTAAGGCTCCCCAAACCTCTATGAGCTCCCACATCTCTAGTAAGGCTCCCATCTCTAGTAAAGGCTCCCACATCTCTAGTAAGGCCTCCACATCTCTAGTAAGGCTCCACATCTCTGTAAGGCTCCCACATCTCTGTAAGGCTCCACATCTCTAGTAAGGCTCCATCTCTAGTAAGGCTCCCACATCTCAAGGCTCCACATCCTTTAGTAAGGCTCCCACATTTTAGTAAGGCTCCCACATCTCTGTAAACCCCACCTCCCAAGGCTCCCACATCTCTAGTAGGCTCTCACACCTCTAGTAGGCTCCCACATCTCTAGTAAGGCTCTCACACCTCTGTAAAGGCTCCCACATCTCTAGTAAGGCTCCCACATCTCTCTAGTAAGGCTCCCTTCTCTAGTAAGGCTCCCACACCTCTAATGGGTTCACATCTCTCAGGCTCCCACATCTCTAGTAAGGCTCCCACATCTCTAGTAACCCCACATCTCTGTATGGCCATATTTAGTAAACCCACATCTAGTAAGCTCCACATGTTTAGTAAAGCTCCCCCAACTCTAGTATGGCTCCCACATCTCAGTAAGGCTCATTTCTAGTAAGCCACCTCTAGTAAAGGTTCCCACATCTCTAGTAAGGTTCCACATCTCTAGTAAGGCTCCCCAACTCTAGTAAGGCTCCCACATCTCTAGTAAGGCTCCCAAACCTCTAGCAAGGCTCCCATCTCTAGTAAGGCTCCCATCTAGTAAGGCCTCCACATCTAGTAGGCTCCCACATCTCTAGTAAGCTCCCACATCTCTAGTAAGGCTCCCACATCTCTAGTATGGCTCCCACATATTTAGTAAGGCTCCCACATCTCTAGTAAGGCTCCCACATGTTTAGTAAGGCTCCCACAACTCTAGTATGGCTCCCACATCTCTAGTAAGGCTCCCACATTTCTAGTAAGGCTCCCACACCTCTAGTAAGGTTCCCACATCTCTAGTAAGGTTCCCACATCTCTAGTAAGGCTCCCACACCTCTAGTAAGGCTCCCACATCTCTAGTAAGGCTCCCAAACCTCTAGCAAGGCTCCCACATCTCTAGTACGGCTCCCACATCTCTAGTAAGGCTCCCCATCTCCTGTAGGCCTCCATCTCTAGTAAGGCTCCCACATCTCTAGTAGCTCCCACATCTCTAGTAAGGCTCCATCTCTCTAAGTAGGCTCCCTCTTTAGTAAGGCTCATTTTTGTAAGGCTCCACATCTCTAGTAAGGCTCCACACCTCTGTAAGGCTCCCATCTCTAGTGGCTCCCCACACCTCTAGTAAGGCTCCCATCTCTAGTAGGCTCTCACACCTCTGCAAGGCTCCCACATCTCTAGTAAGGCTCCCTCTCTAGTAAGGCTCCCATATCTCTAGTAAGGCTCCACCTCCTGCTCCCACATCTCTAGTAAGCCATATCCTGCTCCCTCTTGCGCTCCCACATCTCTAGTAAGGCTCTCACACCTCTAGTAAGGCTCCCACACCTCTAGTAAGACTCCCACATCTTTAGTAAGGCTCCCACATCTTTAGTAAGGCTCCCACATCTCCAGTAAGCCTCCCACACCATAAGACTCTTGGAGAATAACATTGCAATTTCTCTCGTAGATTAGGTCGAGTCACAGTCGGAATTCAACGCCATCTTGATTTTTTGTCTTCATATTTGTGCCGTAAATAAGTCACTAAAATGTATTATGACTTGTCCACATCCGGTAAAAATGTAACAATATCTTAGAAGAGTCTCTCACTATACGTTAAATAAACCAATTAGTTGTATTCTGATATATACTCGTACAAACTTAACAACATATGTGGTTAGGTTAAGTTACGAGGAAATATACTCTTTGTCTTACGACCTCCTGAGAATGTACACACCTGGGGCCACCTGGTCAGTCCCAATACCTTGATAGTAATAAAGTGATTCACCTGGCGACAACAACACACAACAGGTGTGTTTATTATTGTGGTGGGGTGAGGGTTGGTGGTACTCTCTCTCTCTCTCTCTCTCTCTCTCTCTCTCTCTCTCTCTCTCTCTCTCTCTCTCTCACCCCCTATACCCCCCCACACACACTACTACTTTGCTGTCACTCGGACTCGAGTATGACGATCATCCAGCTATGATACAATGATTTGAGTTATGGGGATGTCACTAGGCTGGTGAGCTCTGAGGTGACTAAAGAGCCCGATACTGGACCGGGAGAGTCGTTCACAGATGTTGCACATGTGGGGCTACATCATGCGGGAGGGGCGCCGGCAGCGTCTTTCCGGCGTTAGCGCTTGTCTGCCTCGGTTTGCAGTCGGACTAACTCGAAAGTATTGACACTTCTCGTGTGGTCTCTCCAGCGTTACTGTGTGGAGTGATCGTCTCCCAGGTGAGGGTCGACCTGGCCCTTTTCAGGTTTGTCTTAAGATGGCCTAATCCTTTTCCGTTACCCACCGGCGTTACCTTCTATTGGTGGTGACTGTAAAGTAGTTGTTTTGATAGTCTACTGTCGTCCATGCAGGTAACATGGCCAGTCCAACGTAGTTGCTGGATAATGGTAGCCTCGATGCTCCTGTTGGTGTCACCGAGAATACTGACAATTGTTCTCTTGTCTTCCCAGCGAACGCGGAGGATGAAACGTAGTCTACGTTGGTGAAGATTTCCAAGTGCCATGAGGTGCCTCCTGTATGTGACCCATGTCTCACTGCCATATAGCAGGTTGGGAGGACCACTGCTCGATATCACAGCTTGTAGATAATTTCAGCTCCCTACAGCTGAAGACACGGGTACAGAGTCTGCAGGCTTAGATGCACATCTGATCCGATGCTGAATCTCTTCATCGATGTCTGCGGTGTGGACAGGTGGGGCGAGATACAAGTGGGTAACATTAGAGGGTAGTACAATCAAGTGGATGGATGGTGGAGGTGTGTCTGAACCAGGGGCAGGCTGAAGAATCTGAGTCTTACGCACACATTCCTAGGCCAAGTGTGCATACACACACATCTTGTCGCTCACACTGACAGAGACCTACAGGGCCTAAACACATCACACTCACATCCCAACACCCACCTACACCCACACACATCCTATCACCTTCCTTCCCCCCCTCACATCCCAACACCCCACACACCCCTTCACCCCCACACACCCTTCACCTCCACACACTCCTTC
>NW_024719359.1:12500-42494 GCF_018991925.1 Homarus americanus
CTCCTGCCTCCTTTGGCCATACCTCCTCCCTCCTTTGTATACCTCCCCTCCTCCCTTCCATACCTCCTCCCTCCTTTGGCCATACCTCCCCCTCCTTTGTATCCCTCCCCCCCCTCCTTGGCCATACCTCCTCCCTCCTTTGGCCATACCTCCTCCCCTCCTTGCCCATACCTCTCCTCCCTCCTTTGCATACCTCCCCCCTCCTTTGGCCATACTTCCTCCCTCCTTTGGCCATACCTCCCCTCCCTCCCCTTGGCCATCACCTCCTCCCTCTGTAGCCATACCTCCTCCCTCCTTTGGCCACCTCCCCCCTCCTTTGGCCTTACCTCCTCCCTCCCCTTGGCCACACCTCCTCCCTCCTTTGGCCTACCTCCTCCCTCCTTTGGCCATACCTCCCCCCTCCTTGTATACTTCCTCCATCCTTTGGCCACCTCCTCCCTCCCTTGGCCACTACCTCCTCCCTCCTTTAGCCATACCTCCCCTCCTTTGGCCATACTTCCTCCCCTCCTTTGGCCATACCTCCTCCCTCCCTTGCATACCTCCTCCCTCCTTTAGCCATACCTCCTCCCCTCCTTTGGCCATACCTCCTCCCCTCCTTGCCCGCCCCTCCTCCCTCCTTGGCCATACCTCCCCTCTCTTGTGTATCTCCTACCGACCGACCGATGGCGTGGCCCAAGTTGACCTCGCTCCCCTCTCTCCTTCCCTCTCTGACTCTCTCTTCCCTCAACCCCCTCCCTCCCCCTCTCTGACTCTCTCTCTTCCCTCCAACCCCCCTCCCCTCCCCTCTCTGACTCTCTCTTCCTCCAACCCCCTCCCCTCCCCCTCTCTGACTCTCTCTTCCCTCCACCCCTCCCCTCTCTGACTCTCCCCTTCCTCCAACCCCCTCCCTCCCCCTCTCTGACTCTCCCCTTCCTCCAACCCCCCTCCCTCCCTCTGACTCTCCCCCTTCCCTCCAACCCCTCCTCCCCTGACTCTCTCCCCCTCTAATCCGGGTTATTTCAGCTTATATATAAATCAGTTAAACCAAATTAAATTATATTTACCTGGACCTTAGCGATATATTAACATCTTGGTGTGGATATTAACATCTTAGTGTGGATATTAACATCTTGGTGTGGATATTAACATCTTAGTGTGGATATTAAAATTTTGGAGTGGATATTAACATCTTGGTGTGGATATTAACATCTTAGTGTGGATATTAACATCTTGGTGTGGATATTAACATCTTGGTGTAGATATTAACATCTTGGTGTAGATATTAACATCTTGGTGTGGATATTAACATCTTAGTGTGGATATTAACATCTTGGCGTGGATATTAACATTTTGGAGTGAATATTAACATCTTGGTGTGAATATTAACATCTTGTGGATATTAACATCTTGGCGTGGATATTAACATCTTGGTGTGGATATTAACATCTTGGCGTGGATATTAACATCTTGGCGTGGATATTAACTTTTTGGCATGGATATTAAAATTTTGGCTTGTATATTTACATTTTGGCGTGGATATTAACATTTTGGTGTGGATATTAACATCTTGGTGTGGATATTAACATCTTGGTGTGGATATTAACATCTTGGCATGGATATTAACATCTTGTGTGGATATTAACATCTTGATGTGGATATTAACATCTTGGCGTGGATATTTACATTTTGGTGTGGATATTAACATCTTGGTGTGGATATTAACATCTTGGTGTGGATATTAACATCTTGGTGTGGATATTAACATCTTGGCATGGATATTAACATCTTGATGTGGATATTAACATCTTGATGTGGATATTAACATCTTGGCGTGGATATTTACATTTTGGTGTGGATATTAACATCTTGGTGTGGATATTAACATCTTGGTGTGGATATTTACATTTTGGTGTGGATATTAACATCTTAGTGTGGATATTAACATCTTGGTGTGGATATTAACATCTTGGTGTGGATATTTACATTTTGGTGTGGATATTAACATCTTGGTGTGGATATTAACATCTTGGTGTGGATATTTACATTTTGGTGTGGATATTAACATCTTGGCATGGATATTAACATCTTGGTGTGAATATTAACATCTTGGCGTGGATATTAACATCTTGGTGTGGATATTAACATCTTGGTGTGGATATTAACATCTTTGTGTGAATATTAACATCTTGGCGTGGATATTAACATCTTGGTGTGGATATTATCATCTTGGTGTGGATATTAACATCTTGGTGTGGATATTAACATCTTGGTGTGGATATTAACATCTTGGTGTGATATTAACATCTTGTGTGAATATTAACATCTTGGCGTGGATATTAACATCTTGGTGTGGATATTAAACATCTTGGCGTGGATATTAACATCTTGGTGTGGATATTAACATCTTGGTGTGATATTAACATCTGGTATAATTAACATCTTGGTGTGGATATTAACATCTTGGTGTGGATATTAACATCTTGGTGTGGATATTAACATCTTTGTGAATAATCATCTTGGCGTGGATATTAACATCTTGGTGTGGATATTAACATCTTGGTGTGAATATTAACATCTTGGTGTGGATATTAACATCTTGGTGTGGATATTAACATCTTGGTGTGGATATTAACATCTTGGTGTGGAATATTAACATCTTGGTGTGGATATTAACATCTTGGTGTGAATATTAACATCTTGGTGTGGATATTAACATCTTGGTGTGGATATTAACATCTTGGCGTGGATATTAACATCTTGGTGTGGATATTAACATCTTGGATATTAACATCTTGGTGTGGATATTAACATCTTGGTGTGGATATATCTTGGTGGATATTTCATCTTGGGTTGGATATTAACATCTTGGTGTGGATATTAACATCTTGGTGTGGATATTAACATCTTGGTGTGGATATTAACATCCTTTGTGTGAATATTAACATCTTGGCGTGGATATTAACATCTTGGTGTGGATATTAACATCTTGGTGTGGATATTAACATCTTGGTGTGGATATTAACATCTTGGTGTGGATATTAACATCTTGGTGTGGATATTAACATCTTGGTGTGGATATTAACATCTTGGTGTGGATATTAACATCTTGTGTGAATATTAACATTAAAAGTTTATCATATACTGTATATATTAACTGTTTATTTATGTCATATTTTATCAAGTTTCATATTTTTCGTCATTTTGTGGATTTTAATCATGTTTCAGGATGACGATACCTGCCTGGCTGTCTCCCTCCCTGCCTGACTGTCTCCCTGCCTACAGTCTCTCTCCCTGCCTGACTGTCTCCCTGCCTGCCTGCCTCTCTGCCTGGCTGTCTCCCTCCTTACCTGTCTGCCTCTCCCTCGGCATACCTGTCTCTTTCTGCCTCCATGCCTGCCTCTCTATCGCCCTACCTGCCCCTCTTTCTCCCTACCTCCCTGCCACTCTCTCTCCTCCTGCCTCATATACACTTCTCAACGAACTTAATTTGGGGAGTTTTCACGCCGCTGGGGAAACGACCCACGACTTGTTGACCTGATAGGCGAGTACATGACGACCTGAATACCTGACGACCTGAATACCTGATGACCTGAGTACCTGACGACCTGAGTACCAGCAAGTGCATGAAAATCAACACCAGCAAGTGCAGCGTACTTAATATTGGAAGAACAAATACTGTCAATGTATAAGCCATTAACATCAACCTGAAAGTCGACTTGTGAAAAGAGACCTAGGGGTACTTGTAAGCCGGACCTCGGCCTGAAAACAGTGCGTTAATGTTCGAAATAAGGCAACAGAGTATTGGGTTTATATCTAGAAGTGTAAGTAACAAGAGTGCAGAGGTCTTATTGCAACTATATCCTGCGCTAGTCAGGCCGCACCTCGATTATGCGGTTCAGATCTGGTACCCTTATTATAGAATGGATATAAATTCACAGAGTCGGTGCAGCGAAGAATGACAAAATGATTCCGGGACTTAGAAACCTTCCATATCAGGATAGGTTAAAAACTTAACTTACATTCCTAGAAAGACGAAAGAGGTGGGGGTATGATAGAAGTATTTTAGTGGGTGAAAGGAATCAATAAAGGGATATAGATAAAGTTCTTATAATATCCGAGCAGGATAGGACTCGGAACAACGGGTTTAAGTTGGATAAGCTTGGGTTTAGGATAGGAAAACTGGTTCACAAATAGGGTGGTGGACGAGTGGAACAAGCTTAGCAACTTTGTAGTAAGTGCTGGAACGCTGGGAAGTTTCAAAAGGAGGCTGGATAGATTCATGGATGATAGAGAGTGGTAGTAACTCTCGACAGGAGCTGCCATGCACAGGCCAACCGGCCTATTGCAGACTCCTTATTTTCTTATGTTCTTATGTTCTTATATCTGATAGACCAGAGTACCTGACGACCTAAGTACCTGCCGTTAACCACCACACGTTCATCACCGTTCACCACCACACATTCACCGCTGTTCACCATCACACGTTCACCACCACACGTTCACCGCCGTTCACCGCCGTTAACCACCGTTCACTACCACACGTTCACCGCCGTGTACCACCACACGTTCACTGCTGTTCACCGCACGTTCACTGCTGTTCACCACCATACGTTCACTACCGTTCATCACCACACATTCACCGCCGTTCATTACCAAACGCTCACCGCCGTTCATTACCACACGTTCACCGCCGTTCATCACCACACGTTCACCGCCGTTCATTACCACACGTTCGTCGCCGTTCAATACCACACGTTCACCGCCATTCATCACCACACATTCACCGCCGTTCATTACCACACGTTCACCGCCGTTCATTACCACACGTTCACCGCCGTTCATTACCACACGTTCACCGCCGTTCATCACCACACGTTCACCGCCGTTCATCACCACACGTTCACCGCCGTTCATCACCAAACGTCTACACCGCCGTTCATTACCACACGTTCACCGCCGTTCATTACCACACGTCCACCGCCGTTCATCACCACACGTTCGCCGCCGTTCATTACCACACGTTCACCGCCATTCATCACCACATTCACCGCCGTTCATTACCACACGTTCACCGCCGTTATTACCAAACATTCACCGCCGTTCATTACCACACGTTCACCGCCATTCATCACCACACATTCACCGCCGTTCATTACCACACGTCTACCGCCGTTCATTACCAAACATTCACCGCCGTTCATTACCACACGTTCACCGCCGTTCATTACAAACATTCACCGCCGTTCATTACCACACGTTCACTGCCATTCATCACCACACATTCACCGCCGTTCATTACCACACGTTCACCGCCATTCATCACCACACATTCACCGCCGTTCATTACCACACGTTCACCGCCGTTCATTACCACACGTTCACCGCCATTCATCACCACACATTCACCGCCGTTCATTAACACACGTTCACCGCCATTCATCACCACACATTCACCGCCGTTCATTACCACACGTTCACCGCCATTCATCACCACACATTCACCGCCGTTCTTACCACACGTTCACCGCCCATTACCACACATCAACCTCCACTTCAAAACATCAAACAATTCTTGTTTAACCGAAATAATTTTATGGTCCCGCGACTCTACACAACCTGGTCTCTCCTCCTGTAGTGTTATCTCTCCCTCTCTCTTTCTATTTCTCTATCTCTCGTTCTCTCCATCTCTCTCTATCTCTCTTTATTTCTCTCTCTCTCTCGTCCTCTTTCTACTTTCTCTCTTTATTTTTCTCTATCCATCACACAACACCAGTATTTATCACCTCATCCATACTTCCCACCACCCTCCCATAAAAGTAGCCTCTCACTTTGCTCACCTCTCTCACACTTTTGCTCACTCCCTCTCTCACCTCCTTCACCTCTCACCTTTGCTCACACCTCTCACTTTCTCACTCCTCTCACACTTCTCTCCTCCTCTCATCTTTGCTCACACCTCTCTCACTTTCTCACCCTCTCTCACACTTTCTCACTTTCAAAGATTTTCACTCTTACTTCCTCATTTTCTCTCACCCTCTCCCTCATTTTCTCTCACCCTCTCCCTCATTTTCTCTCACTACCTCAGCAATTTTCACACAAATTTTTCTCCAGAAATCAATTACGATAAGAGGTGTTGGTGGTGTGTGATCTACATGTTGACTTCATTCCTTCTTTCCTTCCTTCATTCCTTCTTTCCTTCCTTCATTCTTTTTTTCCTTTATTACTTCTCTTCCTACATTGATTATTTTTCCTTGCTTCATTACTTCTTTCCTTCCTTCTATATTTCATTCCTTTTTTCTTCCTTCATTCCTTTATTACTTCCTTCTTCATTACGTCTTTCTTCCATCCTTCATTACTTCTTTCTTCCTTCACTTCATTCATTTCTTATTCTCTCCCATCATTCTTTTTCTCTTCTCTATCTGTCTTTTCCACCCTTGCCTTGCTTCCTTCATTACTTCTCGCCCTCTTCATTCTTTCTTTATTCCTTCCTTCTTTCCTCAAACATTCATTCTTTCTTTCTTCTTTATTCCTTCGTTACTTATCTTGTCTTTCCTTTTCTCTTCTCCATCTGTTTCTCCTTTCTTTCCCTCTTTATTCTTCCATTCTTCCTCTTCTTCTCCTCCTCCTCCCCTCCTTCTCCTCCTTTCTCTCTCCTTCTCCCCCCTCCTTCCCCTCTCCCCTCTTCTCCCTCCTTCCTTCTCCCCCCAACACCGCTAGCCAATATTTACACAAACCTCTATTATTAAAGGCTGAGATACAGAGAGGTGATGGCGGCACTTTTTCTATCTCCTTCCTTATTCTCCTTCCTTCTTCCTCCCTTCCTTCTTCCTCCCTCATTACTCCTTCCTTCCTTCTTCCTTCTTTCCTCCCTCATTCCTCCTACCTCCCTTCTTCCTCCCTCATTCCTCCTTCCTTCCTTGTTCCTCCCTCATTCCTCCTACCTTCCTTCTTCCTCCCTCATTCCTCCCACCTTCCTTGTTCCTCCCTCATTCCTCCTACCTTCCTTCTTCTCCTCCCTCATTCCTCCTCCCCTATCTTTCCATCTTCCTCCCTTCCATCCTCTTATTCCCTCTTCTCCCTCCTCCTCCTTATTCCTCCCCTTTCCCCATCCACCTTCCCCCTCTCCCTCTTCCTCCTTCCTTCTATCTAGATGAGGGTGTGAGAGGTGAGGTGTGAGAGTGAGGGTGTGTGTGGTGTGGAGAGGAGGGTGTGAGAGGTGAGGGTGTGTGGTGAGGGTGTGTGGAGGAGGGTGTGAGAGGTAGTGTGTGGAGGTGAGGGTGGTGAGGGTGAGGGTAGGTGTGGGGAGGTGAGGGGTGGGGAGGTGAGGGGTGAGGGGGAGGGGTGTGGGAGGTGAGGTGTGTGAGGTGAGGTGTGGAGGTGGAGAGTGGGGAGGTGAGGTGTGTGATGGGGGGAGGTGGTGAGGTGGGGGGTGGTGAGGGGTGTGGAGGTGTGAGGGTGTGTGGGTGGTGGGGAGGGGTGGGGAGGGGAGGGGTGTGTGAGGTGAGGGGTGTGTGGGGAGGTGAGGGGGTGTGGGGAGGTGGAGGGGTGTGGGGGAGGTGAGAGAGGGAGGTGAGGGGGTGTGAAGTGAGGGTGTGGGAGGTGGAGGGTGTGGGGAGGTGAGGGTGTGAGAGGTGAGGTGTGTGGGGTGAGGGTGTGTGGGAGGAAGGTGTAGAGATGAGGGTGTGGGAGGTGAGGGGTGTGGTGAGGTGAGGGTGTGAGGTGAGGGTGTGTGGAGGTGAAGGTGTGAGAGGTGAAGGTGGAGGAGGTGGGGTGTGAGGTGGAGGGTGTGAGAGGAGAGGGTGTGTGGAGGTGAAGGTGTGAGAGGTGAGGGTGTGAGAGGTGAGGGTGGTGAAAGAGGTGAGGTGTGGGAGAGAGGGGAGGGGTGTGAGGAGGTGAGGGGTGGAGAGGGGTGTGTGAGGTGAGGGTGTGAGAGGTGAGGGTGGAGAGGTGAGGTATGTTAGGTGAGGTGTGTGAGGTGAGAGGTGAGGGGTGTGTGGGAGGTGAGGGTGTGAGAGGTGTGAGGGTGTGGAGAAGTGAGGGGTGGTGAAGTGAGGGTGTGGAGAGGTGAGGGTGTGGAAGTGAGGGTGTGTGGGAGGTGAGGGTGTGTGAGATGAAGGTGTGGAGAGGTGAGGGGTGTGTGAGGTGAGGGTGTGTGGAGGTGAAGGTGAGAGGTGAGGGTGTGAGAGTGAGGTGGAGGTGAAGATGTGAGAGGTGAGGTGTGTGAGGTGAGGGTGTGTGAGGTGAAGGTGTGAGAGTGAGGTAACCACTGGGGGCAAGACAGAGCTATACCACGGGCAGCTGGACACAGACAGATGGCAACACCTGACTAACCTTCCCCATTACTGCGTTCACCTGTGTGTGTGTGTGTGTGTGTGTGTGTGTGTGTGTGTGTGTGTGTGTGTGTGTGTGTGTGTGTGTGTGTATGGTGGTGGTGTGTGTGTGTGTGTGTGTGTCTATGGTGGTGGTGGTGGTGGTGGTGGTGTGTGTGTGTGTGTGTGTGTGTGTGTGTGTGTTGTTACCATCAACAATATATACAGAAACACACACACACACACACACACACACACATACACACACACACACACACACACACACACACATTAAACGAGGCAAACTGCTTAACCACCCCATTTCCTCCCCCATAACCACCATCACCACACCATTTCCGCTGAGATATTTACACCTAAACTGTTAAATAATACGGCCACTGCGTCTGTGTCCGTCCGTCTGTGTGTCCGTCCGTCTGTGTGTCCGTCCGTCCATGTATGTGTCCGTCCGTCTGTGTGTCCGTCCGTTCATGTATGTGTCCGTCCGTCTGTGTATGTGTCCGTCTGTCTCTGCGTCCGTGTTTGTGTCCAGTAGTTGTCAATACGATAACTTAAATCAATAACAAAAATGTTTTACACCTAAGATAAATGATTAACCTAACATTAACCTAACCTAGTCTAACCTAACCTAGTCTAACCTAGTCCAACCTAACCTAGTCTAACCTAACCTAACCTAGTCTAACCCAACTCAACCTAGTCTAACCCAACCTAGTCTAACCTAGTCTAACCTAACCTAGTCTAACCTAACCTCGCCCAACCTAGTCTAACCTAACCTAGTCTAACCTAACCTAGTCTAACCTGTCTAACCCAACCCAGTCTAACCTAGTCTAACCCAACCTAGTCTAACCTAGTCTAACCCAACCCAACCTAACCTAACCTAGTCTAACCTAACCTCGCCTAACCTAGTCTAACCCAACCTAACCTAGTCTAACCTAACCTAGTCTAACCTAGTCTAACCCAACCTAGTCTAACCTAACCTCGCCTAACCTATTCAACCTAACCTAACCTAACCTAGTCTAACCTAACCTAGTCTAACCCAACCTAGTCTAACCTAGTCTAACCTAACCCAACCTAACCTAACCCAACCTAGTCTAACCCCAACCTCGCCTAACCTAGTCTAACCCAACCCAACCCAACCCAGTCTAACCCAACCTAGTCTAACCCAACCTAACCTAACCTAACCCAACCTAGTCTAACCTAAACCTCACCCAACCTAGTCTAACCTAACCCAACCCAACCCAACTCAACCTAGTCTAACCCAACCTCACCTAACCTAGTCTAACCCAACCCCACCCAACCTAGTCTAACCTAACCTCACCCAACCTAGTCTAACCTAACCCTCACCTAACCTAGTTCAACCCAACCTCACCCAACCTAGTCTAACCTAACCTCACCCAACCTAGTCTAACCTAACCTCACCTAACCTAGTCTAACCTAACCCTCACCTAACCCAGTCTAACCCAACTCACCCAACCTAGTCTAACCTAACCTCACCTAACCTAGTCTAACCCAACCCAACCTAACCTAACCTATCCAACATACCCCAAGGAGCATATCCGCCAACATACCCCAGAGAGCATATCCAGCTAACATAACCCAGGAGCATATCCAGCCAACATACCCCAGAACCATATCCAGCTAACATACCCCAGAGAGCATATCCGGCCAACATACCCCAGGGAGCATATCCAGCCAACATACCCAGAGAGCATATCCACCAACATACCCCAGGAGCATATCCGGCCATCATTCCCCAGGAGCATATCCAGCTAACATAACCGAGAGCATATCCACCAACATACCCCAGAGAGCATATCCGGCCAACATACCCCAGAGAGCATATCCAGCTAAACATAACCCAGAGCATATCCACCCAACATACCCCAGAGAGCATATTCACACATACCAGGAGCATATCCAGCACATACCCAGAGAGTATCCACCCAACATACCCCAGGAGCATATCCAGCCATCATTCAGGGACATATCCAGCAACATAACAGGAGCATATCCAGCAACATACTGAGCATATCCAGCCATCAACCCCGGGAGCATATCCACCCAACATACCCCAGGGAGAATATCCATCCAACATACCCCAGGAGCATATCCGGCCATCATACCCCAGGGAGCATTCCAGCTAACATACCCAGGGAAGCATATCCAGCTAACATACCCCAGGGAGCATATCCACCCAACATACCCCCAGGAGCATATCTGCCATCATACCCCAGGAGCATATCCAACATGAAGCCCACAAACTGCTGGGGAAAATATAACAGGATAAATATGGTTTAACTTAAAAGCGAAAAATATGCTTGGGAAAAATATACTCCCAAAAAAATTATAACGAATATACCCAAAGTATAACTGTGTGTGTGTGTGTGTGTGTGTGTGAGTGTGTGTGTGAGTGTGTGTGTGTGTGTGTGTGTGTGTGTGTGTGTGTGTGTTAATTTATATATTATTTTAAAACTAAATCTAAATATATATTCGTATACTTATATGAGCTAAAATATACCAATAAATACGGTAGAACATATACAGTATGCTGTATGGTGAATATCGTTGTATGGTGTATATCGTTGTGTGGTGTATATCGTTGTGTGGTGTAATCATTATGTGGTGTATATCGTTGTGTGGTGTATATCGTTGTGTGGTGTATATCGTTGTGTGGTGCACATCGTTGTATGTGTATATCGTTGTGTGGTATATATCGTTATGTGTGTATATCGTTATGTGGTGTATATCGTTATGTGATATATAACGTTGTGTGGTATATCGTTGTATCGTTGTGTGGTGCATATCGTTGTGCGGTGCAATATCGTTGTGTGGTGCATATATCGTTATGTGGTGCGTGTATACTTGATGCGTGGTGTATATCGTTGTGTGGTGTATATCGTTATGTGGTGTATATCGTTGTATGGTGTATATCGTTGTGTGGTGTATATCGTTATGCGGTGTATATCGTTATGTGGTGTATATCGTTATGGGTGTATATCGTTGTGTGGTGTATATCGTTGTGTGGTATATCGTTGTGTGGTGATATCGCTGGTGGTATATCGTTGTGTGGTGTATATCGTTGTGTGGTGTATATCGATGTGGTGTATATCGTTGTGTGGTATATCAAGCGTGGTGTATATCGTTGTGTGGTGTATATCGTTGTGTGGTGTATATCGTTGTGTGGTGAAAAACGTTGTGTGGTATATCGTTGTGTGTGCATATCGTTATATGGTATATCGTTGTGTGTATATCGTTATGTGGTGTATATCATGCGGTATATCGTTATGTGGTGTATATCGTTGTGTGGGTGTATATCGATGTGTGGTGTATATATCGTTGTATGGTGTATATCGTTGTGTGGTGTATATCGTTGTGTGGTGTATATCGGTGGTGTATATTGATATGTGGTGTATATCGTTGTGTGGTGTATATCATTGTGTGGTGTATATCGTTGTGTGGTGTATATCGTTGTATGGTGTATAACCGTGTGTGGTGTATATCGTTGTATGGTATATCGCTGTATGGCGTATATCGTTTTGTGGTGTATATCGTTGTGTGGTGTATATCGTTGTATGGTGTATATCCGTTGTGTGGTGTATATCGTTGTATGGTGTATATCGTTGTGGTATATTTGTTGTGCTATCGTTGTATGGTGTATATCGTTGTGTGGTGTATATCGTTGTGTGGTGTATATCGTTGTGTGGTATATCGTTATGTGGTGTATATCGTTGTGTGGTATATCGTTGTGTGGTGTATATCGTTTTAGGTATATCGTTGTGTGGTGTATATCGTTGTATGGTATATCGTTGTGGTATATCGTTGTATGGTGTATATCGTGAGTGGTGTATATCGTTGTATGGTATATCGTTGTATTGCGTATATCGTTGTGGTGTATATCGTTGTATGGCACGTTGTGTGGTGTATATCGTTGTGGTGTATATCGTTGTGTGTATACGTGTATATCGTTGTGTGGTGATATATCTGTATGGTGATATCGTTTGTGGTGTATATCGTTGTGTGGTGTATATCGTTGTGGTGTATATCGTTGTATGGTGTATATCGTTATGTGGTGTATATCGTTGTATGGTGTATATCGTTATGTGGTGTATATCGCAGTGTGGTATATCGTTGTGTGGTGTATATCGCGTGTGTATATCGTTGTATGGTATATCGTTGTGTGGTGTATATCGTTGTATGGTGCATATTTATTTGTGGTGTATATCGTTGTGTGGTGATATCGTTATGGTGTATATCGTTATGTGGTGTATATCGTTGTATGGTGTATATCGTTATGTGGTGTATATCGTTGTGGTGTATATATCGTTGTGTGGTGTATATCGATGATATCGTTATGTAGTGTATATCAGATGGTGTATATCGTTTTGTGTGGTGTCGTTGTGTGTGGTATATCGTTGTATGGTGTATATCGTTGTGTGGTATATCGTTGCTATGGTGATATATCGTTTTGTGGTGTATATCGTTGTGTGATATCGTTATGTGGTGATATCGTTATTGGTATCGTTGTATGGTGTATATCGTTATGGTATATCGTTGTATGGTGTATATCGTTGTGTGGTGTATATCATAGTATGGTATATGTTATGTGGTGTATATCGTGTATGGTGTATATCGTTTGTGGTGTATATATACAGTGTATATCGTTGTATGGTATATACCGTTGTGTGGTGTATATCGTTGTGTGGTGTATATCGTTGTATGGTGTATATCGTTATGTGGTTATATCGTTGTATGGTGTATATCGTTGTGTGGTGTATATAGCAATGTGGTGTATATCGTTGTGGTATATCGTTGTGTGGTGTATATCGTTGTGTGGTGTATATCGATGGTGTATATCGTTGTATGGTGTATATCGTTGTATGGTATATCGTTGTGGTATATTTGTATGGTGTATATCGTTATGTGGTGTGTATATCGTTGTATGGTGTATATCGTTTTGTGGTGTATATCGTCTTGTGGTGTATATCGTTGTGTGGTGTATACCGTTGTGGTATATCGTTGTGTGGTGTATAACGTTGTATGGTGTATATCGTTGTGTGGTGTATATCGTTGTATGGTGTATATCGTTTTGTGGTGTATATCGTTGTGTGGTGTATATCGTTGTGTGGTGTATGTAAGTATCGTTGTGTGGTGTGGTATATCGTTGTATGGTGTATATCGTTTTGTGGTGTATATCGTTGTGTGGTGTATATCGTTATGGTATATCGTTGTGTGGTGTATATCGTTGTGTGGTGTATATCGTTTTGTGGTGTATATCGTTGTGTGGTGAACGTCGCTGTATGGGTGTATATCGTTGTGTGGTATATCGTTATGTGGTGTATATCGTTGTGTGGTGTATATCGTTGTGTGGTGTATATCGTTTTGGGGTGTATATCGTTGTGTGGTAGTACGTTGTATGGTGTATATCGTTATGTGGTGTATATTTGTTGTATGGTGTATATCGTTGTGTGGTGTATATCGTTGTATGGTGTATATCGTTGTGGTGTATATCGTTGTGTGTGTATACTGCGATGGTGTATATCGTTGTATGGTGTATATCGTTGTGTGGTGTATATCGTTGTATGGTGTATATCGTTATGTGGTGTATAACGTTGTGTGGTGTATATCGTTGTATGGTGTATACTTGCGTGGTGTATATCGCGTTGTATGGTGTATCGTTGTATGGTGTATATCGTTATGTGGTGATATCGTTGTGTGGTATCGTTGTGTGGTGTATATCGTTGTGTGGTGTATCGTTGTGTGGTGTATATCGTTGTGTGGTGTATATCGTTGTGTGGTGTATATCGGTGTGGTGTATCGTTGTGTGGTGTATATCGTTTGTGGTGTATATCGTTGTGTGGTGTATATCGTTGTATGGTGTATATCGTTGTATGGTGTATATCGTTGTGTGGTGTATATCGCTAGGTGTATATCGTCATGTGGTGTATATCGTTGTGTGGTGTATCGTTGTGTGGTGTACGTTGTAGTAGTGCATATCGTTGTGTGTGATATCGTTGTGGTGTATATCGTTGTGTGGTGTATATCATGTATGGTGTATATCGTTGTGTGGTGTATATCGTTGTATGGTGTATATCGTTGTGTGGTGTATATCGTTGTATGGTGTATATCGTTATGTGGTGTATATCGTTGTGTGGTATCGTTGTGTGGTGTATCGTTGTGTGGTGTATATCGTTGTGGTGCGATATACTGTACAGCTTCTGGAGGTGCTACAGTATACCTTATTCTATGAGACTGTAAATATATAATATGCTTAAATAAATATGGGTATATCAACATATACCCGTATATAACGACGATATATACCCCTTTACATAACATCCTCGTAACATGAGTCGCGAAATAATTGCGAGGGGGGCAGACTACCTCTCTATCCTCCATCATATCACTGTACAACCGGAAATACGGCCGAGTATATTCTGGGACTGGCGCAATCATGGTACAGCGCCATAATAAAACCCGGAAATGTTGTATATATATATATATATATATATATATATATATATATATATATATATATATATATATATATATATATATATATATATATGATTATGAAGTGGCGTTATCATGATGGCGAATATCATTAAAACAAAACGTCGCCAATACAACCTCGAAAAGCCGATTTACACAGCTACTGCTTTTATACAACCCGAAAACATCACTCATATGAAGGCCTTAACCTGGTCGGAAATGAGAGCCATACACAACCCGGAAATTAATATCTGGCTTATATGAAGGTGTATTGTGGTCGAAATGAACTCCGTAACACAACCTGGATATTATGGCGTATGAAAAGTGTCATGGCGGCCAGAAACGATCCCAAAACCCAACCCGGAAATACGAACAGGAATACGATTTATCCAGCGGTTGGTTCGTTAGTCCGTGACATCACAGCTGCCGCCGACTCTACCTATCCGGCTGGAATAGTGCCTGGCTGGAATAATTGCCATAATTGGTGCTTGGCTGGGATGGTATCAGGCGGAATACTGCCAGGCTGGATATAGGGCCAGCCTGGAATAATTATGGCTGGAATAGTGCCAGGCTGGAGTAATGCCTGGGGAGACACGTTGTCAGTAATTTAAATAAGGATAGTGCCAGTAATGGGACCAGAACAGTGCCAGTATTTAGAGGCCAGAACAGTGCTAGTAGGGCCAGAACAGTGCCACACAATAAGGGCCAGAACAGTCCCAGTATAGGAGCCAGAACAGTGCCAGTATTGGGCCAGTACAGTGTCAGTATTAGGACCAGAACAATTGCCAGTATTAAGAGGCCAGAACAGTGCCAATATCAAGACCAGGAACAGTGTCAGTATTAAGGGCCAGAACAATTGCCAGTATTAAGGACCTAACAGTGTCAGTAATAAGGGCCAGAACAGTGTCAGTATTAAGAACCAGAACAGTGCCAGTATTAGAGGCCAGAACAGTTCCAGTATTAAGGGCCAGAACAGTGTCAGTATTAAGGGCCAGAACAGTGTCAGTATTAAAGGGCAGAACAGTGCCAGTATTAAGGACCTAAGACAGTGTATTAAGGGCCAGAACAGTGTCAGTATTAGGACCTGAACAGTGTTCAGTATTAGGAGCCAGAACAGTGTCAGTATTAAGGGCCAGAACAGTGTCAGTATTAGAACCAGAAGTGCTGCCAGTATTAAGGGCCAGAACAGTGCCAGTATTAAGGGCCAGAACAGTGCCAGTATTAGGGCAATATTAAGAGGCCAGAACAGTGCCAGTAAGAGGCCAAGGTGTCAGTATTAAGAGGCCAGAACAGTACTTGAGTATTAAGGGCCAAGACAGTGCCAGTATTAAGGGCCAGAACAGTGTCAGTAATAAGGGCAGAACAGTGTCAGTATGAGACAGACAGTGCCAGTATTAAGGGCCAGAACAGTGTCAGTGTGGGGTGAACAGTGCAGTAAGGGGCCAGAACAGTGCCAGTATTAAGGCCAGAACAGTGCCAGTTTGGGGCCAGAACAGTGTCAGTATTAGGGCCAGGCCAGAGTAATTAAGAGCCCAGAACAGTGCCAGTATTAAGGGCCAGAACAGTGCACTGATATTAAGAAACACAGTTGATTAGCCAGAACAGTGTCAATATTAAGAACCGGAACAGTGTCTAGTAAGGACCAGAACAGTGTCAGTATTAAGGGCCAGAACAGTGTCAGTATTAGGGCCAGAACAGTGTCAGTATTAAGGGCCAGAACAGTGTCAGTATTAAGGGCCAGAACAGTGTCAGTATTAAGGGCCAGAACAGTGTCAGTATTAAGGGCCCAGAACAGTGTCAGTATTAAGGCCAGAATGAGTGTCAGTGTAGGGGCCAGAACAGTGTGTCCTGTTAAGGGCCAGAACAGTGCCAGTATTAAGGGCCAGAACAGTGTCAGTATAAGGGCCAGAACAGGTGTCAGTATTGGGGCCAGAACAGTGCAGTGATAAGGACCAGAACAGTGTCCAGTATTAAGGGCCAGAACAGTGTCAGTATTAAGGGCCAGAACAGTGTCAGTAATAAAGCCAGACATAGGGGCCAGAACAGTGCCAGTATTAAGGGCCAGAACAGTGCCAGTATTAAAGGCCAGAACAGTGTCAGTATTAGGCCAGAACAGTGCCAGTATTAAGGAGCCAGAACAGTGTCAGTATTAGAGGGCCAGAACAGTGCCAGTATTAGGGCCAGAACAGTGTCAGTATTAGGGGCCAGAACAGTGTCAGTATTAGAACCAAGAACTGTGCCAGTATTAAGGGCCAGAACAATTCCAGTATTGAGAGACAGAACAGTGTCAGTATGAGGCCGAACATTGCCAGTATTAAGGGCCAGAACAGTGCCAGTATTAAGGGGCCCAGAACAGTCCAGTATTAAGGGCCAGAACAGTGTCAATAAGGACCAGAACAGTGTCAGTATTAAGGGCCGAACAGTGTCAGTATGAGGCAGAACAGTGCCAGTATTAAGGAGCAGAACAGTGTCAGTATTAAGGACCAGAACAGTGTCAGTATTAAGGGCCAGAACAGTGTCAGTATTAAGAACAGAACATCCAGTATGGGGCCAGAACAGTGTCAGTATTAAGGGCCAGAACAGTCCTCAGTATTAAGGGCCAGAACAGTGCCAGTATTGAGGGCCAGAACAGTGCCAGAGTAAGGGGCCAGAACAGTGTCAGTATTAAGGACCAGAACAGTGTCAGTAGGGGCCAGAACAGTGTCAGTATTAAGGGCAGAACAGTGCAGTATTAAGGGCCAGAACAGGTGTCAGTATTGAGGCCAGAACAGTGTCGTATTAAGGGCCAGAACAGTGTCAGTATGAGAGGCCAGAACAATTGCCAGTATTAAGGCCCAGAACAGTGTCAGTATTAAGGAGCCAGAACAGTGTCAGTAATGAGCCAGAACAGTGCAGTATAGGGCAGAACAGTGTGAGTATTGAGAAACAACAATATAAGGCCAGAACATTAGTATTAGGGCCAGAACAGTGTCAGTGATAAGGACCAGAACGGTGCGTGTTGGGGCCCAGAACAGTGTCAGTATTAAGGGCCAGAACACAGTTTGGTATTGGGGCCAGAACAGTGTCAGTATTAAGGGCCAGAACAGTGTCAGTATTAAGACCCAGAACAGTGCCAGTATTAAGGGGCCAGAACAGTGCCAGTATTAGGGGCCAGAACAGTCTCAGTATTAAAGAGACAGAACAATTGCCAGTATTAAGGGCCAGAACAGTGCTCATTGGGGCCAGAAACAGTGTCAGTATTGGGCCAGAACAGTGCTCAGTAAGAGGCCAGAACAGTATTGGATAATGAGCCAGAACAGTGTCAGTAATGGAACAGAACAGTGTGTATTAAGGAGCCAGAACAGTGTCAGTATTAGGCCAGAACAGTGCCAGTATTAGGAAGGTGCAACCAGAACCAGAACAAGTGGGGGGTGCCAGTAAGGGAACAGTGTCAGTATTAAGAGACGGGGGGCCTTGCCAGTGTTAGGGGCCAGACAGGTGTCAGTATGGGGCCAGAACAGTGTCAGTATGGGAGACCAGAACAGTGTCAGTATTAAGGGCCAGAACAGTGTCAGTATTAAGGGCCCAGAACAGTGTCAGTATTAGGGCCAGAACAGTGTCAGTATTAAGGGCCAGAACAAGTGCCAGTATTAAGGACCAGAACAGTGCCAGTATTGGGGCCAGAACAGTGTCAGTATTAGGACCAGAACAGTGTCAGTAATAGGGCCAGAACAGTGTCAGATAAAAGGAGCAGTGCCAGTATTAAGGGCCAGAACAGTGTCGACAGTGGGAGCCAGAACAGGTGTAAGGGCCAGAACAGTGTCAGTGAAGGCCAGAACAGGTCAGTAGAACAGAACAGTGCCAGTGTAGGAGCCAGAACAGTGCCAGTATGGGGCCAGAACAGTGTCAGTGGGAGCCAGAACAGTGCAAGTGGGGCCAGAACAGTGCCAGTATTAAGAGCCAGAACAGTGTCAGTAATAGGGGCCAGAACAGTGTCGTGTGGGGCCCAGAACAGTGTCAGTAGAGGCCAGAACAGTGTCGTGAGGGCCAGAACAGTGTCAGTAGGGCCAGAACAGTAATCTGTGGCCAGAACAGTGTCAGTGTAGGGCCAGAACAGTGCCAGTGTAGGGCCAGAACAGTGTGTCAGTAAGGGCAGAACAGTGTCAGTAATAAGGCCAGAACAGTGTCAGTATTAAGGAGCCAGAACAGTGCCAGTATGAGGCCAGAACAGTGTCAGTGGGGCAGAACAGTGCCAGTGGGAGCCAGAACAGTGCCAGTGAGGGCCAGAACAGTGTGTCAATGTAGAGGCCAGAACAGTGTCAGTATTAAGGGCCAGGAACAGTGTGTGGGGCCAGAACAGTGCCAGTATTAGGGCCAGGGGTACAATAGGGCCTAGTTCAACAGCAACAACAATTGCTTCAGTACAAAAAAAGGCAGTGAGGCAGCTCCCCGAGTCACACCAGCTCAGAGGCTCAAGGTTCGCTCAGGGCTCCACAGTTACGTGCTTACAGTTACAGGCTCAGGGTTCGGGCTACAGGTTCAGGGCTACAGGTTCAGAGTTCACAGCTACAGGGTCAGGGCTTAGGGCTCACGGCTGCAGGTTCAGGCTTAGGGCTCAAGGCTAAAGTGCTTAGGGTTCAGGGTTGGGACTCAGAACTCCTGATTCAGGGTTCAGGCTCATCAGGATCAGGGCTCACCAGGACTCCAGGGCTTACCAGGACTCAGGCTCACCAGGGCTCAGGGCTCGACTCAGGGTTCACAGAATCATCAGGGCTCAGGGATTACCAGGACTCAGGGCTCACCAGGGCTCAGGGCTCGACTCAGGGTTCACCAGGGCTCATCAGGGCTCAAGACAGTGTGGGTGGGACATGAGGCCAGATCTGTGGTGGGAGCAGGTAAGAGGCCAGCCCGAGGGCGGAGTGAGACGCCAGCGAGGGCCAGATGAGACCAGCTTGAGGCGGGTGAGGCCAGCAGGGGCAGATTGAGACGCCAGCGGGGCGGGTGGGAGGAGCCAGCTTGAGGGGCGGCCCAGATGGAGCCCAGCGAGGGAGCGGGTAGAGGCCAGCAGGGAGCGGGTAGAGGCAACGAGGAGCGGGTGAGAGACCAGCAGGGAGCAGATTGAGAGGGCCAGCGAGGGGCAGGTGAGAGGGCCAGCAGGGGCAGGTGAGAGAGAGCCAGCAGGCTCACTAAAATATAGCTGGAAGGTTCTCAGAGACACAGCTAAACAGGTGGCCTATAAAAAGCTAACCGAGAGTATGGCCGTGAGGCTGCTCCTAAAATGGCCAGGAGTGAAGACAAAATGGCCAGGAGTAGACAAATGGCCAGGAGGTGAGACAAATGGCCAGGAGGTAAAGACAAATGGCCAGGAGGTAAGACAATTGGCGGGGAGGTAAAGACAATTGGCCAGGAGAGTCAAGACAATTGGCCAGGGAGGTAGACAATTGGCCAGGGAGAGTAAAGACAATGGCCAGGAGGTAAAGACAATATGGGAATTTTTAGTGATTGTAGATCAGATTAAATGGTGGAGGGATGTTTGGTAGGAGAGGATGTTAAGTGAAGGACAAAAAGACAGGTTGTTTACACCGGCCATGACCTGTTTACCTGTACAAGTATTTTATACAATGTTCGTTTATAAGACAAATCAACATTAGTCAGGTTTAGTATTTATATTGTAATGATTTGTGGTGGTGGTGGTGGTGAGGTGGTGAGGGTGGTGGTGGTGAGGTGGTGGTGGTGGAGTGGTGGTGGTGGTGGTGGTGGTGTGGTGGTGGGGTGAGGTGGTGAGGTGGTGGTGGTGGTGGTGGTGGTGGTGGTGTGGTGTGGGTGGTGGTGGTGGTGGTGGTGGTGGTGGGAGTGGAGGTGGGAGTTGGTGGTGGTGGTGGGTGGTGGTGGTGGTGGAGGTGGTGGTGGTGTGGTGGTGGTGGTGGTGGGGAGTTGGGGTTGGGGGTGGTGTGGGGGAGGTGGTGGTGTGGTGGTGGTGGTGGTGAGTGGTGGTGGTGGTGTGGGGGTGGTGTGGTGGGGGTGGTGAGGGTGAGGTGGTGGTGTGGTGGTGGTGGTGTGGTGGTGGGGTGTGTGGTGGTGGTGGTGGTGGTGGTGTGGTGGGGTGGTGGTGGTGGCGGTGGTGGTGGGGTGGGGTGGTGGTGAGTGGTGGTGAGGTGGTGGTGGTGGTGTGAGGTGGTGGTGGGGTGGTGGTGAGGTGGTGGTGAGGTGAGGTGGTGGTGGTGGTGGTGAGGTGGTGGTGAGGTGGTGGTGGTGGTGGTGTGAGTTGGTGATTGGTGGTGGTGGGTGGTGTGGTGGTGGTGTGGTGGTGGTGGGTGAGGTGGTGGTGGGGGTGGTTGGTGGTGTGGGGTGGTGGTGGTGGTGGTGGTGGTTGTTGGTGGTGGGGTGGTGGTGGTTGGTTGGTGGTTGGTTGGTTGGAGTTGGTTGGTGGTGGTGGTGGTGTGAGTAGTGTGGTGGTGGTGATGGTGTGGTGGTGGAGTGTGGTGGTGGTGGGGTGGTGGTGGGGTGGTGGTGGGGTGGTGGGTGTGGATGGTTGGTTGGTTGAGTTGGTTGGTGGTGGTTGTGGCGGTGGTGGTGGTGGTGGTGGGTGGTGGTGGGGTGAGAATTGGTTGAGGTGTGTGGTGAGGTGGTTGAGGTTGTGGTGAGATTGGTTGATTGATTGTGGTTGAGTTAGTTGGTTGGTGGTGAATAGTTGGTTGATTGGAGTTAGTTGGTGGTGGTTGGGTTGGTTGGTTGGTGGTTGAGTTGATTTGGTTGGTGTGGTTGGGTGGTGGTTGGTTGGTTGGTTGGGTGGTGTTGAGTTGGTTGGTTGATTGGTTAGTTGGTGGTGAGTTGGTTGGTTGAGTTGGTGTGGGTGTGGGTTGGGTTGGTTGGTTGTTTGATTGAGTTGATGGTGGTGGATTGGTTGGTCGAGGTTGATTGGTTGGTTGGTTGGTTGATTGGTGGGTATATTGGGCCTGGAGCCCCAGAGACTGAGGACTAGAGGGAGAAAAAGAATGAATAACAAGAGACGAGGTAAAATAAGGAAAGAAGACAGGAAGAGACACCCATTGGGAGAGAAAGGAGAGAAAGAAAGAGGAGGAAGAGGAGGAAGAAAAGAAGTAGGAGGAGGAGGGAGGAAGAAGAAGCAAGAGGAGGAAGAAGGGTAAAGGAGGAGGCAGGAAAAAACTGCATTTCCTTTAAGTGACACCAACACCTTATAGATACTTAGAGGAGACGAAATTAAGGAGTTAAGGGAGAGTATGGTGAGTCTTGGAAGGAGACCTAAGGAGATGGCAAGACGAAACAAAGGGACACACAAGGAGACAATCTTAAGGAGTCTAATTAAAAGTATAATCAGAAGGAACATAGGGAGACACTTGAGGAACAGGAGACATGAGGGACATAGGGAGACATGAGACCTTGCAGGGAGACATAGGGGAGGACAGGGAGACATGGGGGACATAAGGAAGACATGAGGAGACATAAGGGGAGACATAGGGGAGACACTTGAGGGAGACATAAGGGAGACAGGGAGACAGGGAGAACCAAGGAGACATAAAGGAGACACTAGGGAGACATAGGGAGACATAGGGGAGACATAGGGAGACATAGGGAGACATGAGGGAGACTTAAGGGAGACCAAGGAGACATAGGGGAGACATAGGAGAGACAAGGGAGACATAAGGGAGACATAGGGAGACATAGGGACACTAAGGGAGACATAGGGGAGACATAAGGGAGGACAAGGGAGACATAAGGAGACACTAAGGGAGACATAGGGAACATAAGGAGAGAGACAAAGGGAGAGACCAAGGAGAGACTTGAGAGTACTCACAGTGGAGTAGACTATCTGGTCACGGCACCCCACTCACCTGGTCCTGTAAACAATGTAAACAAAACAGGTGAGTTTACTGTATCACCACTACATGTGCACAGGTGTGGGTGTACAGGTGTGGATGTACAGGTGTGAATGTGTGTACAGGTGTGGGTGTACAGGTGTGGGTGTACTGGTGTGGGTGTTCCAGGTGTGGGTGTCAGGTGTGAATACAGTGGTGTTCAGGTGTGGGTGTTCAGGTGTGGGTGTACAGGTGTGGGTGTTCAGGTGTGGGTGTACAGGTATTGGGTGTACAGGTAGATGTGAGTATGTGTGCACAATAACAGTAAAATTTCTAACATGATCATGACAACAAAAATAAACACAACCTTTCCACTTAGTATGGTCACACAGAAGGAGTGTAAGGTGCACAGAAAGGTGTAAGGTGTACAGACAAAGGGTGTAGGGTGCACAAGGGGTGTAGGGTGCACAGAAAGGTGTAGGAATACTGAAAGAGGTGTGGGTGCACCAGAAGGGGTGCATAATCACAGAAAGTGTAAAGGTACTGAAAGGTGTAAAAGTGAACAGAAGGTCTGAGAGTATAGTACACAAAAAAGTGTAAAGCTACACAAAGTGTAAAATGAACAAAAAGTGTAAACTGAAAAAAGTGTAAAAATACACACAAAAATGTAAAATGAAACAAAAACATAAAAACACAAAAGTGTAAAATACACAAAAAGTATAAAGTACTAAAAAGTGCAAAAGTACAATTACAAAGAATACAAAAATTACTAAAAAGGTGTAAAAATTACTAAAAAGGTAAAATTACACAAAAGGCCAAATAGTACCAAAAAGTGTAAAATACCTGAAAATGTAAAGTACAACAAAAGTACAAAATTACTACAGAAAAATGTAAAAGAACAGAAAATGTAAAAGTACAAAAGTGTAAATGTACATTAAAAATTACCCCAAATACACAAAATGTAAGAACAAAAATGTAAATTACTAAAAAAGTACTACAAAAATTATAATACTAAAAGTGTAAAATACACAAAAGTGTAAAATACAAAATAAAATTACTGAAAAAAATGTAAAATACCTAAAATACAAAATTACCTAAAAAGTGTAAATACAAAATTATATATTACAAAAAAAAAAACAAAATGTAAAGTACTGAAAAGGGTGTAGGAAAACTGAAAAGGGTGTAAAATTACTGAAAGAGGTGTAAAACACCAGAAAGGTGTAGTAGTACTGAAAGGTGTAAGGCAAAAGGTACTGAAAGGTGTACAAAACACCTGAAAAGTGTAAAATGCAAAAAGTGTAAATTACTGAAAAGTGTAAAACACTGAAAATGTAAAATACACAAAGTATAAAACACCCCAAAATGTAAAATACAAAAAGTAAAATACACAAAAGTGTAAAATACAAAAGTGTATAATTACTAATGTAAAATGCCCCTGAAAAGTGTAAAAGTACCTGAAAAGTGTAAAACACCTGAAAAGTGTAAAGAGTACTGAAAGTGTAAAACACCTAAAAGTGTAAAATTACCCCAAGGTGTAAAATTACACAAAAGGAGTGTAAAGTGCACAGAAAGGTGTAAAATTACTGAAAAGTGTAAAGAGTACTGAAAGGTGTAAAACACCTGAAAAATGTAAAGAGTACACAAAAGAAGTGTAAAATACACAAAAGTATATAAGTACAAAATGTAAGTACAAAAGTGTAAAGTACTAAAAGTGTAAAATTACTGAAAATGTAAAATTACTAGAAAAGTGTAAAATACTAAAAAGTGTAAAAATACTAAAAAATGTAAAACACCTGAAAATGTAAAATACCTACAAAGTGTAAAACACCTGAAAATGTAAAAAATTACTGAAAGTGTAAAGTGCACAAAGGTGTAAAATTACTGAGGTGTAAAGGTACACAAGAAAGTGTAAAACACACAAAGTGTAAAATTACTGAAAGGAAGTGTAAAGCACACAAAGAGAAGTACAAATTACTGAAAAGTGTAAAAGTACACAAAAATGTAAAACAAAAAAGTACAAAGTACTAAAAATGTAAAATACTAAAAGTACAAGTACAAAAAGGTAAAATACAAAGTGTAAAATACCAAAAAAATACTGAAAGTACCCCAAAGAAAATACCCTGAAATGTAAAATGCAAAATTATATAATTACAAAAGTCAACAAAATTACTGAGAGTGTAAAGATACACACAAGAGGGTGTAGAAAATTACCTGAAAAAGTGTAGGAAATACTGAAAGGGGTGTAAGTACTGAAAGGTGTGGGGTACTGAAAAGGGTGTATGATACTGAAAAGGTGTGAAAATTACTGAAAGTGTAAAATACAAAGGTGTAAAATACTGAAAAGTGTAAAATTACTGAAAAGTGTAAAGATACTAGAAAAGTGTAAATTACACAAAAGTGTAAGTACTGAAAGTGTAAAACACCTGAAAGGTATAAAATTACTGAAAATGTAAAGTACAAAGTGTATAAAGTACAAAAAGTGTAAAACACAAAAGTGTAAAATACAAAAGTGTAAAAATACTAAAAGTGTAAAGTACTAAAAATGTAAAATACCTGAAAGTGTAAAACACCTAAAGTGTATAGTGTAAAATACTATGTAAGAATACAGAGGTGTTATGGTGCACTGAAAGGGTGTAGGGTGCACAAGAGGGTGTAGGGTGCCAGAAGGTGTAGGGCACAGAGGGTGTAGGGTACTGAAAGGGTGTGAGCACCTGAAAGGGTGTAGGGATCACAGAAGGGTGTAGGGTGCACAGAGGGTGTAAGTGCCTGAAGGTGTAGGAGGTGCACAGAGGGTGTGTGGGTGCACAGAGGGTGTGGGGCACAGAGGGTGTGGGGTGCACAGAGGGTGTGGGGTGCACAGAGGGTGTCAGACCAGAGGGTGTAGGGTGCTACAGAAGAGTGTGGGGTGCCTGAAGGGGTGTAGGGTGCACAGAGGGTGTAGGGTGCACAGAGGGTGTAGGGTGCCAGAAGGGTGTAGGGTGCATAGTAGTAGGGGTGCCTGAAAGGGTGTAGGGTGCATAGTACGTGGGTGCCTGAGAGGGTGTAGGGTGCACATAGTACGTAAGGGTACACAAAGGGTGTAAGGTGCACATAGTACGTAGGGTGCAGAGGTGTAGGTGCACAGAAGGGTGTGGGGTGCACAGAGAGTAGGGTGCACAGAGGTGTAGGGTGCACAGAGGGAGCCTGGGGTGCATAATGGGTGTGAGAGTGCACAGAGAGAGTGAGGGTGCACAGATGGTGCAGGGTGCACAGGGTGTGGGGTGCACATGGTGTGGGGTGCACAGAGGGTGTGGGGTGCACATGGTACGTGGGGTGCAGAGGGGTGTAGGGTGCCTGGTACGTAGGGTGCCAGGGGTGTGGGGTGCATAGTACGTGGGGTGCAGGGGTGCAGGTGCATAAGTAGGTGTGGGGTGCACAGAGGTAGGGTGCTGAAGGGTGGAGGGGGTCAGCTGAGGGTGTGGGGGTGCACAGATAGGTGCAGGGTGCACAGAAGGGTGTGGTGCACAGATGGTGCAGGGTGCACAGAGGGTGTAAGTGCACAGAGTACGTGGGGTGCACAGAGGGTGTGGGGTGCACATAGTACGTAGAGTGCACAGAAGGGGTGTAGGGTGCACAGAGTACGTAGGGTGCTGAGAGGGTGTGGGGTGCATAGTGGGTGTAGGGTGCACAGAGAGTAGGGTGCACAGAGGGTGGAGGGTGCACAGAGGGCGTGGGGTGCATAGTGGGTGTAGGGTGCACAGATGGTGCAGGGTGCAGATGGTGCAGAGTGCCTAGAGGTGTGGGGTGCACATAGTACGTGGGGTGCACAGAGGGTTAGGGAAATACTGAGGAATTATGAAGATACTGAGGGCATTAAGGTACTAAATGGTGCAGGAAATACACTGAAAGGTAAGAGTGCTGAAAATGGAAGGTGCACAAAGGTGTAGGGTGCCTGAAGGGTGTGGGTGCTGAAAGGGCGTGGGAGTGCTGATGGTGCAAGGGGAGGTGCTGAGGGTAGGGTGCACAGAGGGTGGAGGTGCAGAAGGTGTGGGGTGCATGAGGTGCAGAATACAGAGGGCGTGGGGTGCACAGATGATGCAGGGGTGCACAGAGGGCGAGCCAGGGTGCCTGTGGGTGCAGGGTGTACAGGGGCATGGGGTGCAGGGGGTGTGGGTGCAGGGTGCAGAGAGGGCATAGGGTGCCAGAGGTGTGGAGAGGGGGGGGAGATGTGAGAGGGAAGGGATGAGGGAGAGAGGTGAGAGAAGGTGAGGGTGAATTGAGGGGTGAAAGAAAGGTGAGGAGGGAGAGGGGGAGGGGTGAAGAAGGAGGTGAGGTGAGAGGTGAGGGTGAGAGGTGAGGGAGAGGGGGGTGGAGAGAATGTGGGGTGAGGTGAGGTGACAGAGAGAGAGGTGAGGGGGAGGGTGAGAGAATGTGGGGTGAGAGTGAGAGATGAGGGGTGAGGGTGAGAGGTGAGGGAGGGGGTGAGGGGAGGGGTGAGATAATGTGAGGTGGGGGGGGGGGGTGAAATGAAATGGGGTGGGGGTGAGAGGTGACAGGTGGGGGTGAGGGGTGAGGGAGGGGGTGAAAGAATGGGGTGAGGGGGTGAGAGGTGAGGGAGGGTGAGGTGAGGGAGAGGGGTGAGGGGAGGGTGGAGAGGTGAGGGGAGGGTGGGAGTGGGGGTGGAGGTGGGGAGTGGAAGGAGGAAGGAGAGGTGAGGGGAGGGGGTAGAGGTGAGGGTGGGGGAGAGGGGTGAGGGGAGGGTGAGAGGAGGGGGTGAGAGGTGGGGAGGGGTGAGAGGTGGGGGAGGGGTGGGGGTGGGGATGGGGAGGGTGAAGTGGGGGAGGGGTGAGAGAGGGGGTGGGGTGAGGGGAGGGGGAGGGTGAGACGGGGTGAGGTGAGGGGTGGGGAACCAGGGGTGAGGGTGAGGGGTGAGGAGGGTGAAAGTGGGGGGAGGGGAGAGAGGAGAGGGTTGGGGTGAGGGGTGGGGTGAGGTGGGAGGTGAGGGAGGGAGGGGTGAGGGTGAGGGGTGAGGTGAGGGGGTGACAGGAAGGGTGAGAGGGAGTGGGGGAGGGTGAGAGGTGAGGGGAGGGGGTGGAGTGAGGGGTGAGGTGAGGGAATGGAGAGGGGGTGAGGTGGGGAGGTGAGAGGGGGTGGGGGAGGGGTGGGGAGGGGTGAGGGAGGGGTGAGGTGGGGGTGAGGTGGGGGTGACAGGAAGGGGTGAGAGGAGAGAGGGTGAGGTGGGGGGGTGAGAGGGGTTGAGGGTGAGGTGAGGGTGGGGTGTGAGAGGGAGTAAGGAGAGGAGGGAGGGTGAGAGGGAATGAGGTGAGGCTATAAATCAATTTGTGACGTGGAGGTGCAGGACAGGCAACACCCCACACAACAACACCAAAGGGAGAGGGGGGGGGAGATGGATGAGAAGGAACCAGAGGATTGAGAATGTCGATGAAAAGAGGAGGAGAGGGGGGAGGGAGAGGGAGGGGAGGAGGAGGAGGGAAGGAGATTCGTGAAAAGGAATACGAACAAGTGAAAAAGACTCTGGAAAGGAAGGAAGGAGAGAAAGAAGAAAGAAGGAAAGGAAGGAAGAGAAAGAAAGGAAGGAAGAAGGAAAGGAAGGGGAAGGAAAGAAGGAAGAAGAAGGAAAGAAAGAAGGAAGGAATGAAGAGAAAGAAGGAAGGAAGAAAGGAAGGAGAAGGAAAGAAGGATGAAGGAAGAAAATGAAGGAAGGAAGAAGGAAGGAAGTAAGGAGGAGACAAACCCCAACAGGCCCGGTGAAGAGGGGGTGAGAGGGAGTGAGAGGGGAGGGAGGAGGAGAAAGGTGAGGGGGTGAGAGGAGAGAGGGTGGAGGAGGAGGGAGGGGGAGAGGGAGAGGGGAGGGGAGAGGGAGGGAGTAGGGAAAGGAGGGAGAGGGAGTGAGAGGAGGAAGGGAAGGGAGGAAAAAGAGGAGAAAGGGAGGGGAGGGAAGGGAGTGAGGGGGAGGGTGAAGGGAGGAGAGGGGTGAGAAGGAGGGTGAAAGGGGGAAAGGAAGGGAGGGAAGGGGGGGAGGGAGGGAGGGGAGAAGGAAGGGAGAGGGGTGGGGGAGGAGAAGGGGTGAGAGGGGAGGGAGGGAGGGGGAGGGGGGGGGAGGGAGGGGGTGAGGGGAGGAGGGAGAGGGTGAGAGGGAGGGGAGGGGGAGAGAAGGGGAGGGAGGGGGGAGGGAGAGGAGGGGGAGAGAGGGGAGGGGGAGGGAGAGGGAGGGAAGGGGGAGAGGGGTAGGGAAGGAGGAGGGAGGTGAGGGGGGAGGAAGGGGAGAGGGAGGGGGAGAGAATTGAGGGGGAGGGGTGAGGGGGAGGGATGGGGGGGGAGGGTGAGAGGGAGAGTGAGGGGGGGGGAGGGTGTGAAGGGAGGGGGAGGGGGGAGGGTGAGGGAGGGGGAGGGTGAGAATTGAGGGGGGGTGAGAGGGAGGGAGAATTGAGAGGGTAGGGATGGGGAGGAGGGGGTGAAGAGGGAGGGTTAGAAGAGACAAAAAGGAGAAAGGTGAGAAGGGAGGGAGGAGGGAGAAAGGAAGAATCTCGAGGTAAAGGGAAAGAGGAAGGAGTAAAGGGAGAAGAGACAGGAGGAGGAGGATGATGTTTTAATATGGAAGGAGGAAAGTAGTGGAAAGAAAGGGAGAGAAAGGAGGAGGTTGTATAATAAAAAGAAAGGAGGAATGGAGAAAACAAGAAAGAGCCTGCTCGTTAAAACTGAGGAAGGGAAAGAAGGAAAAAGAAAAATAAAGGCAGGAAGGACGGTTGGGGTAGGGAGAGGAGGAGGAAAAGTCGGCATGATGGGATGATTTAAAACAAGGAAGGAGAGGAGGAAAAATCAGGAGGGGGAGAGAAGAAAGAAGGAAGATTATAAAAAGAAAGGATGGAGGAAAAAATGTCCAAAAGGACAGTGTGATCAATGAGAACAGGCGTGAACATGGGACTCTGAAAAATGTGAATAAATCTGTGGACAAATGTAAGAACTTACTCTAGGAGATAACAGAAACCAGATACAGACAACGTTGTTATAGAAAATCGACTGTGAAAATTTGGAAGTAATGATAAGTTGGAATGTAAACAGAAGTCAACAATGTGTTGCTCCAGAAACAAGGTGAACAAAGACTTGGGTTCACACAAAAGGTGTTAGTTACAAGACTAGCAGGTTATCAAACATCTTGTGAGACCACTTGGATTACAGTTCAGTTCTGATCACCATTGCAGAATGGATCCTAGAATTCAGAGGAGAATGACCAGAGACAATCCCGGGCATTAGGAACCTTGAGTCTGAGAGACAGGTTAAAGCATGAATCTGCACTCCTCGAGAGAGACAGTGGAGTGAGGCGATATGATAGGAATTAATGGAGATCAGAACTAAGCTCAGGTGAACATAAGTCAGTGGTTTGGATAGGCACAGGGCACTCTGCA
>NW_024719360.1:0-17059 GCF_018991925.1 Homarus americanus
AAGAAGCTACGTATTGCTATGGAGGTGCAGTGTGTGCGTGTGGTGTGTGGGGTGCATGAGGTGCGGTGCGTGTGGTGTGTGTGGGGTGCATGAGGTACAAGTGGTGTGTGTGTGTGTGGTGTGTTGCAGGTGTGGTGACGTGTGGGGTGTGGTGTGTGTGGGTGTGCATGAGGTTTGCTACGTGGGTGTGTGGTGTGTGTGTGGGGGTATGGAGGTGGCGTGTGGGTGCGTGGTGTGGCGTTTATCACTTTAGAAGACTGTGGTGTACTCTATCACATGAGGTCTTATTTCCATAAATATACTGATACAACCTCCTTCAAGGCGGAAAATTCTCCAATGTAAGTGTTGATACGCCAGACGATGTTACGCCTGATGATGCTATCCAGACGATGCTACGCCTGACGATGCACAAATACACAAGAACATAAGAAAATAAGGAGTCCGCAACAGGCCGGTTGGCCTGCATGGCAGTCCTGTCAGAGACGCTACCACTCTTCATCATCCATGAATCTATCCAGCCTCCTGAAACTTTCCAGAGTTCCAGCACTCCACGGCCACATAGTTGCTTGTTCCACTCATCCACCACTTTTTCTAGAAACCAGTTTTCCTATCTCCCAAAACCCAAACTTATCCAACTTAAAATCAAGCCTCATCCTGCTCGGATATTATAAGAACTTTATCTATATCCCTTTGATGATTCTTTCACCCACTTGAATACTTCAATCATACCCAGCACTTTGTCTTCTAGGAATGTAAGTTAGTTTTTTAACTCATCCTGATATGGAAGGTTTTAAGTCCCGAATCATTTTCGTCATTCTTCGATGCATAACCTCTGGGAATGATACATCCATTCTATAATAGGGCACCAGAACTGAACCGCATAATCCAGAGTGCGGCCTGACTAGCGCGATATAGCTGCAACAAGACCTCTGCACCTTTCTTACTACACTCTAGATATAAAACCCATACTTGTTCTTTATTTCGAACATTAACGTAACTGTTTTCTAGACCGTGAAGGTCCGCTTAAGCAAATCCTCAGGTCTTCATAAGTCGACTTCTAGAAGTTGATGTTATTAAGGCTGAATACATTGACAGTATTTGTTCTTCCAATATTAAGTACGCTGCTCTTAAAGCTGGTGTTGAATTTCATTTGCCATTTTTCAGACCACCCCTGCAGTTTATTTAGATCCTCCTGTAATGCATTTGCATCCCGCTTCTGAAATTAATTTGTTACTTATTTGTGTCACCCGCAACCTAGCTTATGTCACTGCCGATCCCAGACCAGATCGTTATGTAAATTAAGAACAAGAAAGGCCTAGTACGACCCCTAGGGAACCCCACTGGTTAATGGCCCCACCAGATTTAAAACTATCGACGCTGACCTCTGCGTTCTATGATGAGCCATGATTTTATCCAATTTAAAACTTTCCTCGACACATGAGCCTAATTTTCTCAGAAGCCCTGATGCGTACCTCGTCAAATGCTTTTAAAAGTCTAAGTAAATAACAGATGTTACACAATTTTAAAAAAAAACCAAACTTCACGCAGACAGACAGACAGACAGACAACAGACAGATATGGATAGATAGATAGACAGATAGATGCTAAAGTTAACAAAAAACACATTACGATTCTGGTTAATTTAAAGATAATTTAACAACAACAATAACAATAATAATAATAATAACAATAAAATAATAATAAAATAATAATAATAAAAAATAATAATAATAATAATAATAAAATAAAATGGTGATGCCTGGAAACAAATAAAAACATACGAACTCGAAAAACAAATGTAAATTTTTCCCCAAATAAAAAAAAGATTTTATTTTCACTTTACAATTTAAGACGCTCTCAACGACGTTCTAAGTTGCTACTAAAACATTATTTCCAAACTTCCCCATATTCTTCCTCTATCATTAATAACACCACCTCCTCCCTCCTCCCCATCCCTGCCTCCCCCCCTCCTCCTACCCCTCCTCCTCCTGCCTCCCCCTCCTCCCCTCCTGAATGACAGCCAATAAACTTGCAGCCCGCGTAAAGAATATTTCACCGTACGGCCAGTAGTCGCCTCCCCCATGTACCGTCTGAGGTGATGCAACATTGTCTCAACACCCTTAAGCCGCCACACTAGAGGGCAACATCCACCATACGCTACACCAGAGTGTCATCTACCGCGCCACCCACACCATAGGGTCATCACCAGACACCTACAACTAGAACATCCACCAGCCACCACACCAGTAGTCATCTACCAGCCGCCACACCATAGTGCTCATCTACCAGCCACCACACCAGGGGTGTCATCTACGCAACCACACCAGAATTGTCATCTACCAGCCGCCACCAACTAGTGTCATCTACCAGCCGCCACACTAGGGGCGTCATCTACCAGCCCTCTCACAAAAGTGCCATCACCAGCCGCCACCACCAGGATGTCATCCACCATCCCACACTAGGGTGTCATCTACCAGCCGCCACACTGGGGTGCCATCTACAGACGCCACACCAGGGTGTCATCACCACGCACACCAGTGTCATCTACCAGCCGCCACACTAGGGGTGTCATCAACAACCACCACAACTAGGGTGTCATCACCAGCCGCCACACTAAGGTGTCACACCAGCCCCACACTAGGGTGCATCTAACAACCGCCACACTAGGGGTGTCATCTACCAGCCACACACCAAAGCCATCTACCAACCCACCACACCAGTGTCACACCAGCCACCACACAAGGGGTCGTCATCACCAGCCGCCACTAAATATAATGCATCTACCAACGCCACACTAGAGGGTGCTTTCATCTACCAACCACACACACTAGGGTCAGCCCACTGTCATGCCGCCACTAAAGTGTCATCTACCAGCCCCACACTATTTTAGCCCAAATCTCCACACATAATCATACCACACCACAAACATTTTTATTAATATTCCAACAGATAAGAGCGACGTGAGGATGAGAAGGCATATGAGGACCTGAAGACACGTCCCTGTAGCTAAAGTGAGGCTGGGCCAGGGGGTGAGGCTACGGTAGCAGGGGGTGAGGCTGGGAAAGTGAAGGAGGAGGGAGGGACATCTGATGAATAAGTGCTAATAATATGAAGTGGGCGGTGATGGAGGCTCCAGCACTCACACATCCGGAGGGTCCTGGAAGCCTGCCGGAGAGTTCAGCCTGGAGGCTTCTGGTGAATGGTCTTCACGTTAATCTCCCAGGTGAAGACTTCCACAAAAGGCGTGAGGAAGAGAAAGCGCTATCAGAAAACTCCACAAGTCTTAAGTATCATAAAATAGAAAAAGACGAAAGAAAAGCTGTCTGGAAAATGTTCAAGAAGCGGAAGACTCTCGGAGAGGTTTCACAGAGGAGAGCTTCTTTGTTCAAAAAGTTTTTCAGGAGTAGAGTTCGGGAAGCTTACTGGATTCATTGGATAGGTTTCTGAAGGTTTCCAGGGGAGGAAGCTTAGCAGATCCACAAGGAACATATGAAGTTTGACTACTGGCTGACGGAGAAGTGTGGATACTAAACCTTGCTACACAAGGAGGCGTCAGGTGGAGACTCCTGGCCTCTACCATCTTTAAAGTCAGTTACCATTCTCACAGGAGTGTCCCACTTTGAACAGGAGCCTGAGAGGCAGGCAATGTAATCCACTCGGCTGCTGCACGTGGAACCAATCCACAGGGACACAAGCTACAGAACACCACCACATAAACCCCATAAACTCAAACCATGCACAAAACTGTAATTTACTGAACATCAAGTCCCCAAGACTGATACATGATTTCTTCACGCTTATCACCGGGACTTTATATTACACGTGGAACACTGATGACGTGAATCTACAAAGGTGGCAGCTTAATGCTGCAGACTAGGCATATCTTCACTTAACACCAGTTTGGAGAAAAAAATATCGTATTACTCTTTCTTGTGGTTCTGGTTACGAAGATTTATTTTAGCAGTCCCTCGAGGTGTGGCGGCAGCTCACCCCAGCCTATTATTTTTAAGCCGTAATCCTTCTTCTATTTGTTGTGGTCAAGTGCGGCACCTGAGCCTTGGTCCTGATGGTTCCTTTATGTTGTCTTATGCTGTTGTTAATGAATATCTGGTTAAGTTAAGCCTCAATCATTGATGTTATTCTTAGCGATATTATATAAAGTCAGTTAATTTCTCATAGCTACAAGGGAAGATTCAACAGAATCGCCTACTGAGACACCTAAATATGGAAAATAAAACAAAAAAAAATATTGTGAAAAAAAATATGGAAGAACAAGGGAGGAAGGAGAGGGATTACAGGCGAACAAGAGCCCAAATATCTGTATGGACCAAACACTATCAACATCAAAAAGCCATCCTCCCTCCCTCCCCCTCCACTACCTCCACCAAACCCAGAAGACGAAAATTTAATCACACGTCAAACAGGTTTACCGAGGCTAAATATACTTGATAGAACATTATTGTGGCAGGGGAGGAGAGCCCCACTCACCCACACACACAGCCATGGCGAGAACTTCACGGTTTAGCGGGAAGATGCGCGCTCTTACCCACTGATAAACAGCTGTTGGTGGGATACGACCTAACTATGCAGACCCGAGGGGCGTTAGGGGCCCAGAGGGGACGTCGAGGATCCTAGGGGGTACATCAGGCCCGTGGGTCTTGGAAAATCAGAGGGACGTTGGGGACCGATGATGGGTGGCTAGGAGTTCTGACAGCATATGACTCTTTCAATAAACCAATTCCATTAGTATTATTATTATTATTTGGACTCTGTGGGATCCGTCAGAAGATCGAACCAGAGGCTTCAGGAGACCGAGGGATGGATAAGGGACCCGAGGGGGCAGGAGTGGGACCGAATGGGTGATGAATGATCCGTGGGGTTGTCGGACTGAGGAGGGCAGTGGGGACTCAAGGAAGGGCCTCAGAACCCCAGGAGGTGCTAGTAACGCTCCATGTGTGAGACCCTAGTGAAGGACACCTGCTGGAGGGGTGGGGAAGAGGCAGGGGTGTGGCAGGGGAGGGGTTGAGTGGGGAGGGAAGGGGGAGGGGTGTGGTGAGAGGGCTGGCAAGGGGGGTGTGGGGGGAGGGGGAGGTGTGGTGGAGCCAGGAGGGGTGTGGTGAGGCCAGGGAGGTGTGAGTAAAGGGGGGCCAGGGAGGGTGTTGAGGAGCCAGGGAGGTGTGGCAGAGAGGAGCCAGGGGAGGGTGTGGTAAGGAGCCAGGAGGGGTGTGGTGGAGCCAGGGAGGGGTGTGTTGGGGAGGTGGCAAGGGGGTGGGGAGAGGTGGTGGGGCCAGGGAGGGTGTGGGGACCAGGGAGGGAGGTGGTAAAGGGAGCCAGGGAGGTGTGGGCAGGGGAGGGGTGTGGGAAGGGAGCCAGGAGGGGTGACAAGGGGAGCCAGGGAGGGGGTGGGTAAAGGAGCCAGGGAGGGTGGGTCAAGGAGCCAGGAGGGTGTGATAAAGGGAGCCAGGGAGGGGTGTGAGGAGCAGGGAGGGTGTGGTAAAGGAGCCAGGGAGGGGTGTGGTAAAGGGAGCCAGGGAGAGTATTGGTAAAGGGAGCCAGGGAGGGGTGTGGGTAAGGGGCAGGGAGGGGTGTGATAAAGGAGCCAGGAGGTGTGGTAAAGGAGCCAGGGGAGGGTTGTGTGGGAAAGGAGGGGGGGTGTGGTAAAGGGAGCCAGGGAGGGGGTGTGGTAAAGGAGCAGCCAGGAGGGGTGTGGTAAGGGACCAGGGAGGTTGTGGTAAAGGGAGCCAGGGGAGGAGTGTGGTAAAGGGAGCCGGGGAGGTGTGATAAAGGCCAGGAGGGGTGTGGTAAAGGGAGCCAGGAGGTGTGGTGAAAGGAGCCACGGAGGGGTGTGATAAAAGGAGCCAGGAGGGTGTGGTAAAAAGGAGCCAGGGAGGGGTGTGGTAAAGGAGCCAGGAGGTGTGATAAAGGAGCCAGGAGGGGTGTGATAAAGGGAGCCAGGGAGGTAAAGGGAGCCAGGAGGGGTGTGATAAAGGGGAGCCAGGGAGGGTGTGAAAAGGAGCCAGGGAGGTGGAAGGAGCCAGGAGGGTGTATAAGAGGGTGTAAAGGACAGAGGGATGGCCAGAGGTGTGGGAAGGAGCCAGGGAGGGTGTGATAAAGGGACAGGGAGGGGTGGTAAAGGAGCCAGGAGGGAAGGAGGGGAGGGTGTGATAAAGGAGCCAGGAGGTGTAATAAAGGAGCCAGAAGAAGGAGCCAGGGAGGGTTGTGAAAGGGCCAGGGAGGTGTGTATGAGCCAGGAGGGTGAGGTAAAGGGAGCCAGGGAGGGGTGTGGGAGCCAGGAGGGGTGTGGAAAAGGAGCCAGGAGGGGTGTGATAAAGGAGCCAGGTGGGAGCCAGGAGGTGTGATGGGAGCCAGGGGTGTGGGAGGTGTGGATAAAGGAGCCAGGAGGTGAAGGAGCCAGGAGGTGGGTAAAGGAGGTGAAGGAAGGAGCCAGGAGGTAAAGGGGCCAGGGAGGCTGTAAGGGGACAGAGGTGTGATAAAGGAGCCAGGGAGGGGTGGGTAAAGGGACAGGAGGGGTGGGTAGGAGGCAGGGAGGGGTGTAAAGGAGCCAGGAGGGGGTGTGATAAAGGGAGCCAGGGAGGGGTGGTAAGGAGCCAGGGAGGGTGTGGTAAAGGGAGCGCAGGGAGGGTGTGGTAAAGGGAGCCAGGGAGGTGTGGTAAAGGCGCCATGTGTGATTGGAAGATTTTGAAGGATTCTAGCGAGTAATGTGAGTGGCAGTACTCTTTTGTTTTTATATAGAGCCGCTAAAGCGACCCAGCGTCTTATGTCCTCTTTACGACTGTTGGTTCTTTTATTAATTAAATTTTTCCTTGCTACTTTACGATGTGTGAGTGACGTAAAGATGGCCCTAATTGATGTATGGTGGCCTGTTATGTGATGGTATGGTGGCTCTAAGCTATGTGATGGTATGGTGGTCTGTTATGTGATGCAGTATGGTGGCCCTGTTATGTGATGGTATAGTGGCCCAGTTAGGATGGCATGGTGGCCCTGTTATGTGATGGATGGTGGCCCTGTTATGTGATGGTATGGTGGTCCTGTTATGTGATGGTATGGTGGGTTAAGTGATGGTATAGTGGCCCTGTTATGTGATGGTATGGTGGCCCTGTTATGTGATGTGGTATGGTGGCCCTGTTATGTGATGGTATGGTGGCCTGTTATGTGATGGTATGGTGGCCCTGTTATGTGATGTAGGCCCTGTTATGTGATGGAGCAGGCCCTGTTATGTGATGGTATGGTATTTGGTTATGTGATGGTATGGTGGCCCTGTTATGTGATGGTATGGTGGCCCTGTTATGTGATGGTATGGTGGCCTCTGTTATGTGATGGTATGGTGGCCCTGTTATGTGATGGCATGGTGGCCCTGTTATGTGATGGTATGGTGGCCCTGTTATGATGGTACTGGTGGGCCCTGTTATGTGATGGTACCTATGGTGGCCCTGTTATGTGATGGTACTGTATGGTGGCCTGTTATGTGATGGTATGGTGGCCCTGTTATGTGATGGTACCTAAGCAGGCCTCAGTGATGGTACTTATGGTGCCCTGTTATGTGATGGTACTGTATGGTGGCCTGTTATGTGATGGCATGGTGGCCTGTTATGTGATGGTATGGCCTGTTATGTGATGGTATGGTGGCCCTGTTGGATGGTACTGCGGTGGCCCTGTTATGTGATGGTACTGTATGGTGGCCCTGTTATGTGATGGTACTGTATGGTGGCCCTGTTATGTGATGGCATGGTGGCCCTGTTATGGTGATGCAGTACTGGGCGGTGGTTCAAGTGATGCATGGTGGCCTCTGTTATGTGATGGTACTGTATGGTGGCCCTGTTACGTGATGGCATAGTGGCCTGTTATGTGATGGTACTGGTATGGTGGTCTGGCTACGTGATGGTACTGTACAGGCCCAATGTGATGGTACTGTATGGTGGCTCTGTTATGTGATGGTATGGTGGCCCTGTTATGTGATGCAGCATGGTGGCCCTGTTATGATGGTACTGTATGGTGTCCTGTTATGTGATGGTATGGTGGCCCTGTTATGGATGGTATGGTGGCCCTGTTATGTGATGGCACTGTCTGGTTCAGCATGTGATGGTACTGTATGGTGGCCCTGTTATGTGATGGTACTGTAGGTGGCCTCTGGTGATGGAGTACTGTATGGTGGTCCTGTTATGTGATGGGCGCAGGTCCTGTTATGTGATGGTACTGTATGGTGGTCCTGTTATGGTGATGGCATGGTGGCCCTGTTATGTGATGGTACTGGTGGCCCTGTTATGTGGATGGTATGGTGGCCCTGTTATGTGATGGTACTGTATGGTGGTCCTGTTATGTGATGGTACTGGGTGCCCTGTTATGTGATGTGGTATGGGTGGGGCCCTGTTATGTGATGCGTATGGTGGCCCTGTTATGTGATGCGTATGGTGGCCTGTTATGTGATGGTACTGTATGGTGGCCCTGTTATGTGATGGTACTGTATGGTGGCTCTGTTGCGTGATGGTACTGTATGGTGGCTCTGTTAGATGATGCAGGCGGCCCCTGTTATGTGATGGTATGGTGGCCCTGTTATGTGATGGTGGTGGTTCTGTATGTGGATGGTACCTGATGGTCCTGTTATGATGGTATGGTGGCCCTGTTATGTGATGGTGTATGGTGGCCCTGTTATGTGATGGTACTAAGGTGGCCCTGTTATGTGATGCTGGAGGCACCAGTATGTGATGGTATGGTGGCCCTGTTATGTGATGGTACTGGTATGGCCCTGTTATGATGGTACTGTATGGTGGCCTGTTATGTGATGGTATGGTGGCCTGTTATGTGATGGTACTGTAGGCCCTGTTATGTGATGGTATCTGTGGTGGCTCTGTTATGTGATGGTATGGTGGCCCGTTATGTGAAGGACCCAATGGATTGATGTACTATGGTGGCCTCATGTGATGGTACTGTATGGTGGCCCTGTTATGTGATGTATGGTGGCTTATGTGATGGTACTGTATGGTAGCCCTGTTATGTGATGGTACTGTATGGTGGCCCTGTTATGTGATGGTACTGATGGTCCTGTTATGTGATGGTATGGTGGCCCTTTATGTGATGGTACTGTATGGTGCCCTGTTATGTGATGCGTATGGTGGCCTGTTATGTGATGGTATGGTGGCCCTGTTATGTGATGGTACTGTATGGTGGCCCCTGAATGATGGTACTGTATGGTGCCCTGTTATGTGATGGTACTGTATGGTGGTCCTGTTATGTGATGGTATGGTGGCCCCTTTATGTGATGGTATGGTGGCCCTTAATGTGATGGTACGTATGGTGGCCCTGTTATGTGATGAACTGTAGGCCTGTTATGTGATGGTATGGTCCCTAATAGGATGGTATGGTGGCCCTGTTATGTGATGGTAATGCTGGTCTGTATGTGATGGCATGGTGGTCCTGTTGTGTGATGGCATGGTGGCCCTGTTATGTGATGGTATGGTCCCTGCTATGTGATGGCAATGGGGGCCCTGGTGTGATGGTATGGTGGCCCTGTTATGTGATGGTATGGGGCCCTTTAGTGATGGCATCTGTAATCGTGATGGTATGATGGTGGCCCTGATGTGATGGTACTGGTGGCCCTGTTTATATGATGGTACTGTGGCGGCCTCTGTTATGATGGCATGGTGGCCCTGTTATGTGATGGTATGTGGCCCTGTGTGGATGGCTTGCAGGGCATTATGTGATGGTACTGTATGGTGGCCCTTATGTGATGGACTGTATGGTGGCCTGTATGTGATGGTACTGTATGGTGGCCCTTATGTGATGGTACTGTATGGTGGCCCTGTTATGTGATGGTACTGTATGTGGCCCTGTTTGTGATGGATGTGACCTGTAACACCCATGTGATGGTATGGTGCTCTGTTAGTGTGATGGTACTGTATGGTGGCCCTTTATGTGATGGTACTGTATGGTGGCCCTGTTATGTGATGTGGTCATGGTGGCCCTGTTATGTGATGGTATGGTGGCCCTGTTATGTGATGGCATGGTGGCCCCGCAGCGTGATGGTATGGTGGTCCTGTTATGTGATGGCACGTGGTGCCCTGTTAACGTGATGGTACGTATGGTGCCATTTATGTGATGGTACCGTGCAAGCCTGTTATGATGGTACTGTATGGTGGCCCTGTTATGTGATGGTATATGGTGGCCCTGTTATGTGATGGCTGGTGTCTGTAACGATGGCATGTCGGCGGTTCCATGTGATGGTACTGTATGGTGGCCTGTTATGTGATGGTACTGTATGGTGGCCCTGTTATGTGATGGTATAGGTGGCCCCGGGATGGCATGGTGGTCCTTATGTGATGGTACTGTATGTGGCCCTGTTATGTGATGGTATGGTGGCCCTGTTAGTGATGGCACTGGTATGGCGGCCCCTATTATGTGATGGTATGGTGGCCCTGTTATGTGATGGTACTGTATGGTGGCTCTGTGGGATGGTACACTGAAGGCCCTGTTGTGATGGCATGGTGCCCTACGTGATGGCATGGTGGCCCCTGTTATGTGATGGTACTGCATGGTGCCCTGTTATGATGGACAGTGGTGACGCTGGCATGATGGTATGTGGCACAATGTACGTATGGTGTCTCTGTTATGTGGATACTGTACGGTGGCCCTGTTATGTGATGGTGCATGGTGGCCCTGTTATGTGATGGTACTGTATGGTGGCCCTGTTATGTGCATGGTACACTCGTTATGAACACCCAGATGGTACCGTATGGTGCCCTGTTATGTGATGGTATGGTGGCCCTGTTATGATGGTACTGTATGGTGCTCTGTTATGTGATGGCATGGTGGCTCTGTTGCATGGTACGGCCTGCAGTGTGATGGTACTGTATGGTGGCCCCACACTGTTATGTAATGGTACCCTGCAGATGCACCTGCCCCAGTGATGGTAACGGCGTCCCTACACGTTCGCGGATGGCACTCGTATAGTGAGCCACCCCCCACTGATGGTACTGTACAGGCCCCTGCAATGTGATTGTACCCAGGCCCTTGTTCTGTTATGCAGAATGGTGGCCCTGTAATGTGACGACGGCATGGTGGCCTGTTATGTGATGGTACTGTACGGTGGCCCATCATGTGATGGCACCGTCAGGTGGCCCTGCTACGTGATGGTACCGATGGCCCGTATGCCCACCCAACAGATGGCAGGGGTTCTGCGTGATGGTACCTGCAGTGGTCCCATCATGATGGCAACTGCAGTGGCCCTGTTACGTGATGGTGATGGCGGTCCCTGTTATGCTGATGGCACTCGGCGGCCCTGTTATGTGATGCAAGCATAGGCCCCAGCATGTGATGGTATGGTGGCCCTGTTATGTGATGACATGACCGGCGGCGATGCTACTGCATGGTGGTCTGTTGCGTGGACAAACGTATGGCGGCCCTGCATGATGGCACGGCAGGCCCTGTTGCGCGATGGCATCAGCGGTGGCCTGTTAAGGAGATGGCACTGTACGGTGCCCCGTCAGGTGACAGGCGGCCCCACGGCGTGATGCACTATGCGTAGCCTCATGACGTGATGGCACTGTACAGGCCCTGTTATGTGATGCATGGTGGCTTCAACGTGATGCACCGTATGGTGGCCCAGAAGGGATGGAACTGTATGCGTGCCCTGTTATGTGATGGCACCAACAGGTCCTGTTATGTGATGGCACTGTGGCCCGGCCACACCCCCAACCAGTCTCTGTCATGATGCAGCATGGTGGCCTATTATGGAGATGGCATGGTGGCCCTGTTATGTGATGGTACCGTATGCGGCGGCCCCAGCAGGGATGGTACCGCATGGTGCCCTGTTATGTGATGGCACTGCATGGTGGCTCCAGCGTGATGCATGTGCCCCAGCATGTGATGGTGATGGTGGCCCCAGCAATGTGATGGCACCGTATGGTGGCTCTGCGGCAAGATGCACTACACCTGTCACACCGCGGTGCCCCAGCAGGATGGCATGGTGGCCCTGTAATGCGACGGTAACTGCGTGGTCTGCGCGTGATGGCATGGTGTCCCTGTTCATGATGGCACTGCGGGTTCTGTTATGTGATGGTATGGTACCTGCTATGTGATGGCAACGGCAGGGCTCTGGCGTGATGGCATGGTGGCTATGTTGGCAACGGTATGGCGGCCCTGTTAATGATGGCATGGTGTAATCCCGTGATGGTACTGCATGGTGTCCCTGCGCGATGGTACCGCTGGTGGGCCCTGCTTGCGTGATGGTACCGCGGCGCGGCCCTGCTTGCGGATGGCATGGTGGCCCCTGTTATGCGACACCCCCCACCAACAAAAACAGATGGTACTGTATGGTGGCCCATATGTGATGGCACTGCATGGTGCCCCTGTTATGTGATGGCACCTGCATGGTGGCCCACATGTGATAGCACCGTATGGTGGCCCTGTTATGTGATGGCACTGCATGTGGCCCTGTTTCGTGATGGCACTGCAGAGGGCCTGTAATGTGTGATGCACCAGACGCGTAGGCCTTCATGTGATGGTATGGTGCCCCGTTCATGTGATGGCACCGCATGGCGGCCCCACAGTGATGGCACTGTATGGTGCCCCTGTTATGTGACGGCAAACACCTACATGGCGGCCCCTGTTATGTGATGGTATGGTGGCCCTGTAACGTGACGGCATGGTAGTCCTCACGTGATGGTACCATATGGTGTCCTGTTATGTGATGCGCACCCGGTGTCTCTGTTATGTGATGGCACCGTATGGTGCCCTGTTATGCAAGATGGTACCGATGCAGGCTCTGTTATGATGGTACCGATGGTGGCCCTGACGTGATGGCATCAGGCGGCTCTGTTTGCGATGGCATGGCGTCTGTAACGATGGCATGTCGGCGGTTCCATATGATGGTATCATGGCGGTCTGTTGGCGTGATGGTACCGCAGCGGTGCGTTCTGTTATGTGATGCCGGTACCGTGGCGGTGGCCCCAGGATGGCATGGTGGTCGGCAGTGGGATGGTACTGTATGTATTCTGTTGGTGTGATGCACTGGCATGGCGGCCTGTTGCGGGGATGGTACTGGTATGCAGGCCCCTGTTATGGTGATGGCATGGTGTCTCCAGTGGCGTGAGCGGTAACGGTATGGTGGCTCTGCGGGATGGTGCACTGCAGGCCTTCGTTGGTGATGGCATGGTGGTTCGTAACGTGATGGCATGGTGGTCTCTGGCGCAGGGGATGGTGCACCCGCATGGTGTCTTGTTATGATGGTACCGTGGTGTTTGCTGGCGTGATGGTATGGCGGCCCCAGCAGGATGGTACCGTATGGTGGTCTTGCGGCGTGGATACTGTGGCGGTGGCCCTGTTGGCGTGATGGTACCGCATGGCGGCCCTGGTTATGTGGATGGTACTGCATGGTGGCCCTGTTATGATGGCATGGTACCTGCTGGCGTGATGTGCAGGCCTGCAGGTGGCCCCAGCAGATGGTACCGTATGGTGGCCCTGCGTGATGGTGCATGGTGGGCTCTGCTGGCGATGGTACTGTATGGTGTTCTGTTATGTGATGGCAGCTGGTGGGCCCTGTTGCGATGGTACAGGCCTGCGTGTGTGATGGTACTGTATGGTGGCCCCACAGTGTGATGTAAAGGTGCCCGTTGCGTGATGGCACCTGTGGCGGCCCCAGCATGTGATGCAGTACCCGTGGCGGCGGCCTACAGGTGATGGTACAGGTTCCATGGCGTGATGGCACCATGGCGTCTCCGCTGATGCCGGTAACGACAGGCCTGTTAGCGTGATGGTACCGTACAGGCTCCAGCAGCGTGGATGTGGTATGGTGGCCCTGGTTGCGTGATGGTACCGTATGGTGGGTTCTGTTATGTGAGATGGCATGGTAACCTGTTGGTGATGGTACTGTATGGTGGTTCCTGGCAGTGTGATGGCACTGTGCATGGTGGCCCTGCTGGCGTGATGGTACCGGTGGCGGCAGTTCTGCGGCGTGACAAGCGGTGCCCATGGCGTGATGGCATCAGGCGGCGGGTTCCACAGGTGATGGCACCAGGCGCAGGTTCTGCGTGATGGTACCGGTATGGTGGCCCCAGCAGGCGATGGTACCTGCACAGGCCCTGTTGCGTGATGGCACTGGCGGCGGGGCCTGTTGGCGTGATGGTACCGTATGGCGGGCCCCGTTTATGCGATGCTGGTACCGTATGGCGGCCCCTGTTAAGGTGATGCCGGAAACAATGGCGGGCTCTGTTATGATGGTACTGCGGATGGTGTTCTGCGGCGTGATGGCACTGTGGCGGTGGCCCTGTTGCGTGGGGATGGCAGGCGGTGGCCCTGTTGCGTGATGGTACCGTGCGGTGGCTCTGTTGCGGTGATGGTGGCGGTGTTCTGCTGGCGTGATGGTACTGCGCGGTGGGCCTCTGGCGTGATGGCGGTGTCTCCACAGGATGGTACCAGATAGGTTCCAGCAGCGTGATGGTGTTCGCGGTGGTTCTGTTTGTGATGGCACCATGGTGGCCCTCATATGTGATGGTACCGTATGGTGGCCCTCACATGGGATGGCATCACAGGTCTCCATATGGTGATGGTACTGTATGGTGGCCCTGTTGGTGGATGGGCGTGGTTCCAGCAGGTGATGGCACCAGAACAGGCCCCATATGTGATGGCGGTGCCCTGTTGCGTGATGGTACCGGTGGTGTCTGCTGGCGGCGGATGATGGTATGGTGGGTTTCGTTGCGTGATGTACAGGCTCTGTTATGTGATGGTACCAGGCGGTGGGTCGGCAGGATGGTGGCGGTGTTCAGCAGCGTGACGGTACCAGGTGGTGTTCTGGCAGACGCGGTATGCGTTTCTGCGGTGATGCATGGTGTTCCCAGCAGACGGTACCGGTATGCGTCTCTGCTGGCGTGATGGTGATGTGGCCCCTGTTATGTGATGCCGGAACCTGTACAGGCCACAGATGGTACCGCAGCAGGCTCCCGGCGGCGTGATGGCACCGTGGTCGGTGGCCCCAGCAGGTGATGCAGTATGGTAACCAATGACGGCATGGTGGTCTGCTGGCGTGACGGTAACCATGGTGCCCCACAGTGGCGGTAATCGCGGTAGTTCTGGCAGGTGATGCTGGTACTGTATGGTGGCCTGGTTATGTGATGCTGGCACCAGGCGGTGGCTCTAAGCAGGATGGTACTGCATGGTGGGTTCTGTTGGCGATGCATGGTGGGCCCTGGTAATGCGATGGCATGGTGGTCTGGCGATGGTACTGCATGGTGGTTCCAGGTTATGCGATGGTACCGTATGGTGCAGGCTCCTGTTGGCGATGGTACCGTGGCAGGCTCTGTTATGTGATGGAAGCGGTGGTCTTGCTGGCGTGATGGCACTGTATGGCGGTCTGCCGGCAGATGGTACTGTATGGTGCTCTGTTGCGTGATGGCACCGCATGGCGGCTCTGCAGGATGCAGATGGTGGCCCTGCTGGCGTGATGGGCACCGGCGGCGGGTTCTGTTATGTGATGGCACCGTATGGCGGCCCCATATGTGATGGCAGGTCGGTAACGTGATGGTATGGTGGTCCTGGCAGGATGGTACTGTATGGTGGCCTCTGTTGCGTGGATGGTACTGTGGCGGCGGGGTTCTGAGCAGGTGATGGTAAGGTGTTCTGTTGGTGATGGTACCTGTGCGGCTCACAGGTGATGGTACCTGCAGTGGTGGGCCCCTGTTAGGTGATGTGGTACCGGTATGGCGGCTCCTGTTATGTGATGGTACCGTATGGTGGCTCTGCTGGCGATGCATGGTATTCTGTTGCGTGATGGTACTGTGGCGGTGTTCTGTTGCGTGATGGTACTGGCGGCGGGTCTGTTATGTGATGGTACCTGGTGGCGGCGTGCCCTGTTGCGTGATGGTACCGGCGGTGGCCCTGTTATGTGATGCATGGTGGCCCTGTTATGATGCAGGCAGGCCCTGTTATGGTGATGGCACCCGTATGGTGTCTGTTGCGGATGCATGGTAGGTCTGTTATGTGATGGCAATTGTATGGCGGTTCTGGTTATGGATGCGTACTCTGTATGGTGGTCCCACAGGATGTACAGGCCTGTTATGTGACGGTACCGTATGGTGGCTCCTGCTGCGTGATGGTACCGTATGGTGGCCCATATGTACGGTACCACAGGCCCCAGCAGGATTACAAAAAAAAAAAAAAAAAAAAAAAAAAAAAAAAAAAAAAAAAAAAAAAAAAAAAAAAAAAAAAAAAAAAAAAAAAAAAAAAAAAAAAAAAAAAAAAAAAAAAAAAAAAAAAAAAAAAAAAAAAAAAAAAAAAAAAAAAAAAAAAAAAAAAAAAAAAAAAAAAAAAAAAAAAAAAAAAAAAAAAAAAAAAAAAAAAAAAAAAAAAAAAAAAAAAAAAAAAAAAAAAAAAAAAAAAAAAAAAAAAAAAAAAAAAAAAAAAAAAAAAAAAAAAAAAAAAAAAAAAAAAAAAAAAAAAAAAAAAAAAAAAAAAAAAAAAAAAAAAAAAAAAAAAAAAAAAAAAAAAAAAAAAAAAAAAAAAAAAAAAAAAAAAAAAAAAAAAAAAAAAAAAAAAAAAAAAAAAAAAAAAAAAAAAAAAAAAAAAAAAAAAAAAAAAAAAAAAAAAAAAAAAAAAAAAAAAAAAAAAAAAAAAAAAAAAAAAAAAAAAAAAAAAAAAAAAAAAAAAAAAAAAAAAAAAAAAAAAAAAAAAAAAAAAAAAAAAAAAAAAAAAAAAAAAAAAAAAAAAAAAAAAAAAAAAAAAAAAAAAAAAAAAAAAAAAAAAAAAAAAAAAAAAAAAAAAAAAAAAAAAAAAAAAAAAAAAAAAAAAAAAAAAAAAAAAAAAAAAAAAAAAAAAAAAAAAAAAAAAAAAAAAAAAAAAAAAAAAAAAAAAAAAAAAAAAAAAAAAAAAAAAAAAAAAAAAAAAAAAAAAAAAAAAAAAAAAAAAAAAAAAAAAAAAAAAAAAAAAAAAAAAAAAAAAAAAAAAAAAAAAAAAAAAAAAAAAAAAAAAAAAAAAAAAAAAAAAAAAAAAAAAAAAAAAAAAAAAAAAAAAAAAAAAAAAAAAAAAAAAAAAAAAAAAAAAAAAAAAAAAAGAA
>NW_024719361.1:0-19009 GCF_018991925.1 Homarus americanus
ACACTGAGCCGCACAATATACAAGGTGTACACGGGAAGCCTCACAGCACGACTCAGAAGGTGGCTCGTTGACAACGAGGTACTGTGCGCTGCACAGAAAGGATTCATGCCAAGTGATGGGGTGATAGAACACAACTACATACTTCAACATCACATGGACGATGCACGACGGAACAATGGCGATACCTGCATAGCAGCACTCGACTTGACCAATGCATTTGGTTCAGTGTCACTGGACCTCATTAAAAGAGCGCTCAACCGTATAGGGGTGGGACGGGATTTTGAAACAGTAGCAGGAGACATCATCAGTGGCAAGACGACAAGAATACTAACAAAGGAAGGAGAAACAGAAGAGATACCAGTGCAATGCGGTGTGCAACAGGGGTGCCCAATAAGTGGTCTCCTGTTCAATATAGCGGTCGAACCACTGTTGCGGAAAATCGCGGCCGAAGGAATGACACTGGACCAACAGCACAAGCACCCATGCTTAGCATATGCAGACGATATAACCATCATTACAAAACAGCAAGATAATCTACAGCAACTCCTCTACATAGCAACAGAACAATGCAGTATGATGGGACTGGACCTAAATCCTAGCAAAAGCTCATCATTGCACCTGTCTGGACGAAGACCTCGAGGAATGCGCCAGACACAGTTCTACGTGGGAGAAACGCCCATCCAATGGAAGAGCGATGGCGAAGCAACGCTCTTCTTGGGACGACCAGTTGGGTTCCATCTTCTGCCAAACATCCAAACAGTAGAGGAACTAATTCAACTCGGGACCAAAATACTGACAAGCAAGCTAGCACCGTGGCAGAGAATAGATGCAGTCAAGACATTCATGTTCCCGGCAGGAGTGCATGCAATGAGGACTTTGCAACTGAGGAAAACAGACTGGGCACACCTGGACAACGAAATGACGACAATGCTTAAACACACGCTACATCTACCGTCAAGAGCGTCGAATGAGTAGCCTACTTGTACGGAAGCTGTGGTGTCCCACTCGCGGCAGAAGACTCTGACATTTTCCTGGTGGATACCGCATATAAATTACTCACGTCACCGGATCCTGACGTCAGGGAAATAGCCAGAGAAGAATGCCGGCGAGTGGCAACAATGACAACACGACAGGAGCCAAGCATGACCGACGCATGCATGTACTTAACACAGGGAGAGATGCAAACGCGAGGAGGAGACCACCAAACCATCTGGTCTAGAGCCAGGTGTGCCTCAGGCCGAATGGGGGTTTCCTGGATAGCAGAGGGAGGAGACAACATCAAGATAAAATGCACGGACTCCATCATTGAAGAAAAAGATAGAAGGAAGGTAGCCAAAACCATCCGGAGCCAGCGACGACAGATGAGAGATGAAGTTCTGCAGAATAAGCCTGACCAAGGGAAAGTGATGAAGCTCGTAGCACAAGAGAGAGCATCATCAGCTTTTGTTCGAAATGGAGCGTATACAACCTTCGCAGACTGGCGTTTCATACATCGAGCAAGACTGAACCTACTCCCCGTCAATGGAGCGAAGCGAGGCCAGAATAGGGATCGGAGATGTCGTCGATGCAATAGAGAAGAAACGCTCCCACATGTAGTAAACCACTGCATGATACACTCTCGAGCCATGCAAAAGCGACATAATGCCCTGGTGGATAGAGTACGAAAAGCCGCAGAAGGTCGACATTGGAAGGTCATGTCGGCAAATGAACGAGTACCAGGAGCAGCAGACAATGGACGTCCAGACCTGGTGATTGAAAAGAACCGAGAAGTGATCCTGATCGACGTCACCTGCCCATTCGAGAATGGACAAGAGGCATTTAAAGAAGCAAGACTGAGGAAAGAAGAAAAGTATGCAGAACTGGCAGCAGAGATGAGAAGACAATACCAGCAGGTGAAGGTGGCTGCATTCATAGTGGGACCCCTGGGAGCATACGACCCGGAGAACGAGAAGCTGATGAAGAGACTGGCATCAAAGGGATACCTGCGCCTCTTCAGGAAACTGTGTGTAAGTGATGCCATTCGCTGGTCGAGAATGATTTATATAGAACATACCTCAGGGGCTAGACAGTATGTAGGGTGAAATAAACCCAAAGTCAAGATAGAAGAAAGAATAGGTTCTAGTTAGTGGAATAGGAACATTATGTATAAAATGTAATAGATAGTCAGCCAATTGTCACAAATTACTGGAATACCCAAACTATTGTAAATAAAAAACAATGTATCATTCTTTTAAATAAAATCTGTTCTTATCAGCTTAATATCTGATACGATCCCCATGTGGGATCTTCGATATTAAACTGATTTTTGGATCATGGCGAAGTGCTAGGGGCTTGCTCCACCTTTGCCGCGGATCGGCCCGGTATTGCAGTATCTCCGGGATCGGTCCACTCCCCATGGGGAGAAATTAAAGCAAATATATTACATTTTATTTAAAGATGGCCAAGGGCATATAATGTCTTATAATCGCTGTATATATGTCACGGTCAGACACAGGTGCAACTTCTTTCTTGGTTGCAAAAAAGCAGGATGTAATTGTCCGTTTATTCGGTCCTTGGTAGGTTACAATATGCGGAGTTACACATGCATGAGTAAAATCAACGAATATATGAACATGTGTGCAGGGTGCTATCTGGTACTGACTATCCGGCCAAGCAATCACACGTGCATCCTCAACAGGCAGATGAGGGAGGAGCAAAGGGTTCCCCATTTTCGTTTCCAGTGCGACGTGCAATACTGCCACTACTCTGCCCCAACAAAGAGAGGATTGAATAACCACAAGGTAGCAACACATGTACGGCAGTGGAGGAGGAGAGACAACCAACGTCAGGCGGAGCAACGACAGGGGAACCAACAGGCTGAAGGCAATCCAGCAAGCGCCCAGCCCTCACAGGAAGTTGGGGAAAATAGGGATAACGAGCAGAGGGAGCAGCCACAGAATTACGAGCAACAGCAGCAAAGAGAAACACAAGGGCAACGAGAAAGGCACAGATGGACACCTCCACCCAGGGATGGAGAAGTGGAAGGACCAGAGACACCACGCCCCGTCTCTGGGAGAAGTACACCAGTGTCACCGCTGAGCCCAGACGATCAAGAAACGCGACTGAGGTCGATAACGCCGAGCCAGCTGCTCCAAAATGAACCCTCACCAAGAGAGGAATCACAGCACCCAGGGGACCTGACACCCCTCTTGCACATGCCAAGAATGCCACTGTCACCTCTAAGCCCCGATGAAGAACATGGTGGAGACAGTACCCAAACAGGGGAACAGATAATGCAAAGTCAAGAAACAAATGAAGGAAGCCAAAGTAATCTCAGTGAATCCCTTACACCACTATCGCAAAGTGAAGCAACTCAAACACTAAGTGGTGAAGGCAACATACAGGAGCAGATTGGCATAACTCCTGAACCAAATGAAGAGCGAGATGAAGCTGAGGAGACATGGATACTGGAGCCGTTTCTGGGCACAGTGTATGAGATCCAGTGGAACCCGGACTGGGCAAGATTTGAAGAAGTACTGATTGAGATCGAGGTAGCAATACAAGCGGCAAACAGGATAAACATCTCTCAAGGACAGAACACGACCAGGAAAATCACCGATGCCAATGATTGCAAACAGATCCAGAGGCTGTACAAATACAACCGTCGCCGAGCAATACGGCTAATTGCCGAAGGGAACGGCGCAAGATGTGAAATAAGCAAGGAGAGAATAGAGGAACACTTCCAACACATGATGGTTGAAAAGGATTGTGACCTAAATACCGTGGAGCACATTCCCGAACCGCCACACGACAGACCAGAGATGGAAATGCAGCCCTTCACAGAGAAGGAAGTATTTACAAAACTAGCAGCAGCAGAGAATTCGTCACCAGCTGAAGACAGAATATCATATGAGAACTGGAGAAAGGCTGACCCAAGCTGCCGAGTTATGGCAGCCATATTCAACGTGTGTCTCAGAGCCAAGAGAATACCAGTCTCCTGGAAACGATACAGAACAATACTTGTCCCCAAAAAAGGTGGTAACCCAGAAGTCGTTTCAAATTGGAGGCCTATAACACTGAGCCGCACAATATACAAGGTGTACACGGGATGCCTCACAGCACGACTCAGAAGGTGGCTCGTTGACAACGAGGTACTGTGCGCCGCACAGAAAGGATTCATGCCAAGTGATGGGGTGATAGAACACAACTACATACTCAACATCACATGGACGATGCACGACGGAACAATGGCGATACCTGCATAGCAGCACTCGACTTGACCAATGCATTTGGCTCAGTGTCACTGGACCTCATTAAAAGAGCGCTCAACCGTATAGGGGTGGGACGGGATTTTGAAACAGTAGCAGGAGACATCATCAGTGGCAAGACGACAAGAATACTAACAAAGGAAGGAGAAACAGAAGAGATACCAGTGCAATGCGGTGTGCAACAGGGGTGCCCAATAAGTGGTCTCCTGTTCAATATAGCGGTCGAACCACTGTTGCGGAAAATCGCGGCCGAAGGAATGATACTGGACCAACAGCACAAGCACCCATGCTTAGCATATGCAGACGATATAACCATCATTACAAAACAGCAAGATAATCTACAGCAACTCCTCTACATAGCAACAGAACAATGCAGTATGATGGGACTGGACCTAAATCCTAGCAAAAGCTCATCATTGCACCTGTCTGGACGAAGACCTCGAGGAATGCGCCAGACACAGTTCTACGTGGGAGAAACGCCCATCCAATGGAAGAGCGATGGCGAAGCAACGCTCTTCTTGGGACGACCAGTTGGGTTCCATCTTCTGCCAAACATCCAAACAGTAGAGGAACTAATGCAACTCGGGACCAAAATACTGACAAGCAAGCTAGCACCGTGGCAGAGAATAGATGCAGTCAAGACATTCATGTTCCCGGCAGGAGTGCATGCAATGAGGACTTGGCAACTGAGGAAAACTGACTGGGCACACCTGGACAACGAAATGAAGACAATGCTTAAACACACGCTACATCTACCGTCAAGAGCGTCGAATGAGTACTTGTACGGAAGCAGTAAAGCTGGAGCGTGTGGTGTCCCACTCGCGGCAGAAGACTCTGACATTTTCCTGGTGGATACCGCATATAAATTACTCACGTCACCGGATCCTGACGTCAGGGAAATAGCCAGAGAAGAATGCCGGCGAGTGGCAACAATGACAACACGACAGGAGCCAAGCATGACCGACGCATGCATGTACTTAACACAGGGAGAGATGCAAACGCGAGGAGGAGACCACCAAACCATCTGGTCTAGAGCCAGGTGTGCCTCAGGCCGAATGGGGGTTTCCTGGATAGCAGAGGGAGGAGACAACATCAAGATAAAATGCACGGACTCCATCATTGAAGAAAAAGATAGAAGGAAGGTAGCCAAAACCATCCGGAGCCAGCGACGACAGATGAGAGATGAAGTTCTGCAGAATAAGCCTGACCAAGGGAAAGTGATGAAGCTCGTAGCACAAGAGAGAGCATCATCAGCTTTTGTTCGAAATGGAGCGTATACAACCTTCGCAGACTGGCGTTTCATACACCGAGCAAGACTGAACCTACTCCCCGTCAATGGAGCGAAGCGAGGCCAGAATAGGGATCGGAGATGTCGTCGGTGCAATAGAGAAGAAACGCTCCCACATGTAGTAAACCACTGCATGATACACTCTCGAGCCATGCAAAAGCGACATAATGCCCTGGTGGATAGAGTACGAAAAGCCGCAGAAGGTCGACAGTGGAAGGTCATGTCGGCAAATGAACGAGTACCAGGAGCAGCAGACAATGGACGTCCAGACCTGGTGATTGAAAAGAACCGAGAAGTGATCCTGATCGACGTCACCTGCCCATTCGAGAATGGACAAGAGGACGTCCAGACCTGGTGATTGAAAAGAACCGAGAAGTGATCCTGATCGACGTCACCTGCCCATTCGAGAATGGACAAGAGGCATTTAAAGAAGCAAGACTGAGGAAAGAAGAAAAGTATGCAGAACTGGCAGCAGAGATGAGAAGACAATACCAGCAGGTGAAGGTGGCTGCATTCATAGTGGGACCCCTGGGAGCATACGACCCGGAGAACGAGAAGCTGATGAAAGGGATACCTGCGCCTCTTCAGGAAACTGTGTGTAAGTGATGCCATTCGCTGGTCGAGAATGATTTATATAGAACATACCTCAGGGGCTAGACAGTATGTAGGGTGAAATAAACCCAAAGTCAAGATAGAAGAAAGAATAGGTTCTAGTTAGTGGAATAGGAACATTATGTATAAAATGTAATAGATAGTCAGCCAATTGTCACAAATTACTGGAATACCCAAACTATTGTAAATAAAAAACAATGTATCATTCTTTTAAATAAAATCTGTTCTTATCAGCTTAATATCTGATACGATCCCCATGTGGGATCTTCGATATTAAACTGATTTTTGGATCATGGCGAAGTGCTAGGGGCTTGCTCCACCTTTGCCGCGGATCGGCCCGGTATTGCAGTATCTCCGGGATCGGTCCACTCCCCATGGGGAGAAATTAAAGCAAATATATTACATTTTACTTAAAGATGGCCAAGGGCATATAATGTCTTATAATCGCTGTATATATGTCACGGTCAGACACAGGTGCGACTTCTTTCTGGGTTGCAAAAAAGCAGGATGTAATTGTCCGTTTATTCGGTCCTTGTAGGTTACAATATGCGGAGTTACACATGCATGAGTATGATGTGACAAACATGGATAAGAGGTGTGTTAGGACCTGGCAAGGATAACGTTGGATATAACATTAGGATAAGTTCAGGCTCATTTCACAACATGAGTACAGTTAATATTTTGAAGTTCTCTATGAGGACATAACACTCCTTTTTTCTGTCTCAATCAAAGTTTTTAATCTCAAAAAAATGTCTCGATATTATACTGGAAAAAATTTAGATTAACACGTTTTCCTAACAGACTATTAAAAACTTCTTTCAGTATTATGAGTTACTAGGCATCAATTGGAGAGTTTGAAAATCTTTTCATTCACACAAAATTGTCAAAATACAAATCATGTAAAAGTAGCGTAGAAAAAAATTCTTCGCTGACGCTTAAGCATAAATCAAGTACTATTTATTAACAGAGACCTTGTTAAGCGGTGCAAATACGCCGCTGCACCTTACTTTATATTTCGTTTAGAGTCCCTTATGATATGTATAAGGGGGATAGCGCGAACGCAGTCCCCCGCTAACAAAAATTGCACACCCGAGTTAACCACATTTGGGTTAATCGCAAGGGTCAGCATCACCGGAGTGCAATGGTGAGCCTCGCCCTGGGAAAACCGCCTTCGTGATCACGGTATCTCCTGTGCCAGGTAAGTATGCACGCACATGATCATCCTGAACCCTAACCTTACTTGACTGACCATCATTGCGATGAACCTTCTTTTTTATGTTATTTACATCATTTTACAAACAAATAACATGATTACTCTTTCTATAATTCGTAGTATGCTAAAATAAAAATTTCCAAATTAAAAATAAGAGCATGTGATAGAAATAAACAAGTTTGGCTTTATAAACTTTATTCATTTACAAACATACTGGGCTAGAAAATGTTAACTATTGATATTTATTTTCGCGTTTTTCTTGTGTCTAAATCAAGATGATTTCAAATTAGATCCAAAATAAAGTAATTAATAGTATCTCAACCACCATCTTTAGATTGATTTGCCAGGATAAGTTTGTTAAAGTATAGAGGTAAGCCAAGTTTTCTTCTATCTCAAATTGACCTTAAGTTTCTCCCTCTCACGATTAAGTCGTTTGGGGTATTACTTATAATATCAATTATGAGGAACTTGCTATCTAGTGAGGGCTATCCCTCCTAATATAAAACTGAACATTGTGGAACTACTTTCTTTGGCATAGTAACAAGATCAATATAGCCCAGTATCATTTTATTGGGAAATTGACTAATAACCAAACTAGAAATTGATACAATTCCAAATTTTCTTCAATTATATGCAAGAAATGTCTATACTTATGTAATCATTTTACAAATACTTCAGGAACTACTTTTCTGGGCGGAGCTTCATTCTTTCATGAAGGTTGGCATACAAGGTTCATAAAGTAATCGTCTCACGCATTTAGGCACTTTCATTTTTAGTGCAATTTATATTTTTCGGAAATTAGTTTTCCAGTTACTATGTAAAAATAAAATAAAATAAAATAAAAACAGCGGGTTTGTTGGTGGTACCATAGTAAAAAAAACAGTGGCAACGGGCGTATCTCTACGTGGGGAAAGTACAGTAAATGTGTTCTTCAGTCTGCCCCTCAAACATGCCAGTTTCTTCCTTCACTAACACTGGTCAATAAGAGCTCCTAAACAAAGGAAGAAGGCATTAATGATAGTGATTAAGGAAAACTGAAAATTGTAAATGGTAACAAAGCCATGAAGTGTAAAGAATAGTAAATTAATTGGTTACATAATTACGACTTTTGTTATTATAGATTTTAAATGTTGATGTATAAGGAATTCGAATGTTTATCTGCAAACAAAACTCGAGATAGATTCTTGTTGCACCAATTTACAGGTGAAGCAAAGTAAGAATATTACCTAATGTGCATTTATTTAATTGCAACTACAGACCTATATGATTGATTGATACGTTTATTGAGATACAAAAAAACATTAATACATCTCAAAGGGATGAAGTGACATAAGTCATCCTCACCCCAGTCCAGGAATGTCCCTCTCAGGACTCACATAAATCCCTAATATTTCATATAATTAGTTATAATACATAGCTATATTCTAGATGCAAAATTTCTATATTTCTTTAATATTTCATCTATTTTCCCATTTCCAAACATCCACTCTATTTGCTTGGAGACATTATTTATATGGGCATTTCTATATACATTAAGCAATGGGCATTCCAGTATATAATGTGGCAGGGTATGGGATCTGGATGTTCTACAAACTCTACATTCTTTATCCTGTTCACTTCTCTCAGCTCCAAGTTCCCAATAATATTTATATCCTAATCTTAACCTCATATACACTGAATCTTTCCACCTACTCCTATCTTTCCCATATGTAAATTTTGTGTTCATGAGAACATGATGGTAATGTTTCATTGTTTCACTTTTCTCGTATATTTCATTCCTTTTGAAATTATCTTCTATTGATTGTATTTTCCGTAATTTGCTCCTTAATTGCTTCATGGTTTTAGTACATATTATGTCGATCTCGGCCTTTTCCGTGGCTCTTTTTGCTATTATATCTACTGCTTCATTAAGACCAATCCCCACATGTGAAGGGACCCATACAAATTGAACATTATGGCCATTTTTCCTTATTGTATTTACTAATTTTCTACATGAACCAATAATGTGTCCAAAGACTGGACTCCCACTGTTCAAAGAATCCAAAGCTGCCCTACTATCAACAAAAAAATATGCATCTTTATACCTCTTTACAACATTTTCCAATCCTACTAACATTGCATATAACTCAGCTTGTGTTGATGAAATAAAACTGCTCAACCGAAGTCCAATTTTGATGTCATCATTTCCTTGTTCTGTGTACTGTCTTATAAGGATCCCACACCCTGCCCTGCCACTTGACATAACTGAACCGTCACAATATACATGCAATGTGTTTATTTTAGGCAAATTACTAATCTTATTCCCATATAAAGCCCTTAACTGTCCTGGTTCATGTAATGATTTCTTCATTGTGAGAGGCACTATGTCTAACTCTACTTCTCGTTCTTCCCAGGGTGGATTCTTACAACTCTTCTGAACAGCTGTACACCAGTCTGCCAGATTACATTTTTTAATAATATTTACTAATCCATTCATGTATCCTCTCTTGCCTTGCCTACAGAAGGTCCTTTTATCTTTTAAACCATCATTTATATCTTGTACAAATTTACCCCCACTGTTCCCTCTCATTAATCGAACTGCTGCAACTGTATTAATTTCATTGACCCTCTGTGAAATGCTCTGTAACCCTAGTTCCATTTTCATTATCTCAATCATTGCATTCTTTTGACACCCTAAAATTATTCTCATTGCTTCATTTTGCATGATCTCAAGCTTCCGTAGCCTTCCTTCACCAGTACAAGAGAGGACAGGTGCTGCATAGTCTATAAGTGATCTGATGGTAGAAATATACATCATTCTCAGTATGGGTACCCCAGCACCTTTACCACAACATGCTAGTGCCTTCAAGGGCTGTAATCTTGCTCTACATTGAGTGAGGACATGATATATTTCTGCCTCTTTACTTTCACTAGTAAAGCCAATATACATTCCTAAATATTTATACTTTGACACTTTCTCTACAATTTTTCCATTTAGAAAAACGGATTCAGTTCCTCTTCCTTTACATTCACACTTGGTTTTTTCTTCATTGATAACTAAGCCCATCTTTTGAGAAAGAACACTAAAATTATTTAATGCAATCTGCAAATTTTTTACAGAGTTTCCTTGAAATAAGATGTCATCTGCATAAATGATGGTTACAACTCCTTTGGGATATTTGTGTGAGGCTATCTTGTTCATTAACACATTAAATAACATTGGACTCAATACTCCCCCTTGGGGAGTGCCTAGTTCAAGTGCTCTTTCCTCAGACAAACATCCCTGATACCACACACAGATTCTCCTTCCATGCAAGTAGTCACCTATCCAGTGTAACAACTTTCCTGATACCCCTAGAGCAGCCAGTTCATTCATAACTACTTCACTGTGAGCTTTATCAAATGCTCCTTGTAAATCCACAAAAACTCTACATCTGTCTGCATCATTTGATAAACATTTTATAACACAGTCTGAAGTACATTTCCCTTCCAAAAAACCAAATAAATTACAAGATAGATTTTCCCCCACAATATATACAAGCCTATTTAATAATACTCTCTCCATCATCTTGGAAAAACAAGATGTTAAAGACACTGGCCTGTATCCACCAGTTGCCTTAGGGAAAGGAATAACTATCGCTTTCTTCCATTCTGTTGGTAATCTACCCTCTGCATAGCTCATGTTGAATAAATCTAATAATGGACTATTTTCCATACCAACTAAGCAGTTCAAAATTTCATATGTCACACCATCTTCGCCTGGTGCTGTAGATTTTCCTTTTTTAACAGCATTTAATAACTCATCTTTAGTAATATCTACACATGTTACATCACAAATACTTAGAGCTGATGAAATAAATCTTTTTCTTTCATTTTGCCACTCATCTAATGCTTCTATTGTCCTGTTAGGCAGGGAGGCAACACTAGCTGCTTTAGCCCATTTGTCAACCAGTTTATTAGCTTCTTCATCTGGATGAGGATGGCTAATAAAATTACTCCTTTTTCCTCTAATTTTGTTAATATCCTGCCATATTTCTTTGAGATTTTTACTCTCCCCAATGTGCTGTGCAAAATCTTGCCAATATTTCTCCCTTGCCTCCTTCCTAGCCTGCCCACATATTTTGGCTATGTCCATGAAGATTTCCCTATCTTCTTCTCTTCTACCATTCTTTACCCAATCTTTATGTGCTGCCCTTAACATTTGTGTCAATCCCTTCAACATTTTGTCATTGGTATAGCAGTGTTTCCTAGCCCCATGTCTCTTATCATTTATTTTTTTCTGTGTTGACTTAGTTAAATATCTTTCTATCTCCCCAACTAAGTCATTATAAAAGCTATCCATACAGACTGGTGTATAATTTCTGTACCATTTCTCTATATTTTGAGTAAACACTTGAGTGTCATCCTTGTTTAATTTCAATCTCTTCCTCCTATATCTCACCTGTCTCTTCCCAAATGGTAATTGAACATATACAACAAAATGGTCACTGACTAGCTCCCTTATTATCTCACATTCTCCCTGGACTCCATGACTGCTTATCATGCAAGCATAGTCTAACCTTCCTCCTTTAATATGAGTCACTTCCTTATTTCCTAACAAGTAAGCATCTGGGTGATCTTGTAAAAATTGCCAAAATTTTATACCATTACAAATAATTCTCCCCATTGTTTCGAGTCTTGGATGTCGAGCATTAAAATCTCCTACAGCCAAAGTTGAGTCCAAAAACATGCAATCTGGTAAGAAGTTGAGGTCAAAACAGCCTCCAGAAATATACAAATTTGCTATGTTCAATTCTCCTTCCTTCAAATATAACTTTATACAGACACTTTCTATTCCTTGTACTCTACTCGGGCTTCCAACTAGTTCTGCTGGTATGGAATTCTTAATGTATGTTGAGACCCCTCTTATACCTTCACCCGAATAGAGATGAAATCCCTTATATCCAGACAGTTTAAGCAGGTCGCCTTTCCTGTCCCCAGTCTCTTGAAGGGTAATTATATCAATATTATTTTTAAGGGTAAAGTAATGTACATCTGTCACTCTATTTTGTAGACATTAACATTCCAGGACATTATCTTAAGGCTAGCTAGATCCAGGATTAATATGTACACATTTTATATCCTTTCCAATCAGATTCTTTAAGAAGGCCCAATCCTCCTGCACAGATTCCCATTTCCTCAAAAGTTTTTCTTTATCAGCATCTTTACACTTTACCAACACCTTTTTAAAACTTTCAGTTGTTGCTCCCTGCACTACACAATCCTTTATTTTCCTCTCCTTCCCTTTAATACTTATTTTAAGCACTGAATTTTTCAAAGGCTTGAACTCTTCACTTTCCTCTTTCCCTTTTAATTCTACATTATTCACAGCTTTGTTTTCCCTTTCTTTATTTATCACTGTATCAAGTCTTTTCTCTATCACTTCTATTTTCTGACCTAACTTTTGCAAAAGCTGAAACATCTTAAGCACCTCTTCTCCCAGAATTTCTTGCACAGTTTTATCACTAACCTGGAGGGCTGCACCACTACTCTCACTTGCTACTTGTTTATTACTCTGTTTGTTCCTGGCATCAACAACGCTTCCGGCCGCAAGCGCAGTCCTTATCCTTCTTGAATCTTCATGCCAGGCATTCTCAGGAATCACTGTCTGTGTGTTCTCCTGCTGTCTTGTCACTGTCAGACCACAGCGTACTTCCTCAGTGTTCTCTGAATAATTCCTTTGTTGGTCACTTCTCATACGTGGCCTCATCTCGCATGCAATTGAACTAGCATTGTGAGTTTTACCACAATTACAACAACAAGGCTTCACTTTCTCTCCTGCTTTGATCTTGTCCTTACAGTTGCTAGATTCGTGCCTCTTCCCACAGAATCTACAACGTGGGTCCAGTTGACAGCTCCAGGCCTTATGTCCCCATCTGCAACACTTGAGACACATTATTGGTCCCTCCACATATAGTGCCACCTTCCTATACCCTGCTCCTGTGATGAACACTTTCTCTGGAACCTTTCCTCTCATTAGAGCAATAATCTGGCTTCTCTCTTCGCCCCTTATTAAATGCCTCTTGACCCAAACAAATCTTTCGTCATCCAATAAGTATTCTGGATCTAGTATTACAGGGTACCTGAAGATTATAACCTTTGTAAGTAGTATGTCGCTCTCCTCTGGCAAAACCATCAGTAATCCCTTGTACCCAACAGTTGTCAACATTTCCACAGCCTCCATGGTCCCCACTGTAAGATAAGGCTTGTGTGTGCCTTCTTTCAAAAGAGGCTCAAAGCTGCGATGTTCCCGTCCTAGTTGTACTGCCCATTTTAATTTTTCAAGGAAGGTCATCGGGCATGACTGTGGAAAAATTAATCTCTTCCTGACACGACCAACTTCACCTTGTGTGTGTTCTTGTCTGCTTCCTTCACATTCCATACTTTGCTCTGTTCTTGATCCATTCTCCACTATCTCCTTTCTGTTATTTCCATTATTATTACCACCCACACACGTTTTTTGTCCTAGATGTTTTTGTCTCTTCTCCTCTCTCACTTCTTTGCTTTCACTGTCCTCATGCCAGCTTGTCTCCCTCATTCTTTTAGAAATTTCTTTCTTATTCACTACCTCTTGTTGTAGCTGTATTTTCTCACTTTCGAACTTCCCTTGTGCTTCATCACTCGTATTAGACTCATCACTACTCAACTCAAGGTCTTCAAGAACTTCGTCCAATACTATCTTTTCTTTACTCTTCCATGTAGAGTTCTTAAGCGATAATTCACTTTCCATGGGGCAATGTTGACATCCCACAACACCCAGCCAGGAGTGATGGGACCCCGAGCAGTTATTTTCGTAAGGTAAACAGCAAGTTCCCAACACCAAAGTTGCTTGACGATACTTATCTTATCCTCAGGTCCTTATCCACAAGTAGGTGTCTATATATCCTTCAGATAATGTAATAGGCTCGAAAACATCCCAAATTTGGGAGCTAGCGCTCACAGCTGTGTTTACCGGACCAAAATAATGGCCGCTCCTCCAGACCTATATCATTTTTGGAAACACCTGGTAAAATATTGGAAAAAGTAATCAACAACAGACTGAGAGATTTTCTAGACCAAGAAAACAAATATAACCCGAGACAGCACGGCTTTCGAAAACACCGAGGAACCAACACAGCAATAGCTCTAATATATGAATCAATTGCAAATGCTGCAAGTAACAGAGACCAATGCAACATAATTCTGAGAGATGTTTCAAAAGCATTTGACAAAGTCTGGCATGAAGGACTGAAGTTAAAAATAATCAAATTGGACATGCCTACCAATATCACAGCACTATTATGTAATTTCTTAGATAACAGACAGGCCAAATTAATAATCGACAACCATCTAGGACAAACCTTCATCCTTCATAGCGGAGTTCCCCAAGGCAGTAATATATCGCCGACGTTATACACTGTATACACGGCAGATATGCCGCAACCACGTCAATCAGAATACATAGCTTACGCAGACGATGTAACACAGATAGTCAGGTACCCGGGAAAGTCCAAACAAATGATGGCTATTAGAACATGCAGAGAAATAGAGGTAATAAACGACTATGAACGTAAATGGAAGATAAAAACCAATGTACAAAAACTCCAAATAATTCACATCGCAAAAACAAAACCATGCCCTATTATTGTTAACAACCAACAAATACCATATGCTGCCAAGGGAAAAACATTAGGACTCAAGATATCCAGATGCGGAATAACACCCCACATTAACGAAAGATTAGCTATGGCAAGATCACAACTTACTAAGCTCAAAAGATTCCGCCAATTGGAAACCAACACGCAATTGCACCTATACAAAGCACTGATCAGACCACACTTAGAATACCCCCCGATACCTCTGAATACAATCTCAAGAACCAATCAACTCAAATATCAAGCAGTGCAAAATATAGCCCTCAGAAGAGCGGCAAAACACCAACCACCATACACACAAACAGTACAAGACATACACACAGAACACGGCATAGACCCACTCAACATCAGAATACACACCCAAGCAAATGTAATATGGGAAAAAATCGAGCAAGAACAGGATCCCATACTAAACCAACTAATTGAGGAAAACAACAACACATCGCACGGATGGTGGCCTAGAAGCAGGAAAAATGATAACGAAGAACCAGAGCCTCTATATACAAAATAACAACAAAATAACAATAAAAAATAACAATAAAAATAACTAAAAGATGGGGATCATCCCTCCAGTGCCACAAGGACCTGGAGAGACCCCCCCCCCTAACAAAATATGCCCTCAGGACAACTTAGAACAACCTAGCTTAGCTTGGCTGAGACCGGCCTTCCTTAACCCCAAGAACCTCTAACGCAGCACAGTTACGGAAGACAAAAACCCGTCTCCGCAAGGTGGATAGCCCACCTGCTGTTAACCTTCTCCTCTACTTCCCACTTCTAAACTTTACCTTGTACTATACCCTTCTCCCACTCTCAGAGCCACTGCTCTCTTCTCTCCGTATAATCATCATCATCATCAGCTTTGGAATCGCTTTCTCGGCCTTTTGGCTAAGATCAAAGTGTAGTATATATATTCTTATTTCTCTCTTTTGCTACTTCCATACTTAGTACTAGTTGCGGGACCTGCTTCTCGGCCTTTTGGCTAAGATCAAAGTGTAGTATATATTCTTATTTCTCTCTTTTGCTACTTCCATACTTAGTACTAGTTGCGGGACCTGCTTCTCGGCCTTTTGGCTAAGATCAAAGTGTAGTATCTTTTCTTATCAGCTTAATGGAGAGTACATAATCAGGTTCTTTTTGCATGGAAGGAAGAACACAGATTTGGACTTTCTGGGGGTGAAAGTAACAGAGTTTACTCCTTTGTTGTTTTAGGCGGCGAGCAGGGAACCCGGTATTTCTCCATTGCTGTGGTTATTACTAATACCATGCAGTGAGAGGAAACATACCGGGGGTGCCCTGAAAAGCCCCAAAACCTGGTCCCACGGGACCCCACGTGGGTGCTTCTCACACGTGGCTATTCCCTCCTCTCTGTACTTCCTTACTTCGTACTGGCTGAGGGACCTGCACTCATAGAAGTGTATTCGTCCCAAAGTCCCTCCCCGGTAAACCATCACCTTGCGATCGAGTGGGTTTGTGATGGTGAAAGGGAGGTCGGTACACAACTCTCGGCCGATCCTCCAGGAATACCGTGATAGTGCGGGTGCACCCTTGTAAGGGGGTTGTCATGTGTGTGTGGGTGTTCGTGTGGGTAAGGCAAGATGGACGACGAAGGGCCAAGAGGAAGAAACGAAGGAGAAGAAGTGGGATGGAGAGCCGGAACACCTGCGACAGGCGAGCCAGTACAAATCGGTGGGAGCGGCGGAGACTCTGACTCAACGGACGGCGGGGGAATGGATGCTCTCCCCCGCCCGAGCGGGGATCGGCAGCCGGAAAGAAGAAACCGAATGCTGACCATATGGTTCCCTGCACCACCATCCTTTAAATGCACAGAGAGGACGCAGGGATGCCCATGGGAATGTGCATCATCGGGGTGGTCTGGCTGCAAGCAATCACTAATCCGACATCTAAAGGAAGCCCACAACAAGAAAATCAACGAATATATGAACATGTGTGCAGGGTGCTATCTGGTACTGACTATCCGGCCAAGCAATCACACGTGCATCCTCAACAGGCAGATGAGGGAGGAGCAAAGGGATCCCCATTTTCGTTTCCAGTGCGACGTGCAATACTGCCACTACTCTGCCCCAACAAAGAGAGGAGTGAACAACCACAAGGCAGCAACACATGTACGGCAGCGGAGGAGGAGAGACACCCAACGTCAGGCGGAGCAACGACAGGGGAACCAACAGCCTGAAGGCAATCCAGCAAGCGCCCAGCCCACACAGGAAGTTGGGGAAAATAGGGATAACGAGCAGAGGGAGCAGCCACAGAATGACGAGCAACAGCAGCAAAGAGAAACACAAGGGCAACGAGAAAGGCACAGATGGACCCCCCCACCCAGGGATGGAGAAGTGGAAGGACCAGAGACACCACGCCCCGTCTCAGGGAGAAGTACACCAGTGTCACCGCTGAGCCCAGACGATCAAGAAACGCGACTGAGGTCTATAACGCCGAGCCAGCTGCTCCAAAATGAACCCTCACCAGGAGAGGAATCACAGCACGCAGGGGACCTGACACCCCTCTTGCACATTCCAAGAATGCCACTGTCACCTCTAAGCCCTGATGAACAACATGGGGGAGACAGTACCCAAACAGGGGAACAGATAATGCAAAGTCAAGAAACAAATGAAGGAAGCCAAAGTAATCTCAGTGAATCCCTTACACCACTATCGCAAAGTGAAGCAACCCAAACACTAAGTGGTGAAGGCAACATACAGGAGCATATTGGCATAACTCCTGAACCAAATGAAGAGCGAGATGAAGCTGAGGAGACATGGATACTGGACCCGTTTCTGGGCACACTGTATGAGATCCAGCGGAACCCGGACTGGGCAAGATTTGAAGAAGTACTGATTGAGATCGAGGTAGCAATTCAAGCGGCAAACAGGATAAACATCTCTCAAGGACAGAACACGACCAGGAAAATCACCGATGTCAATGATTGCAAACAGATCCAGAGGCTGTACAAATACAACCGTCGCCGAGCAATACGGCTAATTGTCGAAGGGAACGGCGCAAGATGTGAAATAAGCAAGGAGAGAATAGAGAAACACTTCCAACACATGATGGTCGAAAAGGAATGTGACCTAAATACCGTGGAGCACAATCCCGAACCGCCAGACGACAGACCAGAGATGGAAATGCAGCCCTTCACAGAGAAGGAAGTATTTACAAAACTAGCAGCAGCAGAGAATTCGTCACCAGGTGAAGACAGAATATCATATGATAACTGGAGAAAGGCTGACCCAAGCTGCCGAGTTATGGCAGCCATATTCAACGTGTGTCTAAGAGCCAAGAGAATACCAGACTCCTGGAAACGATACAGAACAATACTTGTACCCAAAAAAGGTGGTAACCCAGAAGTCGTTTCAAATTGGAGGCCTATAACACTGAGCCGCACAATATACAAGGTGTACACGGGATGCCTCACAGCACGACTCAGAAGGTGGCTCGTTGACAACGAGGTACTGTGCGCTGCACAGAAAGGGTTTATGCCAAGTGATGGGGTGATAGAACACAACTACATACTTCAACATCACATGGACGATGCACGACGGAACAATGGCAATACCTGCATAGCAGCACTCGACTTGACCAATGCATTTGGCTCAGTGTCACTGGACCTCATCAAAAGAGCGCTCAACCGTATAGGGGTGGGACGGGATTTTGAAGCAGTAGCAGGAGACATCATCAGTGGCAAGACGACAAGAATCCTAACAAAGGAAGGAGAAACAGAAGAGATACCAGTGCAATGCGGTGTGCAACAGGGGTGCCCAATAAGTGGTCTCCTGTTCAAGATAGCGGTCGAACCACTGTTGCGGAAAATCGCGGCCGAAGGAATGATACTGAACCAACAACACAAGCACCCATGCTTAGCATATGCAGACGATATAACCATCATTATAAAACAGCAAGATAATCTACAGCAACTCCTCTACAAAGCAACAGAACAATGCAGTAGGATGGGACTGGACATAAATCCTAGCAAATGCTCATCATT
>NW_024719362.1:0-14521 GCF_018991925.1 Homarus americanus
TAAATGCAATACAGTATTATCTATACAATACAGTATATACAGTACAGTACAGTATATACAGTACAGTACAGTATATGCAGCACAGTACAGTATATGCAGTACAGTACAGTATATGCAGTACAGTACAGTATATACAGTACAGTACAGTATATACAGTACCGTAGAGTACAGTATATACAGTACAGTATATACAATGCAGTACAGTATATACAGTACAGTACAGTATATACAGTACAGTACAGTATATACAGTACAGTACAGTATATGCAGTACAGTACAGTATATGCAGTACAGTACAGTATATACAGTACAGTGTTGTATATACAGTACAGTACAGTACAGTATATATAGTACAGTACAGTATATACAGTACAATACAGTACAGTATATGCAGTACAGTACAGTATATGCAGTACAGTACAATATATATAGTACAGTACAGTATATACAGCACAGTACAGTATATACAGTACAGTACAGTATATACAGTACAGTACAGTATATGCAGTACAGTACAGTATATACAGTACAGTGCAGCATATACAGTACAGTATATACAATACAGTACAGTGTATACAGTACAGTACAGTACAGTATATACAGTACAGTACAGTATGTACAGTACAGTGCAGTATATACAGTACAGTGCAGCATATACAGTACAGTATATACACTACAGTACAGTATATACAGTACAGTGCAGTATATACATTACAGTATATACAATACAGTACAGTATATACAGTACAGTACAGTACAGTACAGTATATACAGTACAGTACAGTATATGCAGTTCAGTACAGTATATACAATACAGTACAGTATATACAGTACAGTACAGTACAGTATATACAGTACAGTACAGTATATACAGTACAGTACAGTATATACAGAACAGTACAGTACAGTATATACAGTACAGTACAGTATATACAGAACAGTACAGTATATACAGTACAGTACAGTATATACCATACAGTACAGAGTATGCAGTACAGTACAGTATATATAGTACAGTACAGCATATACAGTACAGTACAGTATACACAGTACAGTACAGTACAATATATACAGTACAGTACAGTATATACAGTACAGTGCAGTCTATACAGTACAGTATATACAATACAGTACAGTATATACAATACAGTACAGTATATACAGTACAGTACAGTATATACAGTACTGTGCAGTATATGCAGTACAGTACAGTATATACAGTACAGTACAGTATATACAGTTCAGTATATACAGTACAGTACAGTACAGTATATGCAGTACAGTACAGTATATGCAGTACAGTGCAGTATATACAATACAGTACAGTATTTACAGTACAGTAGAGTACAGTATATACAGTACAGTACAGTATATGCAGTAACCGTCAGGTAATCCCCCAATTAACCGGATTGTTCATATATATTAGTTATTGGGGTTTTCGTAATCTAAACCCAATTGAAGTTCCTTGTTTTATTATAAAAGGATTATGTCTATAATTCCTGAGTGTAGATCAACCGTAAAGTTCCACTTATTTATGAGTGAACGAGAAAGAGGACTGTGTTTTATGAATATAAACGCGGATCACGCCTGCTCGATATTAGCTGGATCTGGAGGACTGACGCAGGGAGCTGCCGCTGTTGCGCACTAACATAGATGCTGACATATGGGCTTGTCCCTCTTGGGAAAGCTACCTTTCACGTGTTCAACTCATGTGTTACTCATAGACAGTGAAAAGTTACAGGGTGGTGAATCTGAATATAATATCAGATGTATTGACCCATTTATATAATATGTTCTGTTGATGAGACAGGGGCCGTTACATCGCTCGGTCACCTACCAGCCGAGCCCCGTGAGGCCTAAATAATCTCACAGAGTACAGTACATCCTAGACAACCCTAACCATGTTATAAACAGATGTGTAGACACTAAGCTGGGGAATCTACTACTGCAGGGGTATCAGCTACTACAGGGGACCTAAACTTTAGTGTCTTACGGGTTGATATGTTTTGAACAACGTTCAATTTGGATGACACTGCCTTATAATAACAAAACAGAAACAAAATTGCCAAAATGAACATATATGAGGGAATTGTAAGGCTTGGTATGGCAAATTCCCGTGATAGATAAATTGGCAAATTATTACTCAAATCAGCAAAATGTGTCTCTTTCAAGAATGCTAGAACTTTTGATTTCTCTGCTGGAATTTGAATATCCTTTATAGTGAAATTCATGACAGGAAGTTGAATTAAAGCAGACTTGAATTTTATATTTAAAGCAAAGTGCTGATGAGTAGGCAAGGTCCATAATGTACCACAAGTGATTTCACAGTAATCCGGAGCCTTGTAATCCCCTTTCACAACTAGCTGCTTAACACCATCATGGCATTTTAAAATTACAGTAGTAAGATTTGGAAAGAACAAATACTACACATTGTGAAGATGAGCGTGAAACACAGTTTTGAGACTAACTGGCCTATAACTGCATTGCGCAAGTGCTGTGCGTACATTGGTTTGTATGACTGCCAATTCACATATTCCCTCTGCAGCAGGAATAAACGTGAACATGTAGGCTGGACATAAGTGTAGGTGTAGATAAGACGACTTACACCGTAACAGTACCTTAGGATCCTCTATTGACAATAAAGAATAATCTTCATCTATTAGGAAAAGTTCTTTAGGCCTATCCAGAGTATACAGTGTGTCGTTAACAAACCAGGGGAAGGGTTCTAAATGCCATGCATTAAACTGATGTTGCCCTCACATAGGAATGTGGATCAGGATAGCATTGTGCTTGAGAGTCGACTCCAACAGTGGGTAATAATATTCAACCTCATTGTCATTAAAAATAGGAGTTAATTGATACTGCAACTTGGCTATCTGTAACACGTCAAGAAACGTCTGCACAGGCACAAGCTTTGCGTCCTCACGTCCTATCCCTGCATCTACAATGCTATCAATTAGTTCACTTTTTAGAGGTTACAATCTTTAGAACTGAAATTTCCGCAGCATGCAAATATTCTGTGAAATACAGGAGCCATTCTAACGTCGGGACTGATTTCTGTAACCTATTAACAATCCTCGAAACTTTGTTAGACTCCAATATTATTGCATTAACCTTTGATTCTAAAGCAGTAATCGCATGAAAGGTTTGAGAAACAACACGATTCTGCTGAGATACAGCTTGAACGACATTGTTCATTTGGTCCCCCAATTTAGCTACATCATCGGCAGTTGACGTGCCAAACAAAGTGCTTTGGATAAGACCCACAAAATTAAAGAGACCCCTTTTTCGTCGTGTCAGAGAATGTACTTCTTTAGCAAGATCCACTTGAGACGCTGGTAAATTCTTCCCAACCTCGACGAGAAGCTTGCGAAGGTTCTGGAGATGAAAGTGTAGAAGGTCAATAGTTTGTGAAACTATCGTCGATTCATTAGAAGCTGCGCTGAGACCATGAAGGATGTCCAATGCTGATTGTAGTTGGGCGTCGACGTTGTCCATCTGACGCGAAAGCTGGAGCAGTGGATGGAGTTCATACTTGATGTTCACCACGTCCTCAACTATGAGAATGCGTCCGAGAGGTGCAACTAGTGCACCAGGTTTGAGGACGGATGTGGACAGTCTGTCAACACAACGGTGCAACAACACAGTAGAAGCAACACAGTGATGTTCCAAGCCATTCTGTAAGAGATTACACACGGTTTAACATCTACTTGCAGAACGAAGTTTCATACAATAGTCATTAGGAACACTCTGCTTCTGTACAGTTTGTAAAGAGGTGTCTTGTAATGGACGTCTCCTCTACAACTGCGTAGCTGCATTCCAATGCGACAGTGTCCTAGCAACCAAACGAGCGGCCCTGGGGGGGGTTGTCACCAGATGCCACAAAGTATCCTAGCAACCAGCCACCTTGCTACCTTCTCCTAGCAACGGAGCCGAGAAACCGCTGAGTTCCTATGGTTTTACTTCTGGCTGTGCCATAAGCTCTGTCTCTCCATTGAGATTCATTCTGACCATTCTTCCTGAACAAGCAACACCTCCTCCTCTGCCGCTGCCTGGCGACCCTCGCCTCTCCTCCGCCTGCCTGGCGGCCCTCGCTCCCGCCAGCGAGCATGGCGACCCACCAGCTGTCCTTCTCTGAGCTTCCTCACCAACCAGCTCTCATTCTGCTCTCGGTTCCTGAACACGCAACACCTCCTCCAGCAAGCTCCTCGCTGTCCAGCTTTCATTCAACCAGGAGGCCAGCAACAGGCAACATCTTCTCTAACGAAGCTCCTGCACATCTACCTCCTTCAACACGCTACTCACCGAACGTGTCTACTGAGCAGCTCCTCACCACACGGCACCTCCAGCACCAGACTGTCTACCATATAACTTATATTATACAAGAAAACCACATTAGAGTTTCCATCCATCCTGAGTGCTAGACAACATTATACCACGAATTCCTACAAATGGTGACTCCCGGAGATTAGCACTCACACAGGATGGAGGAGACACTGATCACGCTCCCAGTCTTCAAGCAGCATAGAAGAATGGCGTATCCACACAGAAGCAGCTCTGTTACTCTAAGCAGACACCAGCTCCTCTTCCTGCCCCAAGCACCACATCCTGACGACCCCAGCACACCCGTCCTGCCTCAGACGCCGACCCCGGCCCAGCAGTAACCCCTGCCGCCCCTGACACGGCCTCTGTTCCTGAGTGCGGACCCACACACACCCCTCTTTTCTCCCTCAGGTACTCCCTGCTAATGTCCTGCACCCTGCTGCTGTCGTGGACCCAGCTGCTGTCACGAGCCCTCATCCGCTTCTGCTGACACAGCCCTTGCTCCTGACCTAGGCCCACACACCCCAGCAGGCGCATCTGACGACCCCAGCACACCCGTCCTGCCTCAGACGCTGACCCCGGCCCAGCAGTAACCCCTGCCGCCCCTGACGCAGTCTCTGTTCCTGAGTGCGGACCCACACACCCCTCTTTTCTCCGTCAGGTACTCCCTGCTAATGTCCTGCACCCTGCTGCTGTCGTGGACCCAGCTGCTGTCACGAGCCCTCATCCGGTTCTGCTGACGCAGCCCCTGCTCCTGACCCAGGCCCACATACCCCAGCAGGCACATCTGATGACTCTGTACCTGTCGTGAGGGAAGCACAACATTCATCGCCTCCACACACCCTTTTTCCCCCTCTCTTCTCCCACAGATAGTGTGAATTTAGACAGTTGTATCCAGCGACAGGCTCATCCACGCCATCGCCGTTGTCTCACATGAGGCATGCACCGCCCGTTCTGCCTCACATGTGCTAAGCAACTCTACAGACAACAAGTCTCCTACACCGCCTGGAGGGAAGGGGGAGTATTGTAGTGGACGTTTCCCCTACAACTGCGTAGCCACATTCCAATGCGACAGTATCCTAGCAACCAAAGGAGCGGCCCAGGGGGGGGCGTCACCAGATGCCACACTATCCTAGCAACCAGCCACCTGCTACGTCTTCCCTAGCAACGGAGTCGAGAAACCGCCGAGTTCCCACGGGTTTTACTTCCGGCTGCTGTGTATATAAGCTCTGTCTCTCCATTAAGATTCATTCTGGCCTCGGTTCCTGAACACGCAACACCTCCTCCTCCGCCGCTGCCTGGCGGCCCTCGCTTCTCCTCCGCCTGCCTGGCGGTCCTCGCTCCCGCCGGCGAGCATGGCGACCCACCAGCTGTCCTTCTCTGAGCGTCCTCACCAACCAGCTCTCTTATTCTGCTCTCGGTTCCTGAACACGTAACACCTCCTCCAAGCAAGCTCTTCGCTGTCCAGCTCTCATTCAACCAGGAGGCCAGCAACAGGCAACATCTTCTCTAACGAAGCTCCTGCACATCTACCTCCTTCAACACGCTACTCACCGAACGTGTCTACTGAGCAGTTTCTCACCACACGGCATCTCCAGCACCAGACTGTCTACCATATAACTTATATTATATAAGAAAACCTCCACCTTAGAGTTTCCATCCATCCTGAGTGCTAGACAACATAATATCACGAAACCCTACAGTCTATCACATCATCATCAACTGGAGGTAATAAATTCTCATGGGTCTTTTTAAGGCGATCCGCATGCACGAAATCTGCAATCTGTGCATTAGGCTTCCAAATTTTAAATTTGTTGCCTGTTTCTTTAGCAATAATGCGGAATGGACCTGAAAATTTAGCCGAAAGCTTGTAGTTCCTTTCAGGTTCTCTTACTTTAACAGCGTCTCCTACGTTTAACACGACAGGTTAAGCATGTTTATGTTGCTTGATGATCATTTCGGCGCGCGACGCCACTAAATGTGATCGGACTTGGGTATGAATATCGGTAATGACACGAATTTGTTTTGCCGCGAAATCATCCATATTATAAACCGGGTATGGCGCATCTGTAAGGATGTCGTAAGGTAGACGTTTATCGGTACCATAGACAATGTAGTAGGTGATTTGCCCGTAGACCTATTAACTGACCCATTTATAGACACTGCAACCTGCGGTAACCAATCTTCCCATGCGTATTGCAAATCACTGACAATCGGACGCAGTATCTCTAGGATTTTGCGATTGGTTCTCTCAACAAGACCATTAGCCTGTGGATGATAAGCTGTCACAAAATTTTGTTTAATTCCATATTGCGCACATATTTGCGCTACTAGCTGAGTCTTGAACTCTGTCCCATTGTCAGAGAGCAGAACTTTAGGCGTAGTATATGGACATATAAGATTCATCACTAATGCATAGGTCACAGCATCGGCCGTTTTATATTTTAGTGGGGCCAAGACCACGAACCTGGAAAAATGATCCACACACACTAAGACATGCGTTGATCCCTGATGACTCTTCGGGAGTTGTAACAAGTCAATAGCGACTGTGTCAAACGGACGGTCTGGTGTAGGATATTGAAGAATCGGGGCTGGTGATCCTGTAGAACCTTTATGTTGAGCACATGCTAAACAATTAACAATGTGTAATTCTATGTCTTTCTTCATAGTGTTCCAGAAATACTTCTTTCGTAATTCCGCTAGGCATTTGTCACGACCCTGGTGACCTGCCTGTGGGACATCATGGAACAATGTCGTAATTCAAACTGACTTAAGGGAAGAATTAATTTAGGGAGTTTAACATCCTCTCCTGATTCGAGAGCAAAAACAACTGCTGACCATAATGGGTCGCGTCGTTGCTCATCTTCCAGTTGCCAAAGAGTGAAGGTTGATACAGGCATTACTGGTGCTATATTTCTTGACAGAGCGTCGGCGACAACATTCGCCCTCCCGGGTAAATATCTGCTGTTCAACACCTCCGCTCACATGATCTACGTGTGTAAACATTAATCTGTATGTTCACTGTATGTTCCTTCACCTTTCTCTAATGAAGGCTTTTGTTAAACCACCAATGTATGTAATAAGTCATTTATGTCCAATGTATATTTTCAGCCTTCGGGCTGCAAACTTTTTCAATAAACCGTTTATTATTATTATTATTTATTTTATATCTAAACTAGAGGTCAAACTCTTGAATTGTCAGATACCAGTGTGCTAACCTGCCTGATAAGTTTCTGCCATGGAACAGCTCAGTTACTGCCGCATGGTCAGTAAAAACAGTTATCTTATATCCAAAGAAAATGTCTTTAAATTTCTTAAGTGCCCACACAACGGCTAACGTTTCTAAATGCGTTACCGAATAACGTGTTTCAGCATCAATAAGCTTGCGACTTGCAAAAGCTATCACTCTAAACTTTCTACGCGTATCCTCTTGCATGAGCAACGCTCCGACTCCAAGTCCAGAATCGTCAGTACAGAGAGTGAAAGGTTGAGTGTAGTCTGGGAATGCTAGAACAGGGGCGTTGGTAAGCGCTATCTTCAATGCCGCAAAACTATTTTCGTGTTCAGCGTCCCATATAAACATTGCATCTTTTTTGAGCAACCGTGTTAGTGGCGATGCTAATGTTGCATAGTTCTTAATAAAAGAAGGATAATATCCAGATAAGCCAAGAAAACTACGCGCATGATCAACTGAGGTAGGACGTGGGAACTGAGATACAGCTTTGACTTTGTCATCTACTGTGTGGATGCCCTCACCGTCAACTACATGACCAAGGAAATTGTTTCTGAATTTTAAAAACTCACACTTCGAGAGTTTAATTTTAAGACCTGCTGTGGAAAGTTTTTCCAAAACTTCACGCAGTTTAATCAGATGGGAATCAACGTCCTTACTGACTACTATTAGATCATCCAAATAGGCGCAGACTGTGGTACCAATCAATCCAGCAAACAGGGTGTTGATCATTCTTTGAAATGTTAATGGGGCATTTCTGAGACCAAATGGCATCCGGAGGAACTCAAAGTGGCCCAGGGGCGTACTGAACGCTGTGAACTTTCGTGATTTCTCATCGAGTGGTATCTGCCAATACCCACTAAAAAATCTAAGTTGCTGAATACTGCATTATCCTTACCTAAGGATTGCAATATGTCACTCAAGACAGGCATAGGGTACCTATTAGGGATTCTTTGTTCATTGACGCACCTGAAATCTATAACAGGGCGCCATCCACCATCCTTTTTGGGGATGAGGAATAAGGGGCTATTAAAGGGGGATTTAGAATGCTTAATAACATTCTCATCCAACATACCCTGCACCATATCTTGAACTACAGCGCGCTGGCTATGAGGTAGTCTGTAAGCTGGTACGTTCTCTCCTTTAACGCTATATGATGGGATGTTAAATCTGTCTGACCTAGCTTTTCCCCTGGCAAGGCTACTATATTTCTGTAGTCAGCAAGCAGCTCTAAAAGGCATGTCTTGCCCTGAGGATGATCGATCACCTTAACATGTGGCACTATTTGATCTATCCTGTCCTGCCGATTCTGTTGGTATTGCATAACAATACTACCAATTGGGAATTTTGTAGGCTGTACTTCGACATTGTTGTGATATACTAGAAAATCACATAAATAACATCCTTTCTTTAATATCCGTTGAACGCCTGTTCTATTCAGCATCAGGACGTCTGTCAAACCACCTGGGCGTATGGTGCTCAACGTAGACTCACACGATAGCCCTTTTACCTTTCACGTTTCCGGGAGACACACAACATCTGTGCCCGTGTACACGTCGGGTAATTCGACAGTTGCTTTGGTACGACATTCCATCTATTGCTGCTATAATCACGCTGGGAAAGTGTGGGTTTGAGGTCATGAGGTAGCTCTGACGCATGATCCGCCTTCCTCTTAATAGGATTTGTGGACAACACTTTCGATCTAGCGGTGAGCATAGGTTCAGAATGACTCATAGCGTTATAGGAAACACCTTTAAACGTAATAGTATTATTACGTGGATGAACATCTATCATGTTCGTTCTAAGGGTTGGGAGACCAAGTAATCTGTCAGCTGGCAAATTGAACTGCTGAATTACATAAAAGTCCGTGTAGAAGGGAGAACCACGTCTTGAAAATCTGAGTGGTAACGTCACTATTCCGTTAATGCTCAACTGAGTACCTGATACTCCTTCGAGCTCAGCGTTACTAGGCCGCCATTTGAAGTCGCGGTGAGGGAATTTACGTTGTAACTCTTGATAGGATGTCAAGGCCAATACATTCGCGCATGCACCCGTGTCAATATCAAGAGCCAATCTTGTACTATCAACCCTCACCCGCACTGACAACACTTCAACTTTGCTAAGCGCAGCTACTAACGAGGCCGCTATAGAAGTGCTGTGAGGAGAGGCAGGAAATATTGTACCTATCCCTCTCTGTGTTGTGATGAGCGCTGGACTTCCCCCGACGACTTGTCTTGGGGACGCTTCTGCTTACGCTTGTATGACACCTGTATTTCACTAAGGTCCAAATTCCTAGCCTTCATGACCAAGCCGCACTCTTGTGTATTATGAGATGTCGACTTGTGTAGTGCGCACCACTTGCGCGCTTTCTGGGTATGACCTTGGGAAATGCTTGGCACCGGATGTGTCCTTGAATTTTGCACTATTACCTTGGAGCTGAAAACAGTCTTCTATTACATGGCCACGTTTATTACAATGAGCATATCGTAAAGAAGTACCTTGTTTATATGTCCGGTGTTGATGTGCAATCGGAGCCATTGGTGTCATATAAGGAGTTTGGGGTGGAGTCATGGGTGCCATCTGAGGTATCTGGGGCTGCGCCGTAGTCATGGAAGGCTGCGCCAATAGAGGACCTGTAGCCGTGGGGCAGAGTCTGTTTGTGTACTCAACCATATCTATAGGCGGTTCAAACTCTACCTCTTGTGCCCGGCTGTACAGGGGACGACGAATAACTAGCAAGAAGCTAATCAATTCTATTAATGTCTCCACTTTTGTCACTGACATTTTACCATCTTGGTGGTACCAACCTGAACCTCTGAATGTTGCTTCCATATCTTGGCGTACATCACCTGCGATGTCCACTGCGACGACAGGTGTCTGGGCGTGAACCACTGGCGTACAATGGTCCAACCATCTGAAGATCCATTGTAGTTCGCTCAACCGTGACCTACTCCCAAAAATTCCCATAAGTGTGCGTTTAAATTTTTCATAACTAGGGTCTTGTAACCCATACGCATTTAAATGATTACCGGCGTAAGATCCCTGCTTTCTTTTCTTCGTCACTTGTTATTTTACCGGTGCTCATGGTATCTTCACATGCACGAATGAAATGCGCAACCCAAAAATCATCTTGGCCCGTAAAATTGCGGACGTAGTCGCCACGCTGCATGATATTAATAACATTATCAGGTTTAGATGCTGTGGTAGTAGTACTGGTGTGAGGGTTAGAGGAAGTCATTGTAGTGTTAGTATTTAGCAAGTTAGTATTCTTACTCCTAACTGAAGGCTGGGTTAATAGGGGTGTTACTGACTTAGAAAAAGACACACTGTCACCTGAAACAGGGTTAACTGCTTGTGTATACTGAGGTGAGGTACTATATTTATTTCCAGACCTTAAGATACGACGGTTTAATTCGTCATATGATTCCTCAATAACTTTCTCTCTACTTCCTACCGAATCGACTGACTGTGTTTCTGACTCAAATTCAAAATCAGCCTCTGCTTGATCGTCACTGAGCACAGTATCAGCAAATAGATGCGTTAGGCGTACAAGGTCGTCACCTTTAGACATTGGAAACTTTGAAAATTATCTAAGAAGTTCTGTGTGAGCCAAAGAGCAATTAACGGTAAAAGCAAATTACTTGCCTCTCATTTACAAGAAATGAGTAAAAATAATTGTAGTTAATATAATTAAACTATCAATAATTGAACCGACACGATATAACCACTGTAAATTATAGCACTGTAGGACACTTAATATACATAAGACACTTTATCAATGAAATACTCCTATCCGACGTTCCAATCGTTGTGAAGATATCTCTCGAACGTGTTCATGTGTGTATAATTATGTAAGTTGAAATACCTATTACAGGGTAGAGTCGTCTGTAAAGAAAACGCGATTCTTCCAGGTGATATCTGAGGTGGAGTGGGGTAGAGTAGGGCGTAGCTTCGTCCTTGGATGATTGCGAACGCCTCCTGCTGGTTCCCTTGGCAACGAAAGATGACGCGCAGCTACCTCGATGGTGGGCGAGTCCATACCGGATAGGGGAGTACCTCCACAGTTGAACAGATATTGATGATAAAGGATTTTTGTCTTCTAGTTGCTAAGCCGCTGTCGTGACTGCCGTGTGCCAAACCTTTGCAGTCTCGTATATATGGAGAACTGTCTGATGACACCGGAACTTATGTATTCGATGCTCGCGACACCATACAACAGTCCAGCTACTTATGAAATGTCAACTGTTAGTATAGATTATGAAACCACCTGCAACACTGTACTGGAGAATGCTGACTTCGGGGTTTCTTCACTGGTAATAGCAGTATTTTCACCAAACTGGCTGTATAATATATTAATAATTCTGCACGTTTGGTATGTGACAGAGATGAGGAGGACTCCCTAAGTATCTTCTCAATACGGGATATAGTTTTACACACTCGGATTATGTAACGGTATGTAACGCGTCACTGATTTTTGTTTCTTTGTTTTCACAAAACACAGACGTCTTGGTATGTATACTAGTTTAATGTATCCGTTAACCACCAGGCTGCCACCTATATGAATCCATCAGTTAATCCCCCAATTAACCGGGTTGTTCACATATATTAGATATTGGGGTTTTAGTAACGAAACCCAATTGAAGTTCCTTGTTTTATTATAAAAGGATTATGTCTATAATTCCTGAGTGTAGATCAACTGTAAGTTCCACTATTTATGAGTGAACGAGAAAGAGGACGGTGTTTATGAATATAAACGTTGATCACGTCCGTTCGATATTAGTTGATCTGAGTGACTGACCTAGGAGCGTCACTGGTGCGCGCTTACATAGATGCTGAAATATGGGCTTGTCCCTCTTGGGAAAGCTACCGTTCACGTGTTCAACTCATGTCTTACTCATAGACAGTGGAAAGTTACAGGGTGGTGAATCTAGATATAATATCAGATGTATTGACCCATTTATATAATATGTTCTGTTGATGAGACAGGGGCCGTTACAGCAGTACAGTAGAGTACAGTATATACAGTAGAGTACAGTATATACAGTACAGTAGAGTACAGTATATGCAGTACAGTGCAGTATATGTAGTACAGTACAGTATATACAGTACAGCATAGTATATACAGTACAGTAGAGTACAGTATATACAGTACAGTACAGTATATGCAGTACAATACAGTATATACAGTACAGTACAGTATGTACAGTTGAGTACAGTATATACAGTAGAGTACAGTACAGTATATACAGTACAGTACAGTATATACAGTACAGTGGCCATGTAATAGAAGACTGTTTTCAGCTCCAAGATAATAGTGCAAAATTCAAGGACACATCCGGTGCCAAGCATTTCCCAAGGTCATACCCAGAAAGCGCGCAAGTGGTGCGCACTACACAAGTCGACATCTCATAATACACAAGAGTGCGGCTTGGTCATGAAGGCTAGGAATTTGGACCTTAGTGAAATACAGGTGTCATACAAGCGTAAGCAGAAGCGTCCCCAAGACAAGTCGTCGGGGGAAGTCCAGCGCTCATCACAACACGGAGAGGGATAGGTACAATATTTCCTGCCTCTCCTCACAGCACTTCTATAGCGGCCTCGTTAGTAGCGGCGCTTAGCAAAGTTGAAGTGTTGTCAGTGCCGGTGAGGGTTGATAGTACAAGATTGGCTCTTGATATTGACACGGGTGCATGCGCGAATGTATTGGCCTTGACATCCTATCAAGAGTTACAACGTAAATTCCCTCACCGCGACTTCAAATGGCGGCCTAGTAACGCTGAGCTCGAAGGAGTATCAGGTACTCACTTGAGCATTAACGGAATGGTGACGTTACCACTCAGATTTTCAAGACGTGGTTCTCCCTTCTACACGGACTTTTATGTAATTCAGCAGTTCAATTTGCCAGTTGACAGATTACTTGGTCTCCCAACCCTTAGAACGAACATGATAGATGTTCATCCACGTAATAATACTATTACGTTTAAAGGTGTTTCCTATAACGCTATGAGTCATTCTGAACCTATGCTCACCGCTAGATCGAAAGTGTTGTCCACCAATCCTATTAAGATGAAGGCGGATCATGCGTCAGAGCTACCTCATGACCTCAAACCCACACTTTCCCAGCGTGATTATAGCAGCAATAGATGGAATGTCGTACCAAAGCAACTGTCGAATTACCCGACGTGTACACGGACACAGATGTTGTGTGTCTCCCGGAAACGTGAAAGGTAAAAGGGCTATCGTGTGAGTCTACGTTGAGCACCATACGCCCAGGTGGTTTGACAGACGTCCTGATGCTGAATAGAACAGGCGTTCAACGGATATTAAAGAAAGGATGTTATTTATGTGATTTTCTAGTATATCACAACAATGTCGAAGTACAGCCTACAAAATTCCCAATTGGTAGTATTGTTATGCATTACCAACAGAATCGGCAGGACAGGATAGATCAAATAGTGCCACATGTTAAGGTGATCGATCATCCTCAGGGCAAGACACGCCTTTTAGAGCTGCTTGCTGACTACAGAAATATAGTAGCCTTGCCAGGGGAAAAGCTAGGTCAGACAGATTTAACATCCCATCATATAGCGTTAAAGGAGAGAACGTACCAGCTTACAGACTACCTCATAGCCAGCGCGCTGTAGTTCAAGATATGGTGCAGGGTATGTTGGATGAGAATGTTATTAAGCATTCTAAATCCCCCTTTAATAGCCCCTTATTCCTCGTCCCCAAAAAGGATGGTGGATGGCGCCCTGTTATAGATTTCAGGCGCGTCAATGAACAAACGATCCCTCATAGGTACCCTATGCCTGTCTTGAGTGTCATTTTGCAATCCTTAGGTAAGGACAATGCAGTATTCAGCAACTTAGATTTGGTTAGTGGGTATTGGCAGATACCACTCGATGAGAAATCACGAGAGGTCACGGCGTTCAGTACGCCCCTAGGCCACTTTGAGTTCCTCCGGAT
>NW_024719363.1:0-5000 GCF_018991925.1 Homarus americanus
ATTTCCTAAAGTCACGTCAGACCTCCCAGGGTTTTGCAATATACTTAAACATGATATTAAGCTAATCTCAGATGATGTGCAACCCATTAGGCAATCAGCCTATCGACTAAATCCACAAAAAAAGAGATTATGAAAGAGGAGGTAGATTTTTTGTTAAAACATAACTTAGCTGAGCCTAGTACCTCCCCCTGGGCTTCACCTTGCCTTCTCATTCCAAAACCCGATGGCACTTTTCGTTTCTGTACCGATTATCGTAAAGTGAACCAGGTCACTATCTCAGACTCCTACCCTTTACCTTTGATTGAAGAATATAATGGAGCAGCGCCAGAGCTGTGCCAAATTTATCAGTACGGTGGACTTGTGAAAGGATATTATCAAGTGGGACTCACGGATAGAAGACCCAAAATAATCTCGGCATTTTATAACTCCATTTTGGTGCTAATGTTGGTTATGGCGTTTGGCTTTTCTAATGCTCAACCCATTCCAGAGGAGCCCATCAACTTCCCCCCTCAAAGAATTCAGGACCCTGGGGTGGGGACGTTCACGCCTACCTGGATGACCTGGTGGTGGTGTCGGACAGCTGGGACGAACATCTGGTGCGTTGGAGATACTTGTTTGCCGCGACTGCAAGAGACTGGATTCACCATAAACCTGGCTAAATCTGCTTTTGGCCGGGCCTCAGTGACTTACCTGGGACATATCGTTGGGCATGGTATGGTGAGACCCAAGGACGCAAACGTTAGAACCATCTTGTCCTTCCCCACTCCAAGGACGAGGAAGGAACTCATGCGCTTCCTGGGGATGTGCGGCTACTACCGTCGGTTCTGCAGTAACTTCTCCAGCGTGGCCGGACCCCTCACAGACCTTACCAGTTCTGCGGTCCCTTACATCTGGAACCAGAGGTGCGACCAGTCTTTCCACCGCCTCAAAGCCTTCCTTGCCTCCAAGCCTGACTACACCTCGCCCTTCCATCTGCAAATCGACGCTAGTGGTGTCGGAGTGGGGGCTGTGCTCCTACAACCCGACCCAACCGCTGATGTTCTTCACCCTGTGGCATATTACTCCGCCAAGTTGAAAAAACATCAGACCAACTACTGACCATAGAAGGAGGCCTTGGCTCTGGTGTTAATAAAGAAGTTTGAATGTTACCCAGTCTTGCCCACAAACAACCTCTTCACCGACCATAACCCACTCACGTTCATCCAAACCAACAAGACCTCCAACCAGCGAATCCTCCGCTGGGCTCTCACCCAGCCCTATAACCTGATTGCAGACTCTTTATGAGCTCCAGTGGAAATGCAGCAGCTACTTCCAGACGCACCAGATCACCTTCGCGCCTGCGCTGGAGTCTTTGGAGGGGTGTTACGAACCCTCCACCCAGCACTACGAAGCACGCCATCTATTGTCCTGATCTACCTACCCAGCACCACGAGCAACGCCATCTAGGGACGAGACACGAGTATGACTCGTCTTAGTTACCACCTGAGGTTTCCTTCTCTATCCTGGTTGTTGCGTCACCTCCAATTCGAGGAGAGAGCACTTGGCTCTGGGAAGTGACCAGGATCATCTATCCTCTAAACCTACGTACGTGCAGTGACTACCTACCGTCTTCTACTACTCAGCCTTACTTCGTCAGCCATCTCAGCTCCTCACTTAAGTACTAGTATCTCTTGTATTAATTTCCCCACGTCCACTTGCTTTGAGATTGTTTTATGTTTATTAATATGTATATACTGTTAATGTTTAGGTTGTTTGGTTAAGGGTAATTTATAAGCTGAATATTTTGTTAAGGATTTATGGTACTCTATTATATACAACGAAAACTCGCATCCTTTGTCTACCCTTTTATAGTCCGATTGTCTTTGTTTTTTATTGTTGTTACCTGTTGGGATCTGGGTAGACGTATAACTATATTCTAAATCCCCAACTCGTAACAATAGCCATCTGTTACTGCTGTGTCTTTCCATATACCTGTTTATTTCATTGTAATAGGTCTGGATTAATTTAACTTCTTCTGGTAGTCTGTTGTTGGGTAATGTTCTAAAGTGTGAAGTAGGAGTGTGTTTGGTTATAGATGTTTTTATTTGCTGAGTGCAGTCTGTCCATTTCTGAGTCTATATCTTCTGTTGTTTTCCCTTGTAGGTTAATCGAGTGGTGATTACTTAAGTCGTCTTTGAAGCTGTCCCAGTCTGTTTTACTCATTTTCAGTCTCTTTTTATTGGTATCTGTATGGGGCTTGTTGACAGTGTTAGTATAATTGGCAGATGGTCACTGCCTGTAAGAGGTCCCTGTATTATATGGTAATTGAAAAAGGCTTTGTTGTTGGTAAAAATTTTGTCTGGTGTCGATTGTGTATTGTGATTTCTCCAGGTTGGAAAGTTAGGACCCAGATGATTGATTTTCCCTAAATTTATTAATTGATTAGGGGCGTTTCCCACGACGTTATTATTTGTATTGTCAAAAATCCTATGTCTGGCGTTAAAGTCTCCTAAGATGTACATCGGATGACTATTGTTAGCCAATTTTAATAGGTCTTCTATAGGTAAGTAGTAGCAATAATTACGTCTCCTTGAGTTGTATTTATTTTTATTGCTAGAAATTCATCCTGGAAGTCATCAATTAGTTTAAATTTTAAGTTTCTTTTAACCGCTATCGCTTCTCCGTCATTTTTCTCGCCCGATTTATTTCTTTGGTTTACATAATAGTTAAAGAGTTTTATGTTGTTGTTTTCTGTCTCACCGTGACTGTTTATTAGTATAATGTCGAGGTCCAATTTCGCGATATATATTACTTAGGTTAATTCTCTCGGTCTTCCAGTTTCTTCACGTTGTGTTGTATTATTCTTAAAAGTTCTTACTGTTTGTCTATTGTGCATTCTTCTTATACTTGGATTGGCGGATTGGAGTGGAGACCTATCATCCTGTTTCCCGCTTCTGATTCTTCTATACTCTGACGGGTCTACTATTTTAAAGTCTTTGGCCGTAATCTTTAGTTTGTCTGTAGTAATTAGTGACCAGACATAATCTTCACTTAGGGATTTTTCTTGATATGTCCACTTGTATATCCCTCCTTCACAGTTTTTTACTATTGTCCCTCCTATTGGTCTCGATGTTGGGATTCCATGTTTTGTTGTAGTGATAACTTTTAATCCAATTTCTTCAGCAGATTCAGGTTGTATATTGTGATCAGTTTCCATCTTATCTTCTCTCCTCCTCACTCCTTTGTCTGTCCTTTTGTTATTTCTATCTTCTCTTTGTCACTTCTAGTCATTTGTCTGGGATCTCTATCAGTCGCTTGTGTTCCTTGTGTATCAGCTGTTGCTCCTTGCTCAAACTTTTGTTCGTCTTGATGTAGTCTTTCTCTCAGTTCGCTTGCATATATTTGTCCACAAAAATAGTTTTTCCGGATTGTGGATTCTCTGGAAATATCATCTCTGGTAGGTTATTCAATTTAAACATTTTCCTTAATTCCTCCATTGTATGATCCGGAATTTTAGTATTATTACCAAGTAATGCATGGAATCATTATAATCATTACCTTATCATGTATTATTGGCTCACTTAGGACTTAATACTGTGTGGATTCTGGTCTACTCAGCCTCTTGGGCCGCTCTTTTGCTCTTTCGACGTATGTCATATCCCTTCTTGTCTTGTTCCTTTTTCCTTGTTTTCTTGTACTTTTATCATGTGTTTTTATTGGGCATGCCGTACTGGCATCCTATGTCCCATATACATTCCCGTTTCTCTTACAGTTGAGACAGCCAGCATGTGTATTCTTACATTCAGTGTAGGTATGGTCGTCGCCTGCACAATCTGAGCAGTACTTTTTTTCTTTTTCCGGACAGTCTCTCGTTGTGTGTTCTTCATATTTGTAGCAGGAGAAGCAAGTTTGCAGACTGATGAATGTCTCCTTCTTTATTTGATGTGGTGTGACTGACATGTTGAATATTAGAAAGCCCTGTTGTAAAACTTTCTCAGCCATTGACACTTCTTCAAACATGAGTATAGTCCTTATCTTAATGACTTCTTCAATCTTCATCCACCTATTTTGGCGTTCCAGTTCTTCTTTCAGGTCTTCCTCCCGATCTCTTGATCGACTTGACGAACAAAAACTGATCTTTTTGCTTTTTGTTCTGGTGGCATGACAACAATAAGGCCTTCATTGTAAAATATATCTCTTGCTTCTTTTGAAAGGATTTTATCTGAATCAAAGTCATCTTTACAGATTACTTTAAAACCTTCATTGGTGCCGAATATTCTAGTTAGTGGGACTTGCAGTTTGTTGTAAGTGATTTCTGCCACTTTTCCCTTCCAATAGAGTGTCCCTTATCTCTATGTTTTCATTTCAATGCTAGTTGTCATCTTCTTGATTACATTCAATCTCACCTATAACACAGGGTTCTGCCTGGGAGCAGTGACCCCTGCCTCCTCTGGACGGGCGTCGGGCCTTGCACCCAGGTTACCTGTGACTATAGTTATGTCTAAAAAGTTGCCACCTACCGGTGACCCCCGGACAAGGGGTGCCCTGCACTATCACAGGTTCCCTTGCCGGATCGACCGTATCGCTAAGTCCCGCCTCCCGTTCAAGGAACGGAGTGCATGAGGGGGATGAAAAAAGGAAAGAAGAGGACTTAGAGAGTAGAGACAGTCTACCTACCACGCCACGTTCGGTTAGCCAATCAGAGCACTGCAGTAAACGTGCATGTATCACGCCACCGTGGGGGCACCACTGATTGGCCAATCCAGACGTAGACGCATCGGTAGTAGTCAAAAATTTGGGTAGCCAACATTTGTTTTTCCAAAGTTACTTGCATAATCTGTGATGGTAATTACACTGTCATATGTTGAGTAAGTACAATCACTAGGATTGAGGTCTTATCACAACAAAGTTGCAGACCAAACATGCAGCAAAAAAGAACTAGACTGTGAGTCTGCGGTCTATTTTCATTTAGGGCTACATACCTGTTAAAGCAAACCCCTGCTAATACAAGATGTAGAGGG
>NW_024719363.1:10000-16665 GCF_018991925.1 Homarus americanus
CGGACAGCACCGCGGCGTCTTGGCAAGTCCCGGGCCTGCGCCCCCCCCATGAGGGAAATTAAACTGACCATCGCCCTGACGACTCTACCATACTTAACGCCCAGAGACGGGGAGATTCACCGCTTGTCGCGTGCGGCTTAGGCCGCAGGCAGCCGTCAGATCGGCTCAGACGCACCGGAGAGCCTGTTACAGCGTGCCCCGGGCGCCACTTTCTTATTTCGCTTTTGGGGTTGAGTGGTCACATTGACTTGCACATGTTAGACTCCTTGGTCCGTTTAAGACGGGTCGGTGATCACCGATCTTTTTGCAATAATCATGAGAGTAAAACTGGTTTACGAAGCGGCGGCAAGCCTTTTCTCGACGACCGTCGTGAGGGCAGGCAGCCAGGACACCGTGTTCTCTGGCCGCTGCTGGTCTCCCCAGACGAGAGAGAGTCGGCGAGGTACCAGTCCGACCGGCTTCGACGCCCCGCAACGGGTCGCGGTGACTCCACTACGAGAAATATTTACCAGCGCTGCGGAGTGGGGGCGCGCCCAAACATTTTTGGGTCGCTCAATTACAACACCCCACCCAGCCGACAGCCGACGAGCTGAATCCCCTCAGTTCGACCTTCGAGTTTCCACCCGTTTGGCTCTTAACGGTTTCACGTACTCTTGAACTCTCTCTTCAAAGTTCTTTTCAACTTTCCCTCACGGTACTTGTTCGCTATCGGTCTCGTGGTCATATTTAGCCTTAGATAGAGTTTACCACCTGCTTTGGGCTGCACTTTCAAGCAACCCGACTCTACAGAGAGGCCCTTTCCGACCGTCCCATCTGTACCCTCACGGGCGCCGCCATACGGGCCTGTCACCCTCCATGGGCAGTGGCCGCTTTCAAGCTTGACTTAGACGGTATGGGACGGCGTGCTGGACCCTCTGAAACGCAACACACCTCGTGCCCGAAGACATCGAGGTTATGCGCTGGGCTTTTCCCGGTTCAGTCGCCCTTACTAAGGGAATCCCTGTTGGTTTCTTTTCCTCCGCTTATTAATATGCTTAAATTTGGCGGGTAGCTCTCTCCTACTACGAGGTCGATCGTGGTCTCATCATCCTTAGGGGGAACAAGTTCCCCAACCACGAAGCGGAAGACGCTCTGCCACCGACTTTCTTCACCACCGACATTACCAGGCAGGAAGGTTTGAGGGGTTTGTCGCGGGGGTACCAGCGGCCATGGCGCCGGCACTCCCACCCCTGACTCCGTTCCTTCTCATTGAGTGGTAAATAGCCAATAGGAAAAGTGTTCCAGCAGAACATCTCTCGCAGAGTCATATACACACACAGTTTTAATGCATATACGCTCGTGTTCCGCCCTTACTCGGCCGCACCTTTGCCGCTTAAACTTTGACCTCTTTCCCCGTTCCCGCATGCCACAGCAGTGGCACTTGTTTATCCGGAGAAAGAGAGCGAGAGTCGCAGTATTAATTGGCGTGAGCGGCCTTTCCGGCTGCAGAACTAGTGCTCTATCTCGGCGAGCGCCGTTATGAGGCGCAACACCGTCTTTAACGCGTTTAGAGAGAACTCCCCCTGCCTCCCTCCCAGTCATGAGATAGACGTGGACTCGTGGCGAACTCTCAAAGAGAACGCCCACACCGCGTCTGACCGTGGGAGAGGGTGGAGGAGCGCGTGAGGAAGAGCACGGCGTCACCCAAGCATTCTCATCTCTCTGCCTGCACCACTACATGGTAGACTGCGGGCCCAGGCGCACTCATCAATTTAGGTTCCACTGCAATGCATGCCAAGCACTCTTTTCGAGGTGATAGACGAAATTCTGGCGGGGCTTACTTAAAAGATATCCGACCCGGTTTCGTTTCCTCTTCGTGGGATGGAGTGCCTCTTAGAACATGTGCAGCATCAGCCATGAGCGGCCGACGGCCATTCGTGTCTCTGTGGACAGCAGGCAAAAAGAGCCTACTTTCTCCAGTTATTTAAGGCGAGGGCTTACAACTGTCGCCATAGGTTGAATGGGGTGCGCCAAGTCCAAGGATCTCATAGTGATAGGGCTTGCTTGTTTTATACGCCAAGCAGTGCCGGGCGCATTAAACCCTGGCTATGAAGTCGGTTCAAGTACCTCGTGTCGGGGAGACAGGCACCGAACTCGCAGCAACCGGCGGATGTATATTTCCGACCAGAGGAGGCGCGACAGCCTATATAGATAAGCCGCCATTTAATATGCGCTCAACTTGTCGATGTATCTGGTATTCTTGCGATTCACATACCGACACGCAGTTTGCTGCGGTCTTCATCGACCCACGAGCCGAGTGATCCCCCGTTAAGAGTTGTGTATTTGCCATTTGGTCTTTTTGCGACTAACCATCACAGGTCGAGTCTCAATGAAAGGGTTTGACAGACATAGCCCAAGTTTGTGGTTTGGGTTTGGCCGGACGGCTTGTTGTTGTTTTTTGACACTTGAATTTCACTCTTTTTGGGTCAAGAGGCTTATTCGCCGGTAGTAAGGAACGGACGGGCAGCCGTCCAAAGCCCCGTCCGTCCTCCTCCTCCGGTCTTCGCGCTCTCGCCCGAGTGTGGTCCACCTACAGCGTGGTGGTACCTATTTTTGGTGCGGGGGCCGGGATTGTCCTCTTTCGCTGCTGGAGCTGCCAGAGCAGAGCCCGAGACCGCCCAAATCAGGAGAGTAGTAGTAGTTTTAAGAGCGCCCCGTTCTCTTTCTCTCTGTTAATGATCCTTCCGCAGGTTCACCTACGGAAACCTTGTTACGACTTTTACTTCCTCTAAATGATCAAGTTTGGACATCTTTCCGTCAGCTCGAGGCGACGACCCCAGAAAACCCTCGCGGGCAACGGGGCCGACAATCCAAGAGCGCCAGTCCGAAGGCCTCACTAAATCATTCAATCGGTAGTAGCGACGGGCGGTGTGTACAAAGGGCAGGGACGTAGTCAGCGCAAGCTGATGACTTGCACTTACTGGGAATTCCTCGCTCATGGGAAACAATTGCAAGCCCCAATCCCTATCAAGAAAGGCTTTGAACGGGTTACCCGCTTCCCTCTCGGAGGGGGAAACCTGATCCCTTCAGTGCTGCCATGCCCAGAACATCTAAGGGCATCACAGACCTGTTATTGCTCAATCTCGCATGCCAGAATTGCTTATCCTCTAAGAAGCTAGCTGCGAACTGACACCATTTTCCTGGAGATCCGTCGACTACTTAGTAGGCCAGAGTCTCGCTCGTTATCGGAATTAACCAGACAAATCGCTCCACCAACTAAGAACGGCCATGCACCACCACCCACCGAATCGAGAAAGAGCTCTCAATCTGTCAATCCTTCCGGTGTCTGGGCCTGGTGAGGTTTCCCGTGTTGAGTCAAATTAAGCCGCAGGCTCCACTCCTGGTGGTGCCCTTCCGTCAATTCCTTTAAGTTTCAGCTTTGCAACCATACTTCCCCCGGAACCCAAAGACTTTGGTTTCCCGGAAGCTGCCCGCCGGGTCATGGGAATAACGCCGGCGGATCGCTAGTTGGCATCGTTTATGGTTAGAACTAGGGCGGCATCTGATCGCCTTCGAACCTCTAACTTTCGTTCTTGATTAATGAAAACATCCTTGGCAACAAGCCAAGAGTAGTTCGCCTTGCGACGGTCCAAGAATTTCACCCTAGCGCCGCAACACGTAATGCCCCCGCCTTGTTCCGGATTAGGTCATTACCTCTGGTTCTGAAATCAACAAAATAGAACCGAGGGTCCTATTCCATTATTCCATGCATCACCATTCGCTATTCAAATAGCCTGCTCTGAGCACTCTAATTTTTCTTAAAGTAAATCCTTCAGCCACTCGACACTGCCAAAGAGCATCCTGCGGCGAGCCGGTGGGGCGGCTGTTCGGAGCGTGACAGTAAACACCGGCGGTGCACCGTCAACCGAACTGAGATCCAACCATTTGTTTTTAACCGCAAATAACTTTAATATACGCCTATTGAGCTGGAATTACCGCTGCTGCTGGCACCAGACTTGCCCTCCAATGGAGGTCGCTAAAGGATTTAAAGTGTACTCATTCCGATTGCGAGGCCTCGGATGAGACTCACATCGTTATTTTTCGTCACTACCTCCCCGTGCCGGGAGTGGGTAATTTGCGTGCCTGCTGCCTTCCTTAGATGTGGTAGCCGTTTCTCAGGCTCCCTCTCCGGAATCGAACCCTGATTCCCCGTTACCCGTTATAGCCATTGTAGGCGCATAACCTACAATCGAAAGCCGATAAGGCAGACACTTGAAAGAAGCGGCGCCGGTGCGGAGACCGTGCGCTCAGCCCGAAGTTATTCAGATTCACCACAGGTGGGTTACGGACCGGGGCCCGACCAGTTTTGAACTAATAAAAGCGCTCTTCCCTTGCGGTCAGAGACCAATTGCATGTATTAGCTCTAGAATTGCCACAGTTATCCAAGTAAGTGGGTTTACAGATCCAATGAAACATAGCTGATTTAATGAGCCATTCGCGGTTTCGCCTTAAATCGGCTTGTACTTACACATGCATGGCTTAATCTTTGAGACAAGCATATGACTACTGGCAGGATCAACCAGGTAGTTGCTGCTGTTGGCGGCGCCTATCACGGCGGCCAAAATAGTGAGATTGAGAGAGAGGCAGAAGACATTGGGCGAGGGACCGCACGTTGGCCTTAGAGAAATAGCAAGCCAGATGATCAGATCTAACTGCACCTTCTCTTGCTATCCTCGGCGCCGGCAGCGCCACCGTGTGTGCCAATCTCCTCCCTTATCCGCTCCTCTTTGCCCCAGCTCCAGCGAGGCAGCCGACATTGGGCGAGGGACCGCACGTTGGCGAATCTCCTCCCTTATCCGCTCCTCTTCTCTTTGCCCCAGCGAGGCAGAAGACATTGGGCGAGGGACCGCACGTTGGCCTTAGAGAAATAGCAAACCAGATGATCAGATCAAACTGCACCTTCTCTCGCTATCCTCGGCGCCGGCAGCGCCACCGTGTGTGCCAATCTCCTCCCTTATCCTCTCCTCTTTGCCCCAGCGAGGCAGCCGACATTGGGCGAGGGACCGCACGTTAGCCTTAGAGAAATAGCAAACCAGATGATCAGATCAAACTTCACCTTCTCTTGCTATCCTCGGCGCCGGCAGCGCCACCGTGTGTGCCAATCTCCTCCCTTATCCGCTCCTCTCCTCTTTACCCAGCTCCAGCGAGGCAGCCGACATTGGGCGAGGGACCGCACGTTGGCCAATCTCCTCCCTTATCCGCTCCTCTTCTCTTCTCTTCTCTTTGCCCCAGCGAGGCATAAGACATTGGGCGAGGGACCGCACATTGGCCCATCTCCTCCTCTCTCTCTTTCTCTTACTGTTTGTTGGGACGTGGGCTCATGAGCGCCATCGTCGCCCAATATTGGTTAGGTTGTGTATTTCACGGGTGGGAACCGCCATCATCGTTGTTAGGTGATGGGGTAACCTAACGTGTGCTTTGACGAGTTTTGGCTGCTAAACTCTCTTTTTAGTATACTCGGCTCCCAGACTGCGCCCTGGTCGTGTTGAACCATGAGCGTTGTCTATGCACATTTAGGGTAGCCGTTTGCGCGTGGAATAGTGCAATGAATCTCGGTCAAGAGACGGTTGGGCGCTGCATTGAAGGCCGGCACAGACGCGAAGACGGGGTGATTGGGGCCAACGCAAGTCCGCTTAAGTTGGGCAGACAGCAAGGCGAAGGGAAGTTCTGTCTGGACTGAAAGGTCGCGAGCATTATGCTGTGACGGAAACTAGTAGGGTGTATGGCACGCAGGGCACGGGAGAGAGAGAGGAGGAGAGACGGAGTAAATAATGTCCAAACGGAAGAGAGACCTGGCAAGTGTATTGATAGAGCGAGCCTACTGCCATAAGCCCGCCCACTGCTATTCCTCTGGATCCATAATGAGACTAAAATCTCTCTCTCTCTCCTTCTGCTCCAGCCATTGCAGGGCAGGGAAGCGATGGCAATTTTGGTTGTTGTTTTTGAATGCCGCGCTTTGCTTCGCAGAGGCGCCGAAGCGCTCCGCTGGGGGGCGGAAGATATTTCACACCGAATATGTGTGTGAAGGCACCCTCTCCCCTTAATATAGTGAAATAGTGCAATCCAGCATACAAGGTCGGACGATAGGACATTCACCGTACCGCACCTCGAGAGTGGATGTTGGGTAAGGTTAAAACCGGACTGTTCGCAGACAGCCGAATAACCCGGTTCCGGACTAATTGGTGGATGCAACATCATGATGATGCTGCTGCTGTCGCGGAAACCGCAGTGGCGACGTGAGAGAGTAATAATGTTCAATAGGGAGAGCGACCTGGCTAGTGTAATTGATAGATCGCGAGCCTACTCGCCATTAGCCCGCTCCACTGCTATTCCTCTGACCCAATGAGACTATTCTCTCTCTCGCTCTCCTTCTGCTCCAGCCATTGCAGGGCAGGGAGAGGAAATCGACGGCAATTTTGGTTGTTGTTTTTGAATGCCGCGTTTTGCTTCGCAGAGGCGCCGAAGCGCTCCGCTGGGGGGCGGAAGATATTTCACATCGAATATGTGTGTGAAGGCACCCTCTCCCCTTAATATAGTGAAATAGTGCAATCCAGCATACAAGAGCGGACGATAGGACAGTCACCGTACCGCACCTCGAGAGTGGAAGTTGTTTGATCGTTTGTTAG
>NW_024719364.1:0-9594 GCF_018991925.1 Homarus americanus
CCCAGGCCATGGGGTTGAAGCGGTTCCCGGCGCTCACACCACGGGTCATGGAGCTGAAGGGGTGCCCGGCCATCACACTCCGATTCATGGCACTCAAAGGGTGCCGGGCCCTCACACCCCGTGTCATGTGAAGGGGTGCCAGGCCCTGACACCCCGGTTCATAGCACTGTAGGGGTGTCCAGCCCTCACACCCCGTTTCATGGCACTGAAGGAGTGCCCGGCCCACACACCCCGGCTCATGGCACTGAAGGGGTCCCGGCCCTGACGCCCCTTGTCATGTCACTGAAGGGGTGCCCGGCCCTCACACCCCGGGTCATGGCACTGAAGCGGTGCCCAGCCGTCACACCCCTGGCCATGGCACTGAAGGTGTGCCCGGCACTCATACCCTGGGTCATGGTGCTTGAGGGGTGCCCGGACCTCACACCCCGATTCTTGGCACTGAAATCGAGCCCGGCCCTCACACCCCGGGTCATAGTGCTGAAGGGTTGCCCGGCCCTCACATCCTGGGACATGGCACTGAAGGAGTGACCGGCCCTCACACCCCGGGTCATGGCACTCAAAGGGTGCCCGGCCCACACACTCCAGGTTCATGTCATTGAAGGGGTTCCCGGTCCTCACACCCAGGGTCATGTCACTGAGGGTGCCTGGCCCTCACACCCCGGGTCATAGCACCACGTGGGTGCCCGGCCCTCATACCCCTGGTCATGGTGCTAGAGGTTCCCTCACACCCTGATTGATGGCACTGAAATCATGCCCAGCCTCCCTCACCCCTGCTTTGGCACTGCTGGGGTGCCCGGCCTCACACCCCGGCTCATGGCACTGGAGGGGGGTGCCTGGCCCTGACGCGCCGGGTCATAGCCACTAAGGGCTCCCCACCACACCCCTGGTCATAGACCTAAAACGGGTGCCCGGGCCCTCACACCGGGTCATTGCACTGAAGGGATGTCAGGGCCTCATACTCCCAGGTCATGGTGTTGAAGGGTGCCCGGCCCTCACTCCCCGATTCATGGCACTGAAATCGAGGCAGGCCCTCACACCTCGATTCATGGCACGGAAGGGGTGCCCGGCCCTCACACCCCGGGTCATGTGAAGGGGTGCCCGGCCCTCACACCCCGGTTCACAGCACTGTAGGGTTGCCCGGCCTTCACACCCCATTTCATGGCACTGAAAAAGTGCCCGGCCCTCACACCCCGGGTCATGTCACTGAAGGGGTGCCCGGCCGTCACACCCCTGGCCATGGTACTGAAGGTGTGCCTGGCCCTCACACCCCTGGTTATAGACCTAAACGGGTACCCGGCAAACACACCCCGGGTTATGTCATTGAAGGGGTGCCCGGTAGGGTGTGTCAATTTAGGGGGTGAATTGGCTAAATTGAAAATCGAGTAATTTGGTAGCAATTTATTGTAGTCTTTAAGCATGCAAAACAATATTCTGGCATAAATTTTTTTTTATAATAAGTCCTACCTACATCAAATGGATTTTTAAATGTACATATTTGTGAATTTATAACATAACCAGCGTTTGCACACATGTTACTGTTTCAAGTTTCAAATTATTATATTTTATTATCCGTAGTCTATTTGAAAGTAACCAATGCCTTCATACTCTCTTTGCTTTGGTTTCTTGTCATCAGTAGTCTGCTTGCTATTTGTGCTTTGATGTAACCTTCTCGCCTCTCGTGGCTGTAAACATGGCCCGCTGCTTCTGTGACCATTTTCACACATCTCTCCACACTTTGAGTGTGGGAAGGCCACTTCGGCACCTGCATTGGAGTCTCTTTAAGGTTTGTCAATTCTTGGCTAGTTAGACTTGTTGTCAATGGTGGCTCTAAGACTTCCAAACTCAAGTCAACCAATTCTGACAATTTGGTGGCATTGACGTTTATTGGGGGAACTTTTCTGAATGAAACGAACAGTCTCCCAACTGGTCGTCATCTATTAGCGTTCCTCTAATCTTTAGAATGACTTCTACAGCCTCGGTTCGGAGATTGGTACATTGACTGCAAAGCATTGCTTGCAAAACTGCTTCTGATCGAGCATACCAAGCGGACCTTCTTGCCACAGGTAACACGATGTCCCTCACTACCTTCCTCTGTGTTCTTACTAGCTGCAATTGAAACAAAAGGTGATTGGGCCCATCCACCCACATAGGATTAAGTTTCACACTAAATCACTGGGGAAGATAAACTCCAATAATAAATTCAACAATTAACCCTTTTAGGCTGTGACTGACAGGTCCAATCTCCAAGAGAGCCAATGACTGAGGCACTTCTCCTGATCTTATTGCTTGGGCAATACGATAAGCATAGGATTGATCTGTGCTGAGATCTTTGATGACTCCTTCAGACAACGCCGGAAGGGGAGGGCCAACTTCGACCTTTGGAAAGGTTGTATTTATTTCTAGTTGTGTTGCTTCATCCAGCATGATGCCAAGGGGACCTGACCACTTGTTGTTGCTCTTTGTAGGACCATCAAGTTCCTGGATGAGATGACGAAGAGGTAGCTCGCCTGTATGTAAATCACATACAATCCAAACAAGTCTTCTTCCTAGTTTTTTCTCTAAATGCGTCATTACACCCCCCTGCCATCCGGTGTTCACTGCAGTTGAATCTCCACCAACAGCCTGCAGTGAACTGCCAAGTCCTCTCTCCTGAACCCAACATAAAATATGATCAGCAATGACCTCTGCATGTTTCTTCCCTTCTACTTCAGTTTCGGGAGCAAAGTGAAACAAAAACCGACCACCAGGCTCAGAACAGACAGAGTAGTGTTCTTCTTTGATGAGACCTGGAAACTTTCTGTTCACTCCCTCTACTTCTAGCAAAACTTTTGTGTCATCTATTCTTCCATCAAACAAAAGACAGGAGAGCCCTCCCTCGCTTAAATCTTTTTCATGCTGATCAGATATTTCCTTCATTATTTTTTCTTGTGCTCTTCTAATTTTATTATGATCTATCACCAAAGATACATCCTCTCGGCTGATGAGGCCTGCATCTATCCAAGCGGCAGTTGCAATTTCTGCAGCCTCACGAAGTCCAGCATGGTGGCGAATACTAGCTAAAGCAATGTTTGAAATATTTCTTGTGTTGTATTTCATTTTCTTTGGTAAAGGTTCAGATGGCTCTTTGGAACTATCATCTGATGTTGCTTCCTGTTCATCAGAAGAACTATCAAAGAAGTGATAAACATCTTGACACAGCTCTTCCTCTCTTTGGATGGCTTCTTCACTCTTCATTTTCTTCTTTTGTTCCCTCTCTCGGATTTGTTCTCTCTTCTTGGCATTAGCAATCTGCTTCTTTGTTTCTGAATAATCTATTGAACCCATTTGCATACTTCCTTGGCCTTCTGCCTTTGTCCTCTGTGCCTTTATAAATTCAAGCTCTAAAACAGGGATCTTCTTTTCACGAGGACAACCACAATCAATGTGGGAATTATTTTCTCTCTTACCTGAGTGAGAACAGTTGGATTCAGAACATAATTGTATGGAGCACTTGCAGGTCAAAATGTCAAACAGAGTATCAAGTGTGTGCAGAAATTCATTTTTCCTGGCCAAGTTTCCTTTACCAAGTGATGTTTCAACTGCTTTGTGCCATAATTTCGTTAGTTTTAGCTCAATAGTTCGACACTGATTAATCACAGGTGGTTTGAATAGTGCATTAGCTTTTGTCCATTGATGCAGAAGAGGGACTATCATGTCATTTATGAGTTCTTTATCTGTATAGTTCCTTCTGTCCTTTGCATTTTTTTCTCGAAGGAGTAACCCTAATCTTAGCATGTCTCTCACTGTTGGAAGTTCTGATACAGGAAGCTCCTTCCCTTTACCAACTAGCAGGCTCAAGTGGGTTGACAACTGACTTCTTGTCTTCAATTTTGACATCTTCACACTATCTGACAAATAGAAAAATATTTCAATGTTTCATAATTCAATTGTTGTTTCAAAAAATATCAATTTGTTTATCAAAATGCTGTAACAGAAATAACATAATAATTTCTTAGAACATAATGTTTTATACAATGATATAAGTAACTGCGACAATCAATATGCCCTACTTACAATAATTAAAATGTAGAATTCGTCTGGTAGAGTAGGTGCAAGTGCAATGAGAGCAAACCACCGTCTATGATATCTAGAAGGAGAGTGAGCCGGGCGCCTTATCCTCACGCTTGGTACAAGTCAAAACAAGAATTAAACTGTCCCACACGGAGAGCCTGTTCATATTCATGTTCTGACATGCATATTGTACACAAGCTATAGAACCATAAAATACTCCATAATCCATATGCTTACATGAGATTAGTTAATATCAAGTGAATAATTCTAATCAAGTCTCATTAATTTGTTGAAATACTGATATTTGAAACTTTAAGGTATAATTGATGTAGGTGAGGGTTATTTCAATTCATTTTTGTTTGCTAATCTCAAGTTTAGACATAAAGAGGCACAATATTTTGACTACCAAATTTGATTTTTAACATGTTGACAAAATTGACACACCCTAGTGCCCGGCCCTTATATCCCGTGTCATGGTGCTAGAGGGGTGCCCGGCCCTCACACCCCGATTCATGGGACTGAAATCGAGCCCGGCCCTCACACCCAGGGTCATGGCACTGAACGAGTCACCGGCCCTCACATCCCGGGTCATAGCACTGAAGGTGCCTGGCCTCATACCCCCTGGGTCAAGGGTGCTGAGGATGCCCCGGCCCTCACACCCCGGATTCATGGAACCAAAATCGAGCCTGGCCCTCACACCCCAGGTCATGGCACCAAAGCAGGGTGCCCGGCCGTCACACCCCTGGACATGGCAGTGAAGGTGTGCCCGGCCCTCACACCCCTTGTCATAGACCTAAACGGGTGCCCGGCCATCACACCCCGGGTCATGGGGCTGAAGGAGTGACCGGCACTCACACCACGGCCCATGGTTCTGGAGGGGTGTCCGGCCCTGACACCCCGGGTCATGACACTGATGGGGTGCCCGGCTCTCACACCCGGGCCATGGTGCTGGAGAAAAGCCCGGCCCTCACACCCCGGGCCATGGTGCTGGAGGGATGCCCAGCCCTCACATACCGGGTCATGGAGCTGAAGGGGTGCCCGGACATCACACCCCGGGTCATGTCACTGAAGGGGTGCACGGCCCTCACACCCCGGGTCATGGACCTACAAGGGTGACCGGCCCTCACACCCCAGGTCATGGAGTTGAATCGGTTCCCGGCCCTCACACCACAGGTCATGGAGCTGAAAGGGTGCCCGGCCGTCACACCCCGGGTTATGGCACTGAAGCGGTGACCGGCCGTCACACCCCTGGCCATGGCACTGAAGGTGTGCCCGACCCTCACACCCCTGGTTATAGACCTAAACGGGCGCCCGGCCCTCACACCCCGGGTCATGGCACTGAAAGGGAACACGGCAAACACACCCCGGGTCATGGCGCTGAAGGGGTGCCCGGCCCTCACACCCCGGGTCATGGCACTGAAGGAGTCACCGGCCCTCACATCCGGGTCATAGCACTGAAGGGGTGCCCGGCCTCATTCCCCGGTCAGTGCTGGAGGATTCCTGGCCCCTCACACCCCTGATTCATGGAACTAAAATCGAGCCCGGCCTCACACCCCAGGTCATGCACTAAAGTGGTGCCTGGCCGTCACACCCTGGCATTGAAGGTGTGCCTGGCTCACACCTCCCCTTGTCATAGGACTCCAAACGGGTGCCGCCATCACACCCCGGGTCATGGGCTGAGGTGCCTGGCCCTCACACGCCGGGTCATGAGACAAGGAGTGACCACTGGCTACACCCCAGTGTCTATGGCACTGGAAAGGGTGCCCGTCCACTCCACTCCGGGTCATGTCACAGAAGGGGTGCCCGCCCTCACACGCTGGGTCATGGCACTGAAGGGAGTGATCGCCCTCACACCCCTGGTTCATGGCACTGGAAAGGGTGCCCGGGTCCACTCACCTGGTCATGTCATTGAAGGGGTGCCCGGCCCTCAGGCCCTCACACCCTGTTTCATGGCACTGAAAGGGTGCCCGGCCCTCACACCCCGGGACATGTCACTAAAGGGGTGCCTGGCCCTCACACCCAGGGTCATGTCACTGAAGCGGTGAACGGCCCAAATACCCCGGGTCATGGACCTAAAGGGGTGCCCGGCCCTCACACCCCGGGTCATGTGAAGGGGTGCCCGGCCCTCACACCCCGGTTCACAGCACTGTAGGGTTGCCCGGCCTTCACACCCCATTTCATGGCACTGAAATAGTGCCCGGCCCTCACACCCCGGGTCATGTCACTGAAGGGGTGCCCGGCCGTCACACCCGTGGCCATGGTACTGAAGGTGTGCCCGGCCCTCACACCCCTGGTTATAGAGCTAAACGGGTACCCGGCAAACACACCCCGGGTCATGTCATTGAAGGGGTGCCCTGCCCTTATATCCCGTGTCATGGTGCTAGAGGGGTGCCCGGCCCTCACACCCCGATTCATGGCACTGAAATCGAGCCCGGCCCTCACACCCAGGGTCATGGCAATGAAGGAGTCACAGGCCCTCATATCCCGGGTCATAGCACTGAAGGGGTGCCCGGCCCTCATACCCCGGGTCATGGTGCTGGAGGGATGCCCGGCCCTCACACCCCGATTCATGGAACTAAAATCGAGCCCGGCCCTCACACCCCAGGTCATGGCACTAAAGCGGTGCCCGGCCGTCACACCCCTGGACATGGCACTTGAAGGTGTGCCCGGCCCTCACACCCCTTGTCATAGACCTAAATGGGTGCCCACACACCCCTGGGGGCTGAAGGAGGACTGCACTCACACCACGGGCCATGGTTCTGGAGGGGTGTGCGGCCCTGACACTCCGGGTCATGACACTGAAGGGGTGCCCGGCCCTCACACCCGGGCCATGGTGCTGGAGGGGTGCCCGGCCCTCACACCCCGGGCCATGGTGCTGGAGGGATGCGCAGCCCTCACATACCGGGTCATGGAGCTGAAGGGGTGCCCGGACATCACACCCCGGGTCATGTCACTGAAGAGGTGCACGGCCATCACACCCCGGGTCATGGACCTAAAAGGGTTCCCGGCCCTCACACCCCAGGTCATGGAGTCGAATCGGTTCCCGGCCCTCACACCACGGGTCATGGAGCTGAAAGGGTGCCCGGCCGTCACACCCCGGGTTATGGCACTGAAGCGGTGCCCGGCCGTCACACCCCTGGCCATGGCACTGAAGGTGTGCCCGGCCCTCACACCCCTGGTTATAGACCTAAACGGGTTCCCGGCCCTCACACCCCGGGTCATGGCACTGAAAGGGAACACGGCAAACACACCCCGGGTCATGGTGCTGAAGGGGTGCCCGGCCCTCACACCCCGGGTCATGGCACTGAAGGAGTCACCGGCCCTCACATCCCGGGTCATAGCACTGAAGGGGTGCCCGGCCCTCATACCCCGGGTCATGGTGCTGGAGGGATGCCCGGCCCTCACCCCCCGATTCATGGAACTAAAATCGAGCCAGCCCTCACACCCCAGGTCATGGCACTAAAGCGGTGCCCGGCCGTCACACCCCTGGACATGGCATTGAAGGTGTGCCCGGCCCTCACACCCCTTGTCATAGACCTAAACGGGTGCCCGGCCATCACACCCCGGGTCATGGGGCTGAAGGGGTGCCCGGCCCTCACACGCCGGGTCATGGCACTGAAGGAGTGACCGGCCTTCACACCCCGGTCTGGCGGCAACTTCAGCAAGCCCCGTCCACTCACCTGGCCGCGTCATTGAAGGGGTGCCCGGCCCTCACACGCCGGGTCATGGCACTGAAGGAGTGACCGGCCTTCACACCCCGGTTCATGGCACTGAAAGGGTGCCCGGTCCACTAACTCCGGGTCATGTCATTAGCGTAAGTTCGGCCCCCCGACATGCCCGCCGAAGGTGTGTCGGCCTCGATACCCAGGGCCGCGTCACTGAAGCGGTGAACGGCCCTCATACCCCGGGTCATGGACCTAAAGTGGTGCCCGGCCCTTACACCCCAGGCCATGGGGTTGAAGCGGTTCCCGGCGCTCACACCACGGGTCATGGAGCTGAAGGGGTGCCCGGCCATCACACCCCGATTCAAGGCACTCAAAGGGTGCCGGGCCCTCACACCCAGTGTCATGTGAAGGGGTGCCCGGCCCTCACACCCCGGTTCATAGCTCTGTAGGGGCGCCCGGCCCTCACACCCCGTTTCATGGCACTGAAGGAGTGCCCGGCCTCACACCCCGGCTCATGGCACTGAAGGGGTGCCCGGCCCTGACGCCCCTTGTCATGTCACTGAAGGGGTGCCCGGCCCTCACACCCCGGGTCATGGCACTGAAGCAGTGCCCAGCCGTCACACCCCTGGCCATGGCACTGAAGGTGTGCCCGGCCCTCATACCCTGGGTCATGGTGCTTGAGGGGAGCCCGGACCTCACACCCCGATTCTTGGCACTGAAATCGAGCCCGCCCTCATACTTCCCTGGGTCATGGTGCTTGAGGGGTGCCCGGACCTCACACCCCGATTCTTGGCACTGAAATCGAGCCCGGCCCTCACACCCCGGGTCATAGTGCTGAAGGGTTGCCCGGCCCTCACATCCTGGGACATGGCACTGAAGGAGTGACCGGCCCTCACACCCCGGGTCATGGCACTCAAAGGGTGCCCGGCCCACACACTCCAGGTTCATGTCATTGAAGGGGTTCCCGGTCCTCACACTCCAGGTTCATGTCACTGAAAGGGTGCCCGGCCCTCACACCCCGGGTCATAGCACTGAAGGGGTGCCGGCCCTCATACCCCGGGTCATGGTACTAGAGGGGTGCCCGGCCCTCACACCCCGATTCATGGCACTGAAATCATGCCCAGCCCTCACACCCCGGGTCATGGTGCTGAAGGGGTGCCCGGCCCTCACACCCCGATTCATGGCACTGAAGGGGTGCCCTGCCCTCACACCCTGGGTCATGTGAAGGGGTGCCCGGCCCTAACACCCCGGTTCACAGCACTCTAGGGGTGCCCGGCCCTCACACCCCGTTTCATGGCACTGATGGGGTGCCCGGCCCTCACACCTCGGCTCATGGCACTGAAGGGGTGCCCGGCCCTGACGCCCCGGGTCATGTCACTGAAGGGGTCCCTGCCCTCACACCCCGGGTCATGGCACTGAAGTGGTGCCGTGCCGTCACACCCCTGGTCATAGACCTAAACGGGTTGCCGGCCCTCACACCCCGGGTCATGGGGCTGAAGGGGTGCCCGGCCCTAACACCCCGGGTCATGGCACTGAAGGAGTGACCGGCCCTCACCCTCCGGGTCATGGCACTGAAAGGGTGCCCGGCCCATCCACTACGGGTCATGTCATTGAAGGGGTGCCCGGCCCTCACACCCCGGGTCATGTCACTGAAAGGGTGCCCGGCTCTCACACCCAGGGACATAGCACTGAAGGAGTTCCCGGCCCTCATACCCCGGGTCACGGTGCTGGAGGGGTGCCCGGATGTTACACCCCGTTTCATGGCACTGAAAGGGTGCCCGGCCCCCACACCCCGGTTCATGTCACTGAAGGGGTGCCCGGCCCTCACACCCCGGTTCAAGGAACTGAAGGGGTGCCCGGCCCTCACACACCGGGTCAT
>NW_024719365.1:0-70781 GCF_018991925.1 Homarus americanus
ATCACTACAACACAAACATAATCACTATAACAAACATCGTCACTACAATGCAACCATCATCAACACAACACTATGATTATCACTGCAACACAAACATCACTATAACATAAACATCATCATTATAACACAAACAACATCACTATAGTACAAACATCATCACTACAACACAGCCATCATCAACACAACACTATGATTATCACTGCAACACAAATATCACTATAACACAAACATCATCCCTAAAACACAAACAACATCACTATAATACAAACATCATCATTACAACACAGCCATCATCAACACAACACAATGATTATCACTGCAACACAAACATCACTATAACACAAACATCATCACTATAACACAGACATCATCACTATGATACAAACACCACTACAACACAAACATATCTATAGCACAAACATCATCACTACAACACAAACATCATCACTATAACATAAACACCATCACTACAACACAAACATAATCACTATAACAAACATCATCACTACAACACAACCATCATGGACACAACACTATGATTATCACTGCAACACAAACATCACTATAAAACAAACATCATCACTATAACACAAACAACATCACTATAGTACAAACATCATCACTACAACACAGCCATCATCAACACAACACTATGATTATCACTGCAACACAAATATCACTATAACACAAACATCATCACTATAACACAAACATTATCACTATAACACAAACATCACTATAATACAAACATCATCACTATAATACAAACATCATCACTACAACACAGCCATCATCAACACAACACTATGATTTTCACTGCAACACAAACATCACTATAACACAAACATCATCACTATAACACAAACATCATCACTATAATACAAACATCATCACTATAACACAAACATCATCACTACAAAACAAACAACATCACTATAATAACCATCATTATTACAACACGACACAATTCTCATCAAATGCCTCTTACTACATAAATTACGATTTATCCAGAGGAGAGGATGGCTGCTGGTGTCTGAGTAAATTCTGCATGACAAAATGCAAGAACAACGAACCCAAAGACGTTGCATTGAGACAAAAGGATTCCTGGAATTCGTTAACCAGAAACTACAAATCACTGGGTGTAAAACCGATGTGATACTGCGTGATGATCTCTATCACAAGTATAAGATGTATTGTAAATGCCGAGGTCTAATGCCAGCTACCATTGTTAATGTTGGGCGAACACTGGCAAAAAAGGGTGTGAAGTCCCCCTCCCGTATCGGCGGGATAAACGGTAAGGGCCAGAAGTACGGATATAAGGGAATCGTCTTCCAACCTTGTATGGAAGTCGTGCCATGGCACCCATATTCTGCCGTATACAGCATGCACTCTGATAGTGTCATTAGTGGAAAACGAAAATTAGAAGAGCAAGATCAGAACGAACCAAAAAGAGCCAAAATTACTGGTGAAATAATAGATCCAATTTCAACCTTTTTGGAAAGCTTCGTCTCCACTTCGCTCGACCATAATGAACTGGTCCGTCAAAATGACTTATTTAACGAATACAGAGAATACTGCCGCCAAAATGGTCTAGAAAGATATAACAACATTAAGTTGGGGAGACTCATGACTGCTCGAGGTTTTAAACCCACCGTGAGAGTTGGCAAACCAAACAGCCAACAATACTGTTACCCAGGCCTTAAATGGACTCGTGAAGCACCCAGTGGCAACAAGTACACTAACCTTAAACAACAGCGCTGTCACCCGGTCTGCCCAGACCGGGTCATATCAGAAACCAAACGATATCTCTTGATTTGCCTAGCAATCCAGTTTGTCAACCAGGATTGATTTTTGTGAACCAGCCGCCGCGGCACCTGTAGGGTCAATTTATTTTTGACTGAAATAAAAATTAATATTATTTATTATATAGCTTAATTTTCCTCTTCTATTTTTTTTTTACGGGGATTAGCCCACCCAGGCACAGGTCACTGACCCACATCGGGGCCTGGGGGGCAAAAATTTTATAATAATAATAATAATAATAATAATAATAGTAATAATAATAATAATAATAATAATAATAATAATAATAATAATAATAATAATAATAATAATAATAATAATAATAATAATAATAATTTAGATAAGTAAAATTAAAAAATACAAAAATAAAAATAATAAAATAATAATATCAATAATAATAATAACACTGCAATAATAATTATAAAGAACCATAAAGAAATAAACAAATATGAGAAACAATATATGTATGTTGTGTTGTCAATGTTAAGAGACCAAGTTTTTAATTCTATTCACCCATCCCAGTCTCTACCTTCCCCTGGCCCTCCTACCATCAACTTTGTCCACTATTTCTGTTATTATCCACTCATTCCTAATTATATGACCACAAGTATCTTTCTTTTTTTACTCAGTGTATTTCAAGTATTTCTCTTGAAGTTTTTGCTTATCTTGGTATTTCTTGATTTGTTTTCCTGTCAGTATATTCTTAGCATATGCTTGTAACACCACATTTCAAAGGCCTCACTACAACACAACCATCTTCACTATAACACAAACATCATCGCTACAACACAAGCATCATCGCTACAACACAAGCATCATTGCTACAACACAAACATCATCGCTACAACCAGGGCTGTGGAGTCGAAGACAAAACCTTCGACTCCGACTCCGACTCCTCAAATTTTTATGCTTCCGACTCCGACTCCGACTCCGACTCCTTGGCCTATTTGTAACAACTATTTCTACCATCCTAATTGTAATTTGTATGTTGTAACCTGCATAGGTAAAAAGTAAAACACCGTGGCTATACTGCTACAGCTTTATTAATGATCTGGACGATATTTAAGAACTACAAAAAGATGATAGGCTTGACTTTCAAAGTTTCAATCAAAAGAAAAATAAATTTATTAAGAATTCAAGATATTAACTAGAAAACACCATTTACATGTATATCTAAAAGTTCGATCTCAGCATATGAATTTTGTTTAAGCTCATAATCTGATGTGGATCTAAATGATGATCCTACAATTCCTTTTAAAGTAAAGTTATATATTTATGTACATTAAAGAAATGAATACCTTATTAAGGAAAATGGATAAACCTTACATGATTAAGTTATTAAATTAAATTTGCCTTGATCTCACCAAAAACAGGTTGTAGCTAATTGTTTTGTAGCTGAGAGCCTCTGTGCAGTTTTCAACGAAACAAAATTTGATATAATTCAAAATTTCAAATGGTAAAGAAGAGACTATCGTCCAAAATTATAGTGCTATACTGTGCCTGCTACAATAAATTCATAATAATGCTTATAAAATGGAAATAAATTATTTTAATAATTTAAGAAAATTAGTGGGATCAGTGGAATCACTGCAATGAATATGCCTGAGTTCATATATTTGTTCTTAGGAACAGAATAGCTTCAGTCGGAGTCGGAGTCGGAGTCTGGACAATTTTACCGACTCCGACTCCGACTCCACAAGCCGAAATTTCCTCCGACTCCTCGACTCCGACTCCGACTCCGACTCCGACTCCACAGCCCTGGTTATACCGCACTATGGTGCTAATATTAGAATTGTTAAAACAATGTACCTAGGCTATATAAGATCTCTGATAGATTACCACGCACCAGCCCTGGTCATTCGTGACGGGAAAGGCATTGACAAGCTCGAGAAAATGCAAAATAAAGCCCTCAGAATTATCCTAGGATGTCCCATGAGCACTAAAGTACTTAATATGAGGAAAGAACTAGGTATACCCAGTGTTAAAGAGCAAATAATTGGTCAACCTCATGATAGCCCTGAGGCTTCTGCGTGGTGATCCTGATAACATTGTTTCCTTAAAATTGCTAGAATGTATGAACCATGGGACTATTGAGTCTAAATGGATCCAAACTACAGCTACACATATGAAGATATTTGGACTAGACCACCTGTACAAAGTTGAGACACAACAGCGCTTCCTGCCACCCTGGCGGACAGTTCCCTTCGATATCACATTACCGACGTATCCGCCTAAAAAATTAATTATACAAAGCATTTATCTCCAACACACTGCCAAATTGAGAGCTCTTGAACACATACACACTCTACAGACCGATGATAATATCACACAGAACATCTACATTGATGGATCTCTAAACACCGCCTGTGGGAGGGCTGGAAGTGCTATTGTTGTGACTCAACCTGACGGTAATATAATTGAGAAAGGAGTTAGAATTAACAACTGGGCATCCACTCTACAAACTGAATTAGTTGCCATACTCACAGCTATTAAATTCATTGAAACCACTGTTACCGACAGTCTCATCATCACTGACTCTCTATCCTCACTACTTGCCCTTGGTACCCTCGACTCAGGTTGTCACGATCTTGTCTCTGAAGCCAGACACAAATATGCGTGCCTTGTTGACCGGGGTGTCAGGGTCAAACTGTTGTGGATCCCCTCTCACATAGGCCTCATAAAACATGACAGAGTTGATACCCTCGCCAAACTCGCGTCTAACAAAGACACCGTTGAATACAATTTGGGTCTGTCAAAAAGAACCCTTAAAACTGTAATTAGGAAAGAACTTATTGATGAGTTTGACGCAAGTAGACAAGTGCAAACAGGCACTAGTCGATCCATAGTTTACCATGATGAGATGTATCAAGTGAAACATGTATATGGAGCAAGTAACAAGATCACTAGATTACAAGATGTTGTAACCGCTAGATTAAGGTTAGGATATAAGTACCTTTGGCAGTATGTTCCTCAAGCAGATGTAAACAAAACTAAATGTAAAGTGTGTGGCCATACATATAGCCACACACTTGAACACTACGTCCTCGACTGTGTGAAGATAGAACCTTTTAGGGACAGGTCCAAGCACACTGTGTGTGAAATGGCACTACTTCATCTCTAATGGCAAGATAGCCGACATATTAAGATTGTATCCACTTTTTTGCACCCAGTAACTATATCAGTTCTCATGTACAGAACCAAATACGCAATGTGCAATACCTCCCACGTAAATGTGAATAACAAAGTGTGAGGCCAGACATACTGCCTCACACGCCTGTTCTCACGCATTTGTGAATAAGTTACCCTTTATGTATAGAACTAAACAAATAATGTAAATGAAATACTGTGTAACTGTCAGTGCCATAATATCCTGACAACCGGGGTTAATTATTATGACCCTTTGTAAACCCTACTCTGTAATCCTTTTGCGCTACCGCTCACAGGATGAGTGTGGGGTGCACAATAAAGTAGCCGCTGCAAGCGGCAAAATCAAAATCAATCGGTCAACAGGTCTACGAGGAAAGAAATAATCACAAGTGCCTACAAAACTAGCGTATGAAAATCCCATATTCTAGAAAGGCAATAACTATCGTACGAACAATTACAGATCCGGTTTTTCAGCTTATATAATTTGGAAACTGTTAAAATATGTTATTCACTACGTTCTGATGGATAATTTATAAGAAACTAATGTTGTTAACTTGTGCTAACATAGAGTTATGTCTGGTCACTCCTGCTTGACGATATAATGTCACAGATCCTAAATATGATATTTATAATACCTCTGTTGACTTTTCTATGATATTTGTCGGCGAATCTTACGATAAACTGAAAGTTAACTGAACGAATACATGAAACAGGGACATGTCCTTCGTAACATATCTAAAAGTAACATAAGGAAACTATTGCAATAAAAATAAGATAAAACAAAACATAAAGTGAATGTTCCTAACAAAGAAAACTATATAAGAACATCAGAGAACGCGCATGCGTGCGTAGTGTCAACAAAGGCCGTAAGAGACTGCTCCTTAAAAGACGTATTTCTGACGAATTCAGAGAGTATACTAATCCCAGCCTGTGCAGACAACTATAGTAAGACCCAGTTATCAGCACAGTTGCATCTATTTTTTTTTTTTACTTTTGGACTTCGTCATTTTTTGGGGATAAAACATCTGGTCCTACCACCCGATCCCTCTGGGCAAAGTTTTTTAAGTTTGCGCATGCGCAATGTGATAGTGTGACGTAGCAGTGAAGTCATTACCACTCCACCTGACTGCAGTGTTGCCAACGTGCCCTATGCCCGCCGTTAAACGCTCCTGTTCGTTGGAAACGGCGGCAGTAGGTGACAGTGATGCTGACGACTGTCTTCTTGAAGACAAGTCAAAGAAGAAGCAGAAACCTAAGAAGTCAGGGTCTCCAGCAGGGGCCACGGCTCCCCCTCGCACCCGTCTGGGGCTGTAGAGGGTGGCCTCCTCCTGTCATCGGGGTCCCCAAGTGAGTTTACATGTGGCTCAATGACCGACCCTCCGCCGACGATGGACATAGGGGATTCCCTTTGTCTCCCTGCCCTGTCGCGCCTTCGTCATCTCGCCTTTCCTCGGGACTTGCCTCTGAGCACAAGGACGACCTGGTTCTTCCGTCACTGCTCTCCACTTCAGGACTCAACACTTCGCCTCCGCCGAGGTCCCTCAGCCGTGATAGTCACCACACAAATAAGAACATAAGAACATAAGAATGGTGGAAACTGCAGCGGGCCTATTGGCCCATACTGGGCAGTCCCATTTACACCCAACCCCTATTGCTCATATAAGCATCCAACCTATGTTTGAAGCTATCCAGCGTATTCGAGTTAATGATGATATTTGGTAACTTGTTCCATTCATCCACTACTCTATTTCCAAACCAATGTTTACCTGTTTCGCGCCTAAATCTAAATTTGTCTAATTTAAAACCATTGTTACGAGTTCGCTCCTGGTTGGATAGTTTGAGTACCTTTGTAATGTCCCCTTTGTTTAGCCCTGACTTCCATTTATACACCTCTATCAGTCGCCCCTCGCTCTACGTCTCTCGAGGGAGTGCAAATTAAGATGCTTTAACCTGTCTCTATACTCAAGGTTCCTAATGCCCGGGATTAGTCTTGTCATTCTACTCTGAATTCTTTCCAAGGATTCTATATCCATTCTGTAATACGGTGACCAGACCTGAACTGTGTAATCCACGTGTGGTATCACAAGTGGAAGATACAGTTTTAGGATGACTTCGCTAGTCTTGTAACTAAAACTCCTTTGTATGAACCCAAGTACTTTATTAGCCTTGTTACGAGCAAAAACACATTGTTTACTTGGCTTAAGGTTCCTACTTATCATTACTCCTAAATCTCTCTCGCAGTCGGATTTCTCAATGGCATCGTTGTTCATCTGGTAACTGGTTTCCCTGTTTACATCTCGTATACTGAGTACTTTACATTTGTCCACGTTGAATTTCATCTGCCATTTTTCAGACCATTCGAAACATTTGTTTAGATCGTCCTGTAGTTTTGCGGAGTCCTCGTCGGATTTAATAAAACGTCCTATTTTAGTGTCATCAGCAAATTTACTTATGCTGCTGCCTATGCCGATATCTATGTCGTTTATGTATATAATAAATAATAATGGTCCAAGTACTGAGCCTTGGGGAACTCACTAATGAAGTTGCTCCAATGGGATTCAGTGCCGTTAATGCTCACTCGCTGTTTCCTGTCCTGTAACCACGCCCTAATCCATTTGAGGATATTACCTTTGATGCCATGTGCATTAGGGTGTGTCATAGGAGGGAAGATCAGCTAAAACTAATGGCCCATCACTTTTTTGGTAGATTTTAGTGTATATAAACAGAAAATAATTACAGTTTCAATATTTTGCAACCTTTTGCTAGGTAAATTTTAGCGTGAAATTTATCGAAAATCTAACGTACAGCTGCATTAGTGCATTACAATTAAATAGTGAACATTGCTTTCTGACTTCATTCTTAACAACCCAACTAACAATATTTTTCTGTTTCCAGATTCTGATGCATTTATAAGTTGATAATATTTGCGATGGCTGCTTGTGTCAGGACGAGGAACCAAAAATCCAGCCATCTCAGTCATCTTGGGTCTGGGAGAGAGCTCTGAAGTCGGAGTTGCCTACATTGAGAGATGCTTTGAGATATGGTGTTTTAATCAGGCAAATCAGTGAAAAGAACCAAAGAACTTACACAAACAAAGATATTGCCAGTGATATGACCAAAGCTGTCTTAAGTAGTACACCCCTGGCTAACGCCTGTCTAAGCCTCCAGTCATAACAAGTCAGAAGAAGATTAGTGAGAGAGACTGCTAGCCAGTTGGGAAAAGGCAAGAGATATCTCTGGGAGAGGAAAAACTTTGCAGTTAAGGACAGCTTTTCCAAGCAACTGGACCAGTTATTTGACATAATTACTTGCAAGTGCCCAATTGTTCTCTGTCCTGAGTTTGGATGCGATCGTGACTGTAAATCCGAGGCCCACATCTCCTGTATTTGCAAGCGTGAACTGAAGATTCCTGTGATCGAACTGGCATTTGTCAAAGCACAGAGAGAGAAGACTGGCAGTATAGGGGCTCTCATGATTTCTAGCCAAGATATTCTGGAGTCCAAGAGACGGAGGCTGCCACAGAGAGACAGAAGAGAAAGTTGCCAAGGAAAAGAGACTTGAGAGGCCAGGGTGAGTAAAAAGGCGATGATTGGAGTCAGCTGATTCAGGGATTTATTAGCTTCCCCATGGCTGATCCAGTGCTTTGACCAGAATGAAACGGCTTTGTCCCTAACCCCGAAAATAATGATCCCAAACCTTCCGGGCATAAGATTCGAAATAGGAAAGATATCGAGCATAGCTCTGGCCAGCATGCGACACCACACTGGTCTCAGAGGAAACTGCAGAATAGCAACAGCTGCCTGGTTGACGGTGGTTTGATAACACCTGATGATGTTCACCTGGTGATGAATCATAACAATGGGAGCTCAGGAGAGCATCAGTAACCTAGAAAGGAGTTTGATAAAGGGGATAAGAAAATGGGATGTTTGTTTTGTTCTTTGATAGGAGAGGATGACACTAAAGTGTTCCTTAGAAAGTTGGAGATTCATGGATTTGTTCCTGCCATGGTGAGGAGAACACCACTCCTGATGAACCAGGAGGGAATGTTGTGGCATTTCACTCAGAAGATGACATCAGGGGAAACCAACAGCTGAGATAGTGGCAGATAACATTGTGAACTGAAACAGAGGAAAATGGGCCCAGACCCTGCAGGCCATTGGAGACAACACCAACACGAACACAGGGGTGTGAGGGGCTCATACAGTGGATGGGAGCTGGAAGATTGGAGGGAAGCTGGTCTGGATTGTTTGCGGCCTCCACACCTGTGAGTTGCCACTCGGACATCTGATCCAGGAGCTGGATGGCAGACTACTTTCAAACAACAGATAATCTGGTCCTCTTCCAGCAGATGCTGGACTCTGCCTGAGTTAGAAATAAATCCGTGCTTTAGAAAATCACAGTTGGCCTCACTCATTTAAGCTTGCACATACTGTCGTGACATTGAGTACTTGATGCTATGGTTACATGATTTGCAGTGCCACCAAAACTGGGGCTGTGCCTGATAGACTTGCTTACCTGCAGATAGAATTCAAGTCTCCACATTCGTTAGCTCTGGTGGCTCTCCCAGGTTCCTGCAGAATTTGGGTCGCTCATAGGCTGAAGGGACAGCTTCACAGCCTGAGACTTATTGTCCAATTCACTTCCGTGAGTGTCTGCTTGTGGAATTGGTTCAACACCAAGGTCAAGTCATCATTCTCCGAAGGTCGAAATATTCTCTCTTCAACTTGGGCTCTGAGAATTGTAGCCAAGGAGGTTATTTCAGATTATGGACTATGAGAATCTTCCTGGCTATGCTCATCCGAGGCAGTTCTGCAGACAATGCTCTGCAGGTAGGGATGAGGAGGAGGAGAGAAAATGGCAGTCAAAGATCTTGGATATGCGACTTATGGAGAATCTGGGCATGACCGAATCAGTTGGTGAGCGATTCCTTCAGAGTCAGGAAGACTCCTGAAATCCAATCTAGATTGCCAAGACCCTCACACGTCTCATAGATCTGGATGCTGTCCAGGCTGACAGTAAAGCCCTCTTACCTACTGGCAGCCTCTTCCAATGTCCAAGTCAGAGCTTCCTGGACAACCTTCCATGTCCCTGCCTGGCCTTGCACCCAGGTATGGGCGTTGTGTACAGCAAGTGGTGGGGCCAGCAGTCCGCGTGTACAGCCAGGAGAGGAGGAAGGCCACATCCGAGCTCAGGTGGTCAGCAGGGAGATGACTGGAGTAGAAACAAGCCAAGAAGACATATTCTATAGTGCAGCAACTTGAGAATTGGTAATGAAATAAAACCACGGTTTTTGTATTTTTGATGATTTTGTTTTCTAAAGGAATATTAAATTTAATAAATGTGTCAAGATCTAAATACGTTCCCACTATTCTGGATCATTTCGTCCTAATAAATTAACCTGATCATTTTACTTTACTTTAAATACAAGCTATTTAGTGAGGTATTTGGTAAAGGGTGAGGAATGCTGAATTTTCACTTAAAGATTTCAGAACAAAATTTTAGCAGCACAAAGCTTTCCTCTGAAGATATCACATGATTCTTTGCTTAGAACTTCGCTCATTAATACCATGGGCCGATTTTCAAACTAAAAAAAAAAAAATTACTTCCATGTATGACACACCTAATGTGCACATCTACCTTTCTAATTAGTCTTTCATGGGGTATCGTCGAACGCTATAGCTTTCCTAGAGATACACCACATCAGAATTGTGCTCTCGTCCACCGATCAAAAACTGATGAAAGAATGTTAATAGATTAGTTAGACATGAACGCCTTGTGAAGCCATGCTGGGAATCATTGATCAATTGGTGCTTCTCCAGGTGATTTCGAATAGAGTTTGAAATGCTTGCTTCCAGTAATTTGCCTACTATTGATGTTAGACTGATTGGGCGGTAGTTAGAGGATAGTGATCTATCCCCTCTGAAAATCGGTATTACATTCGATATCCTCCAGGATTCTGGTAATATACCTGTTTTTAGGACATGTTAAACAACTTTGCTTAGGGCATACTAAGTCTTCCTTACATTCCTTTAATACTCTGGCAAATGTCTCATCGACCAGGTGACTTATTGCTTTAGTTTGTCTATTTGCTTACTAACATCGTTACTAGTCACTACTATCTCGCTTAATTTGTTTTCTTCACTATCTCTGAATAGAGTCGGTGCCTTGAGTATCATGTTTAAATTTTCGGTGGAAACTGTTGAAAAATATTTATTCAGATTATTGCTTATTTCTCCGTCAGTTATCAGTTAGCTCACGGGTATCTGACCATATTGGTCCAATCTTTTCGTGTTTTAGTTTGATACATTTGGTAGAATCCTTTGGGTTTGTCTTGGCCTCTCTACATCCGCACTTCATTCCTCTTAGCTTCTCTTATCTCGGTTTTAACCCTACTGCCAATTCCTTATAATAATCCTGGAGTAAATTTCGCCACGATTTATCCTTTACCTATAGCCTTCCTTAATGATGTTCTTAAATAATTATTTATCCATTTAGGGTCATTGTTGTTTGATCTGAGTTTTTTATGGTATGTTCTGTCTTTGTGCATTAAGTCACTCATTATTTAAATTGTCGTGAACTCGGCAATCTCTGATCTCAGTATCAGGTCAGTCTCAACTGTCAGGTCTCCTGGTATGGTGAGGTTGCTCTGTGGGTGCATTGAGGAGGTCACCTCATGCGGTTATGTAGCTCACCCCAAGCTCGACACCCCCTCCCTCAGCTGCCTCTTCAAACTGTCAGTTTGCCTTTCTGAAATGTTGTACTTAGTGCAATTTTCCTTACGTCTGCCCTGAAAATCTAACTGGAATCTAATTTTTTGTGATCGCTGTTTGCAAGCTCGTTCCCCCTCCACATTGCTAATGAGGTTTTCTCGGTTCGACAGAACTAAATCGGTATACTTTTACCCGGGTGGGTTCGGGTTATATGTTGACTTAGAAACAGTCCTGGATCGCTTTCAGAAAATCTTCTGATTCTGAGTTACCCATAAGGTCAGTCCAATCTATTTGGCCTAGATTAAAGTCACCTACTATACAGATTTGTTGTGTATGGAAGCCCTGTATCTCATCCCAGATAAGTTCTCATTTACTCTATCAAGATTGGGAGGTCTATATTACTCCTGTGATTAATTTTTTCCCATCACGATCAATTCTATCCAAATTGTGTTCTGTCTGCCCAGTTTTTTTTTTCGTATTTATTTCACACTTTAGATTATCCTGACATAGATTCTACCCGCCTCTTCTGCCTGCCTGCATATGGTATGGAACAATTTGTAACCCGCAATTTGGTATTCGACCGAGTAACTCACGTGAGTCTAGGTTGATCCATGTTTCAGTGAATGCTATTTTATCGATTTTTCTGTACATACCAAGGCCCTAATATCATCCTTTGTTTCATACTTCTACTGCTTATGAGTAGACATTTAAGTTAGTCGTGTTTTGAGTCCTCCTTACTGCATTTTAAAAACCCTGTTTAATTTAATTTTGTCATCATTCCAACACTATTTCTGTAATCTTTCACTTTGTTTACCCGCTACCACTGCAGTTTCTCCACCCCGTGCCCATATGTTCCCTAGTAGCTTAAAAGATTGATGGGCTTCTGCTGCTCCCAGGAGGTGATGCTGGGATTCACCACCATCCTCCAGAAACTTGTCGTACCAAAGGGTAATGGTTAGCCATGCACCCTGGGAGATCCCCCGACGATCTTGGCCTCTTCTCCCACAACTACTGGACATGGAACGCGCATCAACCTGGTCTTCAAACGTCCATCAATATGAACTCATCGGCTGGTGGGTGGGCCCCTCCCTCGAAGGTGAATGTAGGACCAAATCACAACTGTCCTCTCGACCGATTTATCGGAACCCGAAAATCTGTGGTCGTTTGCTGTCATTGGAAACACGCACCTGGGGAGTGCGAGGATGGTCGCCTGTGGTTTCTGTGCAGGTCACACTCACGACACAGTGGAATGCAAATCGAAATTCAGAACCAAATCCCAGTTATTCCGCGGCGTGTCAATTGCCATAGCAGTCCTGCATACTGGAATGACAATTAACTCACATCGTCTGGCACTCGCCCGGAAAACATACCTTATGCCACCGCCCTCATCTCTGATGAAGCCCTGTCAATGACCTCACTCCTATCACCACGTCTTCCATCCACCAAGGATTTCCCATTGATCTCCTCTCCTCTACCATTCCCCCTCTCCACCCCTACCACCATCCTTTCTCCTCCCTCCTCTCCCTACCATTCTTGGAACAAGGTCGTTGCAGCCTGCACCACACAGTCACCACCACCTCCTGCCCACCTGGACCCCAGCTGTCGCCACCAGCACCACCACCTCTTGCTCACCTGAGCCCTCACCTTTCTTCCCCGTCACCACCACCTCCTGCCCACCCGGACCCCGCTGTCTCTCACCAGCACCACCACCTCTTACTCACCTGAATCCCCTCCCCGTCCTCTCTGTCGCTACCACCACCATGCCCAGTCGGGCCTCAGCAGCTCCCTGTATACACCTCCAGCTCTGCTGAGTACACCAAGTTGGTTCTACTGGGAAACAATCACTCTCTCCGTCTGGATCGCCACTCCAGGCAAATTAGCCTTCTCTCTGCCCTTTCGACTAATTTGCAAAAACAATAGGACATTGCAGAGGCAATAACAACTCATTCTGGACACCTGACCCAATAAGGCGCGCACACAGAAACCTAGTGTTGACCCGCCTCCTTCCATCTCCCGAGATGGAGGAATCCATCCTCTCCCTCCTCCTCTCCATTTTTCTCAACCGTTGGTACCTCCTCTGGAGCCCTGTCTAACCCCCACCGACTCATCTCACACGGAGGCCGTTCCCTCCCTCTTCTTACAATGGAACATCAGGGGCTTGGAGCCTGCGGACAGACCTCACCCAATTTGTGCTCTCCCCATCAAGTAGATGTTGCTCGCTGAAACCATCTGTGATGTTACTCCTCCGCCTCCTCTGGCTATGCTGTTTACACCCACTGCCTCGGTACCGTGGGCAGGCTCGTAACCTCCTCACCCTTATCGTAACACCATTCCCATCTGTTAGTCTCCCTTCACCTGACTCACATGGACCCCCGTCTGAATTACTTTCTGTCTCACTTACTCTTGGTGACGGACCCTTCGTTATTAGTCAATGTTCATTTCAGAGTGATTATCTGGAACCCCAGGTTCTTCCGGCCTCCATGATGGGGTTCCCCAATATTGTTCTTGGCGACTTTAATGCCCGCCATCCCAGTCTTACTCGGATCATCCGCATAATGTACCTAAACGGATACATCTCACAGTTTCTTAATGGGGATGATGTTCGCTTTCTTTGTCCCTGGCTTGATCCTACTCACTTTCCCCATAGTTTCCTTGATGTTGGCTTACTATTGAACGGTCTATCTCTCCTTTCATCCTACCCGTCTGCACCGAGCCTGCTCTGTATAGTGGCCATCTTGCGTTACTACCCCATCTCAGGGGTCTCCTCTGCCTCGACATCAGCTCATGTCGTCCCTAAGTCTTCGTCTCACAAGATGCTGTTCCTTCCTTCTGTAATACCCAACGCTTCTACCTGGGCGGATTCTATGTTGTCTGGTCCCTTGACTCTTCTGGCCTTCGATTTGTTGATACCGTGTATGACTCTGTCAATGGCTATCCTCACGCCCTTCCGTCACCCTAGAAGTGCCATCTACTGAGTATCGTATCCCTGCCACTTGAGACATCTCCGGCAGGTAACCAATCTCACTCTGCCACTCTACCAGTCTTGCTCTCCAGAGGACTGAGAGACTTAAAAATTGGTGCTCATGCAACTCAGGAATCGTCGGATTCGTGAGGCGGACTGGCTATCCTTCCTGAGGTCTCTATAGTTCAGTAGTACCCTCTTATATGTATGGAATCCAGTTAATGCTATACGGGGTGTTTTCGACGAGGCCTCCTCCCCACCCTGATCGCCTCCCTTGCCTGCTCTTTAATGGAGGACTGGGCACAGCTTCCTCCCTGAGGCCTTCAGATCCAATGCAGGAGGCGGTACAGCTTGTCGATCGCGTCCTGAACCTGTTGTTAGGTACTTAACTCTTACCTCCCCCTTTATCCTATCATCCCATCACACAGTTCGAGCTTGAGCAGTGCTCGTCGCTCTGAAAAGACACCTCTCCTGGGGATGATCAGATAACCTACTCCGTCCTCAACACCTGTACTAATATTCCTACTTGGCCCTTGCACTCTCTATAATATTGTAGGTTATGTATCTAAGCTACTGTGCCAGTAGCAACCTTGTATATAAGCTACTGTGCGAGTAGCACCTATGTATATAATGGTTTTCAGTTAAAAACCTGTTGTACTCGTACTGTATTACAATAATATTCTATCCTATCATTAGCCTTATAATCCCCAACTGAAAACCATTACGGCGATTACGGTAACATCTTTTGAGCGAAAAGCGAAGTCATTGTTTTCGATCACGTTATCCACTTTCCACTGTAATACATATGTCTTTTCAGCAAAATTATTACATTTCTGAATGCATTATATCAAGCACAGTATGAATAGAATACCATTGTAATATAACAGTATTTTAATCAAAAACTATTAAAAAGCAGTAACTTCTCTTGAACATCGGAAGGTTAGGTAAAATCTTTGTTTCCTCATGTATTTTATCCTATTTTACATTAAAATACATAACGTTTCAGCAAAACGACTATTTATTTACGAGAATATATTCATTCAGGCACAGTTAAGGTAAAATATACATGTCATGTAACAGTTTTTTAACTGAAAATGATTCGAAAAACACGTGTACCGTCTAGCTCAGGGGTTCTCAACCAGGGGGGAATTCAGGTTTTCAGGGGGAACTGATTCGGGAGCAAGAGATATGTTCGATGAAAATCAATCACAGAATTTTGGCCCTTGATGTGCGTTCCTACCCAAAAGTGGCAGAAGAGCTATCCGTGCATTGCTTCGTTTGTGTCGACATATCTTTGTGAGTCAGACTTTTCAACTCTGTTGAAAATTAAATGAAGCAACGTAGTAGATTAGAGTGAAAATGACCTGCCTTGTGCCCTTTCAAGCACTCCTCCGCACGTATCCCAGATTGGCGAAAAAAAAACAATCACAGGTTTCTCATTGACTGTAATCTTCATCTGAATAAAATTAATTACAAATTTACAATATCATGGTATTCTATTGAACTTTTTGTTTATTGCATTATGCTTCAGTTTAGTCTGTTAAGTAATTCCTTATATAAAAAAAAACTATTTTACTTTTATTCAAGTTTTATAAATCCATCAACATTTTCAATTGGCATTTAATATGTAAAACTCCACTATATAAATAATCCATGTAAAATTGTAAATGTATATATACTAATATGGAAAAATAAAAGGATTTTCAGTATTATATGCATATTATTTGGAATGCACTTTTTGAGGCAGACAATCTTGGAAAGGAGGGGGGAATGACATTCTGACATATGGTGAAAGGGGTGCATGGGGCAAACAAGGTTGAGAACCACTGGTCTAGCTGATACATTCAACAGATGGTGGTGCGTGATGCGTCATGCGTCATTGTAAACAATAGGAGGTTGAAGTAGATTACCGGGTATTATATTAAGTGTGAAATATCGAAAACGTTTTTATTACTGGTATTTTTTGTAGATCAATGAGAACTGTGATACCGTATATGATATGATAAGTTAGCCTGTGCTAAGAACTTCAACATAGACTACTGAAAGCACGTTGTAAGGTAATTTAGCCTATTGTAAGTTGGTGAGCTTCATTTGCTGAAAGAACTGCACAACTTTTCATTACTAATTGGTATATATTTTACGTTTCCATTGTTTACTGGCAGTAAATGGTAAATATTTTTCATGTCTGAAGCTAAGTTGCTCGCCCTTCCATCACGACAGGTTCAACCTAACAAAACTAATGCATGTATAGGGACGACCCCAATTTTTTGACTAAAATTTGGTCTTAAAAACAACTATACCTAGATATATATATATATATATATATATATATATATATATATATATATATATATATATATATATATATATATATACTGTATATATATACACTAATACCTGACCATAATGGACCTGATCTCACCCTCCTCTGTATATATACACCTTGTTTTGTACTTCTCCAGTCTGTACTCACCCCTGAAGACGTGAATTACATAGCGCTTAGGAACTTTTTTTTTCTTCTTTCCTTGTGTTTATCAGCATATACCTGTATCATCGCTACAGTGATTTACTTGCACACACATATATATATATATATATATATATATATATATATATATATATATATATATATATATATATATATATATATATATATATATATATATATATATATATATATATATATATATATATATATATATATATATATATATATATATATATATATATATATATATATATATATATATATATATATATATATGCCTGAATGAATACATTCTCGTAAATAAATAGTCGTTTTGCTGAAACGTTATGTATTTTAATGTAAAATAGGATAAAATACATGAGGGAAAACAAAAGATTTTACCTAACCTTCCGATGTTCAAGAGAAGTTACTCGTTTTTTTAATAGTTTTTGATTAAAATACTGTTATATTACAATGGTATTCTATTCATACTGTGCTTAATATAATGCATTCAGAAATGTAATAATTTTGCTGAAATGACGTACGTATTACAGTGGAAAGTGGGATAAAATCGTGACGAAAACAATGACTTTCGCTTTCTTTCGTTCAAAAGATGTTACCGTAATCGCTTTTCGAATGGTTTTCAGTTGTGGGATTATAAGGCTAATGATAGGATAGAATATTATTGTAATACAGTACGAGTAAAACAGGATTTTAACTGAAAACCATTATATACATAGGTGCTACTCGGCACAGTAGCTATATACAAGGTTGCTACTCGGCACAGTAGCTTAGATACATAACCTACAATATTATAGAGAGCAAGCAAGGGGCCGTTAGGAATATTAGTACAGGCGTTGAGGACGGAGTAGGTTATCTGATCATCCCCAGGAGAGGTGTCTTTTCTAGAGTGACGAGCACTGCTCAAGCTCGAACTGTGTGATGGGATGATAGGTGGGGGCAGGGGAGGTAAGAGCAGCATGAACAACAGGCTCAGACGCATCGATGCGAGCCTGCACTGCCCCCTCCATTGGATCTGGAAGTGCCTCAGGGGAGGAAGCTCGTGCCCAGTCCTCCATTAAAGAGCAGGCAAGGGAGGCGGGATCAGGGTGGGGAGGAGGCCTCCATCGAGTACCCCGTATAGCATTAATCCGATTCCATGAATCCAGCAATGTCAATTATATTATCCTAACTTTAGTGTGAGGTATTATTTATTACTAAAAAGGTAAATAGTCTGGTTTTCCCACACATTTATCTGGTAGGGAGGGACCGACCGACCATCTGGCACGGTGTGAAGAATATTTTTTTTTATTAACTGAAGATATTTGTTTTAGCTCATAAAATTTATAAAAAAAAAAAAAAAAAAAAAAAAATAACCATTCTGAAAACCGAAAAATTCCGAAATTCGAAATGCCTCTGGCCCAAAGGATTTCGGATAAGGGATTGTCAACCTTTTTTTTGTTTATTGCAATGCCACAATTTAGCGTTTTAATACTTACTGCAGGTTTTGTATGTGTGCATATACAGTAGTCCCTCGCCAATAACAGCGGTTAGGTTCCTGAAAATTCCCGTGGTTGGCAAGAATAAAGGCTTATGGGAAATAGAGGCTTAGTTTCCATGGGTGCGAATAACACTCATCAAAGCTTACCTAAGTGGCCTGTTCCTTCACTAAAAAATACCTGTATTGAACATTTAATTAAGTTTTAGTCAAATACATATAAAATAGCTTAATATAAATTAAACAATATAAATTTTACAATACATCTCTGTGGTGATACAGAAGACAGGAAAGAAACTCCCTGAATGTGTGACACATAAAAATTTAAGTGAAGTTTTGTTGTGAGATTCAACACATCTACAGTACAGTATTTTATTATTCATCAAAATACACTATATGACTGAACAAGATGATATTTGTATTATTTAGTATCTAGCATCTGGAAATATCTGTCTGTGCTGGAAATGTAATACAGTAGATGGTGCCATTTTTTGAGAGCACATTTTATGCTGTGCATAGGACAGCTACTTTCCTATTTTCCTTATAGTATAAAGTCTTTGGAAAACTTTGAATCGTTGACTATTCTGTGGGTCAGTTGAAAAAGTAACACAGTACAGCACTATGAATGCAACAAGTTGCGCAACTGAACACAGCCTAGGGAATGGGTCAAATACTCCATTTTAGAACCTGGTTGAATTGAGAGATTTTTCTTGAGATTTATGGAATAAAGTGCCAGACACACAGGCCTGGGCCACTGGGAATCCTATAGATTTGTTATGTTGGTCATGGGTCACCAAATTCACTTTGAAAATTATACAAGCAGTATTTGTTAATTGTTCGGCTTACACAGTAATAAGCAAAGGTGGGCAGTTGCGACACAAAAAGTTGCGGCGCAACTTGTGCCGCAACTTTTTTGGTTGCGCGTGCAGTTGCACTGCTCATTTTTCCAAACAGTTGCGGAACTGGTTGCGGCACAACTTTTACAAGCATTTTCAAGCGCAAAGCGCAAAATTCTTTGGCAATAATTGAAAATTGGAATACGACTGTATAAACAAACAGGCATCCCTAGAGCCGAGCATTGGGAAAATTTGTTTCTGATGGAATGATTCAGCATACACATGATACAGGTCGGGCAGCATATTTCTGAGCTATAAACCAGATGAGACCCTCGCCGCCTACCCCCCCCCCCCTTTCCGTCGCTCCCCTTCCCTCGCTGTAGTTGCTAGTGAGGCATTTTTTTGTAATTTTGTAATAAAATATTGATAATATTAACTTTTTTGTATAATTTATATTTGTTTTACTTATAAATAGGCAAATTTCTATATTTTTATAAAGTTGCGTGTTGCAGTTGCGGCAAAACTTTTTTAAAATGGTTGCGGCGCAACTATTTCAGCACAGTTGCAGCGCAAAAAAAAAAGTTGCGCGTGCCCACCTTTGGTAATAAGTACACATGATTACCTGTTAATGGTGAAGATACACATACAGTATGTTGTACAGTATCTACAACACATAGTATACCATTCCATTAACTACTGTACCTTTAATTTAGGCAGAGCAGATAATACATATTATTTACTGATAATATTTAGCCATGAACCAATGTGATCTAGGGGTGATTTGACTTCTGCATAGTTCTTAAAAATTAACAACTTATACATCAGATGGTGGTGTCTCTCTTAATTCATTCAAGGTATCAGCTGTTTGTCATCCTTCAGGGCCGAGTTGGTTTCTTCCTTTAGAGGGCTGACAGTAACCTTGGTTTTCTTTTGAGATTTTACATTACTACTGTCCAGTACAGGTTGTACCTCTCTAGTCCAGCAACCTCGGCACCTGATCGGTGCCGGACCATGGAAATTCACCCTTTTCCTGGATAGATAGTGACTTGTGCTTATGCTTGGAAGCACTAGCACCACTTTCTCTGCTTCATGGTCTCTTTGAAGACATACAGTAGCTTCCCAAATTTCGCGAGTTTTTAATTCGACGTTTTCTATTTGAACACAAAAAAAAAACAACACATTTAAAAATTTTGACGGCGGAAACTAGAATTTCGACGGGTTTGAACGGCCCACCAACGTTCAGACAACGTGCACAATCATGTAAACAGCGTCATTTCTCTTATGTATAAAAGATTCATTATTGTTTATTACAGTTGTACCCCACTTAACGCGGTCAATTGAACCCAGAGGGTCCCGCGTTAAGTGAAATCCGCGTTAAGTGAACAACAGAACATATGGGATTAATTCCAATAGAAACCGGCCTGACCCCCAAACTCCACTTTTTGAAGGCACATACCTATGTTGTAGTAAAAATAACATCTTAATTTTATGATGGTACATGCACACAATTAATACTTAAGAGAAATACAGTCGCCAAGTTAATGTCCATTCAAATAATGGACTCAACTCCCTCCCTCTCTCACACTACACTCGCTGGCTCTTCCCTCTCAGAGAAATTTTTGGGGGAAAACCACTACATTTTAATAAATAATACCTCAAACTAAAGTTAGGATAATACAATTGACATTGCTGGATTCCTTGTAAGACCAGGAATATTTTGAATATAAATGTCATATATTTTGCACAAAAGATAACATAGTTACCTAGAGAAAATTTTTTATCTAAAATTTGTATGTTTAATGAAAAATATATGATGTTTATATTCAAAATGATCACCAAATTATAAGAATTCCAGCAATGTAAATTATATTCTGACCGGGTAATTTGTATGAATTTTATGAGCTAAAACAAATATCTTCAGTTAATAAAAAAAAAAAAAATCTTCACAACACTATCTGTCAATCAAAGTACCCCACCTTGCCTCCCCCCCTCTTCCAACCGCGCGGTCAGTCCCAACCCTCCCCCCCACCCCCCACCAATCCTCCCTTCCAGGGTTTTTAACATTTAGTATTAAATAATACCTCAGATTAAAGTTAGGATAATATAATTGACATTGCTGGATTCCTTGTAAGACCAGGAATATTTTGAATATAAATGTCATATATTTTGCACAAAAGATAACATAGTTAATTTGAGAAAAATTTTTATCTAAAATTTGTATGTCTAATGCAAAAATATGATGTTTATATTCAAAATGATCATCAAATTATAAGAATTCCAGCAATGTAAATTATATTCAGACCGGATAATTTGTATGAATTTTATGAGCTAAAACAAATATCTTCAGTTAATAAAAAAAAAAATAATTCTTCACAGGGTAACAGATGGTCGGTCGGTCCCTCCCTCCCCCCCACCCCCCACCAACCGTCCCAAGGAGATGTGTGGGATAACCACTAAATTTTAATAAATAATACCTCAAACTAAAGTTAGGATAATATAATTGACATTGCTGGATTCCTTGTAAGACCAGGAATATTTTGAATATAAATGTCATATATTTTGCACAAAAGATAACATAGTTAATTTGAGAAAATTTTTTATCTAAAATTTGTATGTCTAATGCAAAAATATGATGTTTATATTCAAAATGATCACCAAATTATAAGAATTCCAGCAATGTAAATTATATTCTGGCCGGGTAATTTGTATGAATTTTATGAGCTAAAACAGGCAGTCAGGCAGGGTGGGGCAAATCTAAAAATAGTGTCTCGAGCCGGACACTCACCGCGTATATGTGGAAAAAATCCGTGTTAAGTGAAAGTTCAGCTCTGGCGAGGCACCGCGTATATGATAAAACGCGTTAAGTGAAACCGTGTTAGGCGGGGTAATACTGTACTGAAAGTCTTTTTTATTGAATTATTGTTTGTGTGTGCAAAATGAGCAATAAAATTCATTAATAATGCGTAGATATTAAAACACGAGGAAATGAGACAGCATTGTTTTCGTTGATTACAAAACCAGTGACTGACTGGTTCTACATATAAAACTGAAGAAAATAAGACCCTGGTTGTAGCTGTAGTAAAATTAATATGGTTTTTAAAAGTAATGTTATTTAATGTTAAAAAATGGAACAATAGAAGTAGCTAACGATAATGGTAAAGAAAAAACAGAGATCGCATATGTAAGTGGGCACACGTGAAAACATATCGTCATTACTTTACATAAGAATATGAAAGCAACACTTATTTACTGTTCATATATATTTTAATTAATGTTTCTGAATTTGTTTTTAATGAATTAATGTTTGTGTGTGCAAAATTAACAATACAATTTATTAATAATACGTGGAATATTAAAACACACGAGGAGATGAGACGGCTACCGGCATTGTTTTTGTTGAAGCTTACAAAACCAGTGACTGTTTGATTCTACATATAAAACTGAAGAAAATAAGACCCTGAGTTTAGCTGTAGTAAAATTCATGTAAAAAAATTAATATGGTTATTTGAAATACCTGTAATGTTATTTAATGTTAATAAATGGAACAATATAAGTAGCTAACCATTAATGGTAAAAAAAAAAGTGAGACTGCGAGTATGTAAGTGCGCGGCTTTGTTGTTTTTTTTTTTATGGGGATTAGCCCACCTGGGCATAGGTCACTGACCCACATTGGGGCCTGAGGGGCAAAACTTTAATACTCCTGTAATAATAATAATTATAATAATAATTCAGAAAAAAAGAAAAAAGAAAAAAAAAGAAGCTGCCTATCTACCTATTGGACAAACTAAAATCGTTCCGGACCACAGAATGCCGGACTAGAGAGGTACAACCTGTACTGTTATTATTATTTCATACTAACCCTGTAAAACTTAGTTCCTAAATAAATATTTATTAAAAAAGGAAAAAATATTTAAGAGCAGTTTCAGCTTAAACTTTACTAATGTTGTGATATATGTACATACCTGTAATATAAGTAATGGCATAAAACTGACATGCCAATATATATATATATATATATATATATATATATATATATATATATATATATATATATATATATATATATATATATATATATATATATATATATATATATATATATATATATATATATATATACAGTGACCCCTCTGTAATCTAACTCAATCCGCTCCAGAAGGTCGCTCGTTAACCTAAAAAGTTCGTTAACTCAAACCATTGTTTCAATGGGTTTTTGGGTAATTGGTTCCAGCTCACGGAAAATTTCCTAAATTCAACAAAAATGGAAGAAAAGTTCACTTACTTTGAGGTGTGTATGTAGAAGGCTCCTGGATGATGATGATGATGGGATTTAGAATGGGGGTGGAGGAGAAGGAAGAAGAGAAGGCATTGGGGTGGAAGAGAAGTCACCCCATGGCGCCATTTCACCCATAAAATTTTAGCTCTCTTTGGTGTAATTCAAGATTATTTTCTTTGAATCAACACTGCACTGCACTGCATTATATATTGTCAATATGTAAAATATATTTCAAAATGACCAATAATTTGCTTGGAAACACAGAAAAAAAGCGTTTAGTTGAAGAGAGTCTCAAGCAAGATGTTACCTCCAGTGAAAACAGAGAGAGACTAACTCCTGTTTGCTGTGTTAAGAGGCTGGATGCCGCGCATTAAACTAGTCACTTTACCTTCAATTATGTTCAATAATTGTTAAAATGACTAAAAAATTGAATATTAAACTTTAAAATTATTGAATAGTATAAACTTCTTGATATTTACTAAAATAGTAAGGAATTTAAGCCCTAGAACCGATTAATGTATTGGCGGACTGATACTAAAGCTGGTTGCCCGGTCAGTGCAAGCGAAAACATGTTGAGGTCGGTTCGTAAGAACTTCGTTAACCGAATTTTTTTTTGTTAACCGAATTGAAGATCCTTATGGAAGGCAGTTCGTTAATCGAAATTACGTTAACCGAGGTGTTCGTTAAACGAGGGGTCACTGTGTATATATATATATATATATATATACAGTGGTCCCTCGGTTAACGAGATTTCGGTTAACGATTTACCTTCCATAAGATTCTTAACTTCGGTTAACGAGCAATCCCTCGATTAATGAGTTTTTTACGAGCCGACTTCAACATGTTTTCGCTTGCATTTGGCGGTCCACCAGCTGTAGTATTAGTCCGCCAATACAGTAATCGGTTTTAGTGCTTAAATTCCTTACTATTTTAGTAAATATCAAGAAGTTTATACAGTGAGTTCTGCTATAACGCGTGTTTTGATAACGCGAATTTGCTCTAACGCGATTTATGAATTCGGAACAATATTTGTATAACGCGAACGCTTGTTTGCTATAACGCGATTTTTGCTTACTATTTCTCCAATTTTGTGGTATTAACTGTGAATATGGTAAAGAAGAATATCTCCAAAAGGCGTTCTGATGATAGAATTCCCGGTGATTATCGTAAAAGAAAGGATATAACACTTGAAGAGAAGCTCGATGTTATCAACCTCAAAATCACCCTTCTCCCCCATCAAGTTACATTCATATTTTTTCAAGGTAAAGTGTTAAATTTACTGTATGATTTCATTATTAGATATGAATGTAACATTTATTTAGACTGTGCTATCCTTTGTGTTAGGCTAACTACTAAATTTTTTCGATTTCGAGTAATCTGCACCAAACCCTATTTTCTCCATAAGCCCTGTTATTTCTATTACGCGATTTTCTATAACACGATATTTTACAAGAACACAATTATCGCGTTATAGCAGAACTACCTGTACTATTCAATAATTTTAAAAGTTTAACATTAACTTTTTTAGTCATTTTAACAATTATTTAACATAATTGAAGGTAAAGAAACTAGTTTCTGGCGTGCCATCCAGCCTGTTAACACACCAGACAAGCGTTAGTCTCTGTTTTCAGTGGAGGTAACATCTTGCTTGAGACTCTCTTCAACTAAACGCTTTTTTTCTGTTTCCAAGCAAATTATTGGTCATTTTGAAATATATTTTACATATTGACAATATATAATGCAGTGCAGTGTTGATTTAAAGAAAATAATCTTGAAATACACCAAGAGAACTAAAATTTTGTGGGTGAAATGGTGCCATGGGGTGACTTCTCTTCCACCCCAATGCCTTCTCTTCTTCCTTCTCCTCCACCCCCATTCTAATTCCCATCATCATCATCATCATCCAGGAGTCTTCTACATACACACCTCAAAGTAAGTGTACTTTTCTACCTTTCTTGTTGAATTTAGGCAATTTTCGGTGAGCTGGAACCACTACCCAAAAACCCATTGAAACAATGGTTTCGGTTGACGAGTTTTTTGGTGAACGAGCAACCTGCTGGAACGGATTGTGTTCGTTAACCGAGGGACCACTGTGTATATATATATATATATATATATATATATATATATATATATATATATATATATATATATATATATATATATATATATATATATATATATATATATATATATATGCACAGTATTGTATAGAGGATACTCAGGAACAAAATTAAAGTACCCTCTACAGTACATAATTATTTAAAACTTCATATGACAAAATATTTAAAACTTCACATGACAAAATTTTTATACCAAAACTGCTTATAACATTTTTATAAAGAAGACAGATCTGTTTCAACAGTAATTTTATACTAATTTGTCCATTCCTAACACAGTAATTTGGTATGATCTATACAAGTACTGTACCGTATAGTCATTTGAGTTTAACCTGTAAATATACATGCAGTTTAATTTGCTGCATAAGTACAGAATTATCCTTCTTTAACATTTTGATTCTTAAATTCTAAATATAAAGGTACTGAATTAAGAGAAAAATTATATCACATGCAAAATTTTGGTCAGAGCAGAGCATGTGCTTAAGGAGTCACAGAACATTTCATGAACTCAAGATTTTAAGGTGTTATATAAAGATTAGCACTTAACATTTAAAATTGTAACTACTCATTCAATAGTTTCATACTAAAATAAAATTATAGTTTCATTTGTAAAATGCAAATGGACCCTCTGGTGCACGATCAGTGCCCACTGCATATGTAGTGGGTATGGCAAGTCAGCTCAGTACAATATATAAACAGTCCCATATCAATATATGAGGGCTAAAGAAAACTGCAGTTCTGGTGTGAGTTTAGTAAGTGTGGCACTCCATCAACCAGACAAATAATTAAAGGAAAATTAGAACAGCTATAATGTCAGAAACAGTTAAAATTAGTACTGGTTGTACCTCTCTAGTCCGGCAACCTCGGGACCTGACCGGTGCCGGACCATGGAAATTCACCCTTTTCCTGGATAGATATTGACTTGTGCTTATGCTTGGAAGCACTAGCACCACTTTCTCTGCATCATGGTCTCTTTGAAGACATATTGAAGGGTTAAATGTCGTATAGTAGCTTCTCAAATTTTGTGAGTTTTTAATTCTTAGCGTATTTTATTGGAACACACAAAAAAATAAATAAATAAAAATTTTGAGTGCGGAAACTTGAATTTCGACGGGTTTGAACGGCCCGCCAACGTGCAGACGACGTGCATAATTGTGTAAACAGCGTCATTTCTCTTCTGTACAAAAGATTCATTATTGTTTATTACTGAATGTCTTTTTTATTGAATTAATGTTTATGTGTGCAAAATGAGCAATACAATTCATTAATAATACGTAGAATATTAAAACACACGAGGAAATGACACGCCATTGTTTTCATTGATTACAAAGCCAGTGACTGACTGGTTCTACATATAAAACTGAAGAAAATAAGACCTTCGTTGTAGCTGTAGTAAAATTAATATGGTTTTAAGTAATGTTATTTAATGTTAATAAATGGAACAATAGAAGTAGCTAACGATAATGGTAAAGAAAAAAGAGAGATCGCATATGTAAGTGCGCATGCGCACACGTGAAAACATATCGTCATTACTTTACATAAGAATATGAAAGCAACACTTATTTACTGTTCATATATATTTTAATTAATGTTTCTGAATTTGTTTTTATTGGATTAATGTATGTGTGTGCAAAATTAACAATACAATTTATTAATAATACGTGGAATATTAGAGGAGACGAGACGGCTGCCGGCATTGTTTATGTTAAAGCTTACGAAACCAGTGACTGATTCGTTCGACATACAGGTAGTTCTGCTATAACGCGATAATTGTGTTCTTGTAAAATATCGTGTTATAGAAAATCGCGTAATAGAAATAACAGGGCTTATGGAGAAAATAGGGTTAGGTGCAGTTTACTCGAAATCGAAAAAATTTAGTAGTTAGCCTAACACAAAGGATAGCACAGTCTAAATAAATGTTACATTCATATCTAATAATGAAATCATACAGTAAATTTAACACTTTACCTTGAAAAAATATGAATGTAACTTGATGGGGGAGAAGGGTGATTTTGAGGTTGATAACATCAAGCTTCTCTTCAAGTGTTATATCCTTTCTTTTACGATAATCACCGGGAATTCTATCATCAGAATGCTTTTTGGAGATATTCTTCTTTACCATATTCACAGTTAATACCACAAAATTGGAGAAATAGTAAGCAAAAATCGCGTTATAGCAAACAAGCGATCGCGTTATACAAATATTGTTCCGAATTCATAAATCGCGTTAGAGCAAATTCGCGTTATCAAAACACGCGTTATAGCAGAACTCACTGTATAAAACTCAAGAAAATAAGACCCTGATTTTAGCTGTAGTAAAATTAATGTAAAAAAATAATATGGTTGTTTGAAGTACCTGTAATGTTATTTAATGTTAATAAATGGAACAATATAAGTAGCTAACCATTAATGGTAAAAAAAAACAGAGATCGCGTATGTAAGTGCGCACATGTGAAAACATATCGTCATTACTCTACATAAGAATATGAAAGCAACACTTATTTACTGCTCATATATATTGAAGGGTTAAATGTTGTACTCTGTATAGACAAGCAGAGAGAGCGAGAGAGAGAGCAGCCGAACTGCCGGATGTAAACAAACCTTCATTTCCCGCGGCTGTTTTTTTTTTTAAGGGGATTAGCCCACCCGGGCATAGGTCACTGACTCATTATTGGGGCCTGAGGGCAAAAAAAATAAAAAAAAAAAAAAAAAAAAACTGCCTATCTACCGATTGGACAAACTAAAATAGTTCCGGACCACGGGAGTTTCCGGACCACAGAATGCCGGACTAGAGAGGTACAACCTGTATAATTAAAATTTTTGCAACACTAAATTTGTGGGGTATCATCACCATATTCTTACTCCTTAAATATTTCATCAGTTCCCTTCAAACTGAACTTTAGTAATCTAACTACTGTACTGTACTGTACTGTACTACTTTTGCCTTCATGACATACAATGCTTAAAAAAATAGTACAATATAAAGAATTTATATTACATAGTTACCAAGCTGCATTCACAATGGGCTTTCAACTGCATCACTTAATAAAACTAACCTCAACCAACAGTTCTCTTCTCTCACAAAAGGCAGATACATTACATGAACCATATTTCATGTACAGTGAGAGAATGAAGCATTTTCCCGGAGTTTTGACTAATACATCAGAGAACGGTTGAGCCATTTAACACACGCATGTGTGGAGCCCATGAACAGTTGGCAGGCCTATAGAGCCTTGGAAAGGAGTTGCCAGTAACACCATTCACTGTGTTGGATACTTAGGTTCCATTATACTTTGGCCAAAGGTGGGGAGATAATGTACTTCATTCTCTCACTGCACAGTACTCTGGACCCCCATGTTACGGAATGGATGTACAGTACCTGTATTCCTGAAAAATTGGCCCATATACTCCCATGTGAAAAATGAAGATGCATTCACGTGGATTTTCTTTTTTGGGGGTTAACACAAGTAATAAAAACACTTATGATTGGAAATATAGATTTCTAAACATATTTTAATTATAGTTTAGATATTTTATAATTTTACATAAGTTTTAGCAATGGCGCTAAGTTTCTCTCCAGAATCAAACATCGTTTTACATCCAGTGTAATTCCTTATGTGCTTGTTTAGGTGTAGTACTTGTATTTGAATTTGCTAGCCTAATTGCAGACATCTTGAAGGGAAATACAGTTTAGAACACGGAAAAATCTTGAAAAAAACAACAGCTAGATGCAGAGGCAGACTGTAACTGACACGCTCCCAGATTTTGGTAATTTTTCTTTCTTTTTTACATTTAGTGATTTAAATTTTTAAATATTTTTTGTAAAACTCCAAAAGGGCGAATTTACATTCCGTATCCTGACTTTAGTGGTAGTGATTTACAATGTCAGTAAGAGCAAATTTCCGTAAAGCTGGGGTCCAGTGTACACTTGGATTATCTCTGGCAACTATTAACACTTTTGTTGTTGAAGTTGGTTTGGCTAACATTCAAATGAAGCAGTTACCTCTTGCTTGCACTCAAAATTAAAACTGTTTTAAGAATAAGGATTATCACATAAAGTACAGTATACTGTATAATATACACAAAGTGGAAAAAAAAAAAATGAAATATAAGTATAAAATTACATACTATATAATGAAAAGGAACAAGGTAATAGGTTCTATTTTCCTTTCAAATATTCTCAGAATATGTGACAAAATGTTTAGTCAATAAAATATTTCTAAAACCAAAAGTTAATTACGACAATATGCCTTTCAGTTAGACAATTCATATAATGTAATGTACAGGTCTCAGGTCATGTGAACTGGGACACCCTAATTTCCTGGGATCGGTGGCCGAGCAGCTAACCTGGCTACAAGATATTAACATATCAAATGATTAGGAATGATATGATATAGCAATCTTCACTTATAGTAGTTTACAACTAAAAAGGTAGGAAACACGAGAGGCTCATATTTAGAGAATCCAGGGAGAAACATATTGCTGCATCACTACCGTTTTCTCCCCCTTTGATTTTGTTGGCTCTTGACCTTTATCTGTCTGTTTCTTTCTCCCTTCATTCAGCGATATGGCCAAATCTGGAGAGATTTTATGAGTAACATTGCTTCTGTTTTAAGTTTTCCAGTTCCAAGATCACATCTCTGGCCCCCATGGCAGGTGACAGCACACGATGATTTTTCTTCCCCCAAAAATAGTTTTTATTGGTATAAACCATATATCTTTGGCTTTGCAACTAATTGCTCTGCAACATAAGCCCCCCCACCACCAAAAAAAATACCGGTACTAATAATACAAGTAAATAGCTATTTTTCGTCTCTTCTAATAAACACCAAAAAAAAAACACCAATACGCTCATAACATCCTAGCTCAAAATTGCCTGAACCAACTTTTTAAGTACTGTACTGTACACTGCTTGAAGCAAAATTTTATGAGCTTTCCAGTGCAGTAATCAGAGTTTTGATAAGACCAATAGTTTTTGAGAAAATAGTGGAAAAACTGATTCTCAAATGGTAATTTTTTTTAATATCTTTTTTGATTATTTATGTCCGTATGTTTTATATCGATACAAATTATATTGTATCTTGTAGCCAACACTATAATGAAGAGAACGGTACTGATCAAATTGATGTAAGTCTAGAAAAATCATCGTCTTTCAGAGAATTCTTTTGAGACATTGTCACTATAAATGAGGTTGTATAGCCTGATACTGTAATGGCTTTTGAAAACTACTGTAAACACTTTCCCTGTAAATGTGAAAAAAATATTACATTACACAACCATCACTTCACTAAAAAGAAATTATTTCAGGGAGTTGGTTAAGCACTGTAATCCAGGAGTTGAGACAGCCTACACGGAGTTATGGAAACTTAAATGGACGCTGCTCACACTCACGGTTTGAATGCTGAGATAATACTAGGCATTTATCGCTCCGCTCCTCCCTTCCTATGGGCCAAGAGTTGCAATTAGTTTGTTTGATAGAATGTACTTGCTACTATGGCGCATTAAAATTTGATGCAATTCTGTTGAAAACTTAATTCTAGGTGAATTTTTTTATAGATTGGCGACTCAATTTGCATCACCATGAAGTTGGTCTTACGTGAATACGATGAGAATCACGTCAACATGTGCGAGAGGGTTAAAGAGTAGTCACACTCCTATGAGACCTGGGCTTATTATGGGAGGGGAATATGGCTTCTATGATTGCTCTCATTCAGTCAACTAATTGCATATTAGATCTCTAGCAACAGGGAAATTAGTGTACTGTACTTTCACATGCTATGGCTATGAACATTTCAGTTCTCATCAAGCAGGGATCAGGTTTATGCTTGGCTGTCTCCTGGCTAATATTATTAGATGCTAGTTTAGCAATAGATCTTCTGAAAAGATTTTCATAGGTGAAGGAGGTGTTTATCTTCATACATCTTTGACAATTATGTTTAATTGGACAGTCGTGTCATTTCCAGAATTCTGGGTGATTGCTTTTTTTTTTTTTTTGCAAATGTATCAAGAAAGCATATAACAATCCTTTAGTACACAAGGAGGCAGAATGGCCACCAATGCATTCAATTGCCTTCATTTCCCAGTATAGAGCTAGATACCCTGTACCCACTTACAAGACTGACCTGGGATTGAACCAACAACCCCTAAGGCAGAGGCAAGTGCTGTATCTACTCTACTACTGCACCCCTTTATTGTATCAACAATAGTGTATGAAAAAGCAAAGTTATTCCATGATTTTCCCCCATGATAAATTCCCACATTTACTACAGCTCACATCCGAACTCTACAGTTCAAACACAGATGTGATATGCATTTTACAAGGAAATGGAAAATCAAATTGAATGCTTTAACAAGGAATGAGGTGATGTAACTTAGTTAGAAGTTCAACCCAAATTCATTTTTATGAATTCTCCCTCAATTCTATTCAACTATTTATTTGTTTGCAACATTGGAGATCATAAACCTCTGTTTTGTGTTGCCTATTACCTCCAGAAGATTCCATGGATATGGATGCTTTCTCCTTGGTTTGGCCATAGGGAATGATTTTGCTGCGTTATCCCCAAACTGAAATGTTAGAAGTAATTGGCTAACCACAGCAGTTACTGAGGTTTTCTATATGAATGGTCCCTCTGAAAAAATGTCTAAATTCATACTTTACCCTGAGCTTATTTAGATTCCTTCTTTACTTTTGAGTTAGAATATGGGAATGATTTGATTTATTTATTAGGTTATCTAGGTAATTTTTACATTGTATAGTAGTTATGCAGTCATTCAAGACTTTGGATTTTCATTCAAACCTGAGGATGGAGCTTCCCTGGTGCAAGGTTGTGCAGGCAAAACACAACATTTAGGGTATTTGTTTTCAGTGCCCCTTCAATGAGGTATTTTAAGGGCCTAGGCATCTATCATACTAAGACGGTTTTCAGCAGACATCTAGTACTGAAGGTCTGTATAGCAGTGTTGTAGACCTACTTGGGTGCATTGCACATGGTTGTAGTGTTTATGAGTATAAATCATCCCCTTCCATTTTCTAGCTGGCTTGAGATGGATGAGCCATATGGTGGCTTGATCTTTAATTTCAATTTTATGAAGGACCCTAAAGTCATAGGTTTCAGATACTTTCCCTCCCCCTTCTGTAATATGAAGCTGGCTGGTATTAAAAATGGTGGTTAGAGCTCAATCCAATATGAAGCTTAACATATGCCTGTTGAGGTACCTGTACTACAAGTAACATGAAGTACAGTACTCAGTATTTATTGTTTTCAATGGTGACTTTGGTGGTCAAGTTCACTTTCTATGAAGACAGCATCATGGTGAGGGGTTAACTAATCATTTGATTGGTTGGTGACTAACTGTAGGGTTAGTTGCTCAGGCACCATTTCTGTCATATTAACAAATCATTAGATGATATACTAAGATGGTGCCTTGAAAACCCAGGCATAGGTCTACATGTACAGTATAAGCAAGTACTCATATAATACATCAAACAATGACCCAGTCCTGTAATGCAACACACCATCCAAATGAAGCACATGGATGGCAATTCTGAATTTCTACAATAAATTCTACAATACCTGTATTCAAAAATAAAAAATAAATATAAATGATTGAGTATAAATAACAAATCCTTTAAATACTAACATTCATATAATTTAGAGATGGTTTACATTCAGAAACAATGTTTACAATGCTATTTCCCAAAAATATCACAGCCTTGTGCCACAATACAGTACAGTATAATCATCTTAAGCATATAAGTTCAACAAAAGCTTTAATATCATCAGAAACTCTTGCAATGCTTCTGGATATTAATAACAATAATTACAAAATTACTACTCCATTTACATTACAAGTAAAACCAAAGGTAATACTGATTTCATGTCTAAAGCTTTAGGGGGCTTATTTATTTATTAAATTTTTTAATAAAAACTAACAAGCAAATGCAGATTTGTTTAGTTATACTAATTTTTAAATTACCAGTACCGGTAAATGGAATCTTCCAAGACCAAGACCGTAATTACAGTTAATAGTTACTATCAGTGTTAGATACAGTATATATGCTCACAGATAATATTTCATATACAGAACCTATTACTACTGTTATTTTTAAAGAACACCTTGGTATCAATTTTATTCATGATACTGTATATAAAAAATAATATTGCATCCCATCCAGTATAATGAAACAATGTCTTAGATTAAATTGAATATGACTTTGAACAAGTATGACCATTTGTGGGAGTGGTGCGAAGCAACAGATTATACACACCACCCACTGGACCCCATGGTTCATGACCCAAATGGTGAAGCACATCTTCTGAGTCCTTCTGAAGAAGGGAGGATACATGGCCTACGCACTGCATATTTATCCAGAAACTCTGTTTCCTACCATCATTGGTATTAACACTGTTATTGCAACTACCTGTACTCTCAGCATCACTTGATTCATCGCTCAACTCACACCTTTTAGTGTAATTGAACTCCAAATTACAGCAACTTATACTACTTACTTCATTTTCTAAGCCCTTGACATGGCTGCTGAGTTTACCTAGCTTATTGTTATCAGGCATACCATCTCTAGCATCAGTAGTACCTTTCCTTCCACTCTGAGAATCGGGATATTCAATGAAGATGCTAGAGATGGAATTTTGCTTGCAAAACCAACTGTGACCACATACTCTAGGTAGAGTCCACCTACTTGCAGGGTTTGTGTGAAGCATGGCGCGCAGTACAGCAGCTGCCTGAGGTGTTAAAGTATCCAAAGCATCCTCGTGCTGTAACTGAAGACCAAATAAAGCTGTAGTGCCTCGACGCCCATTTCGGGTGTATTCATTAAAGGGAACTTCTCCTACTAAGGTAAAATACAAAGAAGCACCCAAACTGAACACATCAATCTCTGGGCCATACTCATGTGCTGATGAAGTAAGCTCTGGTGCCATGTAAGACACAGTGCCTGCACGAGTTTGGGCAGTAGTCAAGGGTGAGGAGGAATCCCATGCTGCAGCCAACCCTAAGTCAATTAGCTTTGCAACAGGTGCTACTAACTCCTTTCCTGGCACAATCATGATGTTTTCAGGCTTGACATCTCTATGTAATATGCCCTGGTTATGTAAATGATGTAAACCAGCTGCTACTTGATTAAAAATGATTGCAGCTATTGGTTCGGCAAGGCCACAGCACTTCTTCTCATAATGTTGGATAACTAAAGCAGCTAGAGTGGTATCACCAAGGTCTTCAAGGCAAACATACAAACCAGAAGGCCCTCGCATTACTTCCATTAAAGCTACAACTGACGGATGTGAAATTCGAGCCAGAAGAGCCGCTTCATTCTCCAAAGCTGCTCGCCATTGTGTTTCCTCCACGTGAAGACAACCTGTGTGTTGCCCCGTTTCCCCTCCACATCCAACTCCATCCACTGCCCATGGCTGGTGCTTCACTGCTACCTGGTAACCCACCACCTGGTGTGTGGCCCTTGATACCCAACCAAACCTTCCCCTCCCCAGCACTCCTCCCATGTGATAATGACCCACCAATACCATCTCAAAATGTGTCCAACACCAAAAATTCAAGAGAGGTTGTTATTTTAAATTATTGAGATTGAAATAGAACCAAAAACAAAATTGACAAACATATTTGACCTTAATGGTTATGAATCACAAACACACAAAATAGTGCAGTATCTAAGTCCAGAAGTGCAATTCTAATTTTGCAATTTTGTTCCAAATTAGTTAAAAAAAATACAAACTCTTATATCAATCATTAAAGCCTAAACTGTCTATACATTAAAGTTTTAAGCTTAAATATTTACTGTTCCTGAAATCATACCAATGATAATCTTATTATGTGTTCTTGTAATTATGCTTATCATACGACTTTCAAAAATCACAAAGACCAAATATGAGGAAAGCATTATACTAAATATTTCATCAGTTACCCATTTACAGTAAGTATGGAGCTGATGAAACATATGTAAAGAACACATGATTAAACATTGTCCATTTTACTAAAGGGTATGGGGGCTTAATCCACACACTAGTGATCTCTATTATAAAGGTACAGTACTTATAAGATCTTAGATATAGGAAACTGAGGTGGCTTAATATTTAAAGTGTATCATTCACTCATTCACAAGAGATATAACAAAGGTCACAAATATACAACAGTAGTTACCTTTGGAAACAACACTAACATCATAACATTCATTACTTGGCCATCCCTAAACACACTGTCATGGCAGAGAAGGAATTTATTAATGATTGGCTAAATCTGCAGGTACTCTGGATCACTTCCTTAGTGTCAACACTAGGCTGAGGATTATCTCCACTAATTATCACAGCTAAATTGAAGATGCTGCTGCAAGTCCCTGGGAAAAATTGTATGATGCACAAAATTGATTACTGTATAATTTATCAGTACATGTAATACTCTTAAACTCTTGTGTTATCGAGCTCCATTTTTACTTATTCATATTTCTGTAAACAAATATTTTCCAAGTTCTTACAGGTTTTTCTTCTTCATATAACCAATGCTCTTCAAAGAGTAAAACCAAAAAATAATCTTAGATGTGAAATAAACATATGGTATTGTGCTCCCTAGATGCCCTTTCTTTATTCAATTATTCAATTTGTTTAATTCAAATGTCAACAAAATGGTAATAAAAGTGGGAGCCTTCCAGTAAACAATACGGTACACATATCATATATCCTTGGCTTATCTACTTAATACCAAAGTATAAAAAGGATTTACAAGAACAAAGTACATTACACACGTACATACAGTATATGTGTGCACAGGCTTATTATATTTTAATCCAAATTTTTTATTAATACACTTATGAAAGTTCTTTTGTCTCCTGAATATTAGGAAAATATAAGATTCTTTTAATAATCACAATTAAATAGTGGCAGTGTCGAGATGTATCCCATGGAAAAATGCAGAGCAGTGGAGGGGGGAAATGGGCACCAAATGGTGGGACAGCATCCCGCCTATGGCTGGAAAATTATCATATCCCAATCGACACACATGATGAAGGCTTGGCTGCTCAGTTATTACCAGCTTCTAACAGTGTGTTCATAGTTCCTGAAAAAAAAAATACATGTACCTATACTGTATTATTCTAACAGCAGTATATGCACACATAAAAATATCTATGTCTCTAACGTCAGTTTTTTTATACGTATACTGTACTGTATACAGTACACTGTTCTGTATACATCATCAACAGAAGGAGGAAGGCAAACATGGTGGTCAAAGTGGGACATAATCTTCAGTCTTATCAATTGGAGGGGAAAACCCAAAGAAGGGAAGTTGTAATTCCTCCACCTATTTCTTTCTATTCATGAGGTATGAAACAAGTTTTTGATTTAGATTTTTTTCATTTAGTATTTCATTTCCAGAGTCCCTCCCCCCCCAACATTCTGGGTTTTTCATGAGGTAAGAAAGCATTTATCATTATCATCTACAGAAAAATATCCTCAAGTGACTGTTTAATGTCTTCCAGCATTACCAAAAGAAGTTATGGTACAATGGAGCCGCAATAATTCATGGGTTAGGTACCAGAAGATATCGTGAATTATCAAATTCCAAATTATAGTTTAATTGAGTTAAAAGGAAATAATTAAATTCAAAGCCAAAAAATACACATAAACTGTACCAAAACTGCTCTAATATACAGTAAGTATTGTATGTAATACTGCACTGTACAGTGGTCCCTCGGTTAACGAACACAATCCGTTCTAGCAGGTTGTTCGTTAACCGAAAAATTCGTTAACCGAAACCATTGTTTCAATGGGTTTTTGGGTAATTGGTTCCAGCTCACCGAAAATTGCCTAAATTCAACAAAAATGGTAGAAAAGTTCACTTACTTTGAGGTGTGTATGTAGAAGACTCCTGGATGATGATGATGATGATGGGAATTAGAATGGGGGTGGAGGAGAAGGAAGAAGAGAAGGCATTGGGGTGGAAGAGAAGTCACCCCATGGCACCATTTCACCCATAAAATTTTAGTTCTCTTGGTGTATTTCAAGATTATTTTCTTTAAATCAACACTGCACTGCATTATATATTGTCAATATGTAAAATATATTTCAAAATGACCAATAATTTGCTTGGAAACACAGAAAAAAAGCGTTTAGTTGAAGAGAGTCTCAAGCAAGATGTTACCTCCAGTGAAAACAGAGAGAGACTAACGCCTGTTTGCTGTGTTAAGAGGCTGGATGCCGTGCATTAAACTAGTCACTTTACCTTCAATTATGTTCAATAATTGTTAAAATGACTAAAAAATTGAATATTAAACTTTTAAAATTATTGAATAGTATAAACTTCTTGATATTTACTAAAATAGTAAGGAATTTAAGCCCTAGAACCGATTAATGTATTGGCGGACTAATACTAAAGCTGGTTGACTGGCCAGTGCAAGCGAAAACATGTTGAGGTCGGTTCGTAAGAAATTCGTCAACCGAATTTTTGTTCGTTAACCGAATTTAAGAATCTTATGGGAGGCAGTTCGTTAACCGAGGCGTTCGTTAACCGAGGGACCACTGTACATAAAAAATATAGTAATACATATTGTACAAAGAGTACAGTGCTAGTTTTATACAGATACTGTACTGTATTGCATAAACAGCTTCTTCCCTTCTCATAATCATCCTCTGGGTGACAGCATTACACCAACATAGAGACAGGCAGGCACCAGGGCTTGCTGGCTGTTCACCTATGTAAACAAAGCACCAGGAATTTAATACAACTCAGTAACTCATCTGGGGTTAAATGTGGGATTTTTACAATAATGTTTTATTAACCTAGCACCAAATGAACCTAAAAACTGTACTGTACAGTATTGTAATATGGGAATTATGGTGCTGTTCCAGCCACCTGCCAGACAACCACTTTCCACTCCTAATTTTTCTTATTTTTTATAGTTTTATATTATATTTTCTTTATTTATGTTAGAGTAGAGCATTGAAATTATATTTACATTATGTGTACAGTATTTTCTCTACTTTTAAGTCACATTAGAGCATTTAAATGATATGTACACTACTTTTATGGTGTCTTATGTAAATACCGTAAACACTGTAGCAGCCAGAGCTCGGTCATGAATTATGAATAACTGACCATAAAATTTAACAAAGAGGTAGTACTGTAATTTAAAAACGTGAATTTGAACTTCACAAATTATAATGACTCCACTGTACTACTTGTCAAAAGTGGTCTGGCCTTAGTAGCTACTCAATAAAATTTCTCCATAGAAGATATATGCTTTTTTACCTTGAGAAACTGAAAAAAAAAATGCAGGAACATGCCTTTTGTGAGATAATGGACTTAATATGAGAAATGGGTGAAGAAAAATGACCAAACATAACCTTGCTACCAGTGCCGTGTTTAAACTGCAGGAGTGGATCTATTCACAGAAAGCAAATCTATTCTACAGGGTGTTCCAAAAAAATGTGCTCACTCTTTGACTGCCCATTACCCATATATTTTTTGTTTTTGTTTCAGGTGCGACTAACCCTAAATAATGTTATTTTCTTTAATTTAACTCATTAGACTTGTATCTATGTCAATAAACACTTAAATCAAAACAAAAAATATATGAGTACAGGTTGTACCTCTCTAGTCCGGCATTCTGTGGTCCGGAAACTCCCGTGGTCCGGAACGATTTTAGTTTGTCCAATAGGTAGATAGGCAGCTTTTTTTTTTTTTTTTTTTTTTTACTTATCTGAATTATTATTATTACAGGAGTATTAAATTTTTGCCCCTCAGGCCCTAATGTGGGTCAGTGACCTATTCCCGGGTGGGCTAATCCCCTTAAAAAAAAAAAAGCCGCGGGAAATTAAGGTCTGTTTACATCCGGCAGTTCGGCTGCTCTCTCTCTGCTTGTCTATACAGAGTACAACATTTAACCCTTCAATATGTATGAGCAGTAAATAAGTGTTGCTTTCATATTCTTATGTAGAGTAATGACGATATATTTTCACATGTGCGCACTTACATACGAGCAGTCTCACTTATTTTTTTACCATTAATGGTTAGCTACTTATATTGTTCCATTTATTAACATTAAATAACATTACAGGTACTTCAAGCAACCATATTCATTTTTTTACATTAATTTTACTACAGCTAAACTCAGGGTCTTATTTTCTTCAGTTTTATATGTAGAACCAATCAGCACTGGTTTCGTAAGCTTTAACATAAACAATGCCGGCAGCCGCTCATCTCTAATATTCCAAGTATTATTAATAAATTGTATTGTTAATTTTGCACACACGTACATTAATTCAATAAAAACAAATTCAGAAACATTAATTAAAATATATATGAACAGTAAATAAGTGTTGCTTTCATATTCTTATGTAAAGTAATGATGATATGTTTTCACGTGTGCGCATGCGCACTTACATATGCGATCTCTCTTTTTTCTTTACCATTATCGTTAGCTACTTCTATTGTTCCATTTCTTAACATTAAATAACATTACTTAAAACAACCATATTAATTTTACTACAGCTACAACGAAGGTCTTATTTTCTTCAGTTTTATATGTAGAACCAGTCAGTCACTGGTTTTGTAATCAACGAATACAATGCTGTGTCATTTCCTCGTGTGTTTTAATATTCTACGTATTATTAATGAATTGTATTGCTCATTTTGCACACATAAACATTAATTCAATAAAAAAGACATTCAATAATAAACAATAATGAATCTTTTGTACATAAGAGAAATGACGCTGTTTACACGATTATGCACGTCGTCTGCACGTTGGCGGGCTGTTCAAACCCGTCGAAATTCAAGTTTCCGCCGTCAAAATTTTTATTTATTTATTTTTTTGTGTGTTCCAATAAAATACGTTAAGAATTAAAAACTCGCGAAATTTGAGAAGCTACTATACGACATTTAACCCTTCAATATGTCTTCAAAGAGACCATGATGCAGAGAAAGTGGTGCTAGTGCTTCCAGGCTTAAGCACAAGTCACTATCTATCCAGGAAAAGGGTGAATTTCCATGGTCCGGCACCGGTCAGGTCCCGAGGTTGCCGGACTAGAGAGGTACAACCTGTAATGGGCAGTCAAAGAGTGAGCACATTTTTTTGGGACACCCTGTATTTTAAAAGAATAAAATTGTTAAGACTACTATTTTTTATTGTTAGTTTTTTCTTCATTTCATGAACAAAACATTATAGATTGTAAGAACAGTTTGCCATTTGCTTGCTACATAATGTTACTTATGTTTTGGGTGTTAATGGCACCATATTTGAAATCACTTGAAATTTTTTTGCCACAGTCATTTCTGGAAAAGAATTGTGTTCTGGTTCTTCAATTAATCTGTAATGCTGTTTAGAGACAGAAAAAAAATAATCTTCTGAAATTAAATAAAAAATCTTTGGGAAAGAGTTTGACAACAAACTCCAACTGAAATGAACCATCATTCATTCTAAGAGAGGTATATACAGTGATCCCTCGGTTAACGAACGCCTCGGTTAACGAATTACCTTCCATAAGAATCTTCAATTCGGTTAACGAACAAAAATTCGGTTAACGAATTTCTTACGAAATCATGTCAACATGTTTTCGCTTGCTCACCAGCTGGAATATTAGTCCGCCAATACAGTAATCGGTTCTAGGGCTTAAATTCATTCCCATTTGAGTAAATATCAAGAAGGTTGTACTATTCAATAATTTTCCAAGTTTTATATTAAAATGTTTAGGAATTTCAACACTTATTTAACATAATTGCAGTACAGGAAACTAGTTTTTGGTGCGCCAATCAGCCACTTGACTCACCCACAAAGGCATCAGTTTGTATCTCTGGTCAGTGGAGGTAACATCTTGCTTGTGGCTCTCTTGAACATTAACTATTTTTACGTTTTTACAGTACAATTATTGGTCAATCTGAAATATATTTTACATATTGACAATATATAGTGCAGTGCAGTGATGATTTAAAGAAAATAATCTTGAATTACACCTAGTGAACTTAAAATTTTATGGGTGAAATGACAGCATCAAGCATGGGGTGATTTTCTCTTTCATCCCCACTTCCTTCTCTTCTCCCTTCTCCTCCACCCCCACTTCTAATTCCCATCATCATCATCAACCAGGAGCCTTCTACATACACACCTCAAAGTAAGTGTACTTTACGGCATTTATTTTTAATTTGTATGTAATTTTCGGTGAGCTGGAACCAATTACCCAAAATCCCATTGAAACAATGGTTTCGGTTAATGAACGACCTTCTAGAATGAATTGTGTTCGTTAACCGAGGTACCACTGTACAGTAGAACGTCGATATAACACGAGATACGTTCCAAGAGAGATCGCTTTAAACCAAATTTGCACTAAATCGAAGTGTTGTTTCAATGGAATAATTTAGTTTGGTACTTGAGAGAAAACAAAATACTAAAAAGGCTGAGAGTCTACCCAGATGCATCTGAGCCCATCTCCTAGAATAAACAAAACATTGTTTTTTGTAGTATTGTGTTAAAACAAACACTCATAAATCAACACAGCTAAAATTATGGGAGAAGAAATGGTCTGTTTACTAGCGATCAGCTGATGTGAGAGAGTGGTTGCGCTGGTGCCACTCACCATCCGCCTGACTCACCCAGCACTCACTTTCCTCTCAACATATTTTTTAATTACTTTATGCTTCGAAAACAGACTTTCACTCAACTTTAGTTAGGCAATTCATCCTCTGAAGATGCAGAGCCTAACTCGACCAGCTCATCATCCACATCACTGTCTAGTGTGGGAAAACCATTTTCACACTGCAGTACTTCTAGCACCTTGTTTTTCTACTCCAGTGTAATTGCTTGCCTTGATTTCTTGGCCTTTGAGGTAGTTAATGATGTAGTAGCTGGCCTCCTGGACATAGTGGCGATGGTTGATGCACGTGGTAGGAGTGTCACACTATATGTCCGTTCACTTGAGCGTCAGTGCGAGAACTGAGGATGTGGGAGGGTATGAGAGGGTGGCGGGCAGCCGTGTAGCGTGCCCAGAGAGGCGTCTGGTGGGGATACAATAGACGCAAAATTAAAAATAGGACGTGCCATATTGACTCAAGCAAAATAGGAAAGATTCACTTTAAATTAAAATATTGTCCTTAATTGTGGGTGTCGCTTTAAATCAATAATCTTAAATTGAATCGCTTTAAATCGACGTTCTACTGTACAACTACTAAGTTGGTATTGGTACACACCAATGGGCGGAGGTGGTAGAGCGAATGTGTGGTGGGTACTGAAGTGGTGGAGGTGGATGGCGGGAGGGGAGGAGTATGGTGGGATCCAGGAGGATGGCGATTCACTGAGACCTGGCGGGTAGCTCCTCCTCCCTCTCAAAATGGTTTAAAACCTCCATTTTCTTAGCAAGGATAATGATCTTAAGCCATTTTGAATGGTTACAGAACAGTATTAAGAGCAAAAACACTTAAACACTCATGAACACTGTGGAAGCCTAACAGAGACTGGTGTCGCTTGGGGACGCCGTGACGTTCTGCGGCCAGACGAGAGAGGATGAGGCGCCATAAAAAGTAGTCCATGAAAATGCAAAACGACGTTGTACTGAGTCACCGGGACGTTAAATGTATTTTTGGTCTCTAAAGTTTAGCGCCGTAGTACCGAAACAACGTTAAGCGAGGACTTACTGTACTGGTTCAAAAGCTAAAAGAAAGTGTACAAGCTTAGCTGAGAAACTAGATATATTAAAACGACATGAAAAAGGTGAGAGGTCTGTGGATATAAAATGGAGCAAGCAATGAACATATTTTCTGAAGTGTATCCATTAACAGAACGAAGCATTAAAATTAACAAGGACATGAAAATTGCATATGACCTCTACATAAAGATGTATAATGAGAAAAGAAAGCAGCTGTGCAAGGTTCTTTTAACAGCTATATTATTCAAAGGCCTCAACCATCAAATTCAGCATCATTAGCAGCTTCAGCAACAACTTCAGGTTCAGTAACAGTTTCAGCAACAGCTATGATATCTTTATGGAAGGCTACAGCTTCAGCCAGAGTTGAACCTGATGACTTAGTCAACTGAGTAAAAACTCACAAAACATTCATTGGCTGTCCTTATGTTTTAGACTTTACCACTATTGGCGAGTAGAATTTTTGTTTTACATTCGTAAGTATTATTTAAAACATATATGAATACAGTAACATCTTCGTTAGCCGGAATCCCTCAAACCCGGAACTCTCCGATAGCCGAAATTGAAATTAGCTCGGAAAAGCATTCCCACAGCCGGAATTTAAAACAAATTCCGAGTTTGGGAAAAAATTTTCTGGGCACGTGTTGGTGGATTCACGATAGACTTTAATAAAAGAACACTGCAAACAGGGTCATTGAAAACCTCAGTCCCTTTACTGTCAGTGACATCAGGGGAAAAGTTGGCTTCAGAGTCAGTGGGTCAAGTGACGAGTGTACCTAACCCGAGGACACCGACGGTAATGGGACGTGGGAAAGGAGACCCTTTGGCCGACATAACAATAGAACTTTTGTTTTCTTTTCTTTTTTACGGGGATTAGCCCACCCGCGCACAGGTCACTGACCCACATCGGGGCCTGGGGGGGGGGGGGATGTAATAATAATAATAATAATAATAATAATAATAATAATAATAATAATAATAATAATAATAATTCATACTAAATAAAATTTATAATAAATAATACAAAATTGAAAAATAAATAATAAAATAATAATGATAATAATAATAACACTGTAATAATAATAATAACAAAAATGTAATAAAAATAATAATAAAGAACCACAAAGAAATACAAAAATGAAAAAAAAGGTCAATAGTGAGAAATTATTTACTGTATGTATGTTGTGTTGTCAATAGTAAGTGAAACAATTGAGACCCTGCAATTGTGTGTAAATGAGGCAGAAAGTCAGATCAGCAACCTGGGACTTGGTCACAATTTTTGTGGTGCCATATGGCAGCAGGGTCTACCATTAGACAATACGTACATTATGCTTCCAATTTCTTCCCAGGCGGTAGTACTTCCATGTTTGGTAGCTGCCTACTACCTCAAGGAGCAGCAGAGGGAGGATATTAAGGGAACCCTTCAGGAATTTCAGGGCATCTTTTATGTTGGAGTATGTTGGAGGGCCATTACCATTAGTAAAGGTCAGAGTAGAACACTATCAGAATAGACCCTCGGGCTCCACCGTTGGCATCACGGCCGCAAAAGCTTTCCCCATGGGCTGAGGCTGAGGTACGTAAAGAGATAGACAAGCTTCTGTAGATGGTGTCATAAGGAAGTCCTGTAGTCCTTGGGCTTCACCCATAGTTTTTGCTCGACGTCAGGATGAAAGCTACATTTGGCGATCGACTACAGGGACGTTAACAGCGTGTCTCAACCAGCAACACTTCATCCTATTCCCATAATTGAAGATCTTCTTGACAGACTGGGGGCAGCCCCACTCTTTTCTGTGTTTGACGCTAAGTCAGGATGCCATCAGATGCCCCTGAACGAGGATGACAGTGCGGTGTCAGCATTTGTATTGCCGTGGGGACACTATGAGTAGGATGGCAGGACACCATTTGGACTGAAGGGCGCTGGATACTCGTTTCAGCGCATGATGTCCACCATACTAGGAGAGAGCAAGTACACCGACGCCCTATGTTATCTGGATGATGTGCTAGTGTGGGGAACAACATGGGTGGAACACAATGTAAAGCTGCGGGCAGCACTGGGGAAGATAAAGATGCTGGGCTCACCTTGGCATCAGTAAAATACAGGTTCGATGTCCGTCGAGTGGAATATCTTGGTGCAGTGGTCAGCAACGGAATGTTGAGTCTGAGTGAACAGAGGGAGACACCCCTGTGGACTATCCCAAGACCATCTACAGTGCGTGAGCTGAAGAGGGCTATTGGTGCCTTTTCTTACATCCAGCGTTGGTTGCTGGTTGTGACCTCTGTACGAAGCACTAGATCAAGACCCATAACGGAAGCTGCACTGGACTGAGAGGATGTGTAGATCCTTTGAGGCCCTCAAGACACAGGTGGCGAATGCTGCAGCAGTAAACCTTTTGGATTACAATAAACGCTTTGTGCTGGTGACGAATGCAAGTGATGTCGGGACGGGAGCCATGCTAGCGAACAGATCTGCTGACGAAAAGTTACTCCTGATTGCATTCTTTCACCACACATTGACCCCGGCTGGACAGCGCTACTCAGCGACGGAGAAAGAGCCGTTGGCGGTGGTGACTGCCGTGAAGAGATACAGGATGTATCTATCAGCTTCCCAGTTCGACCTGATTACGGATCATCGCTCCCTTCGCTGGCTCAACTCGCTCGACATAGTGAGGAACGGGGCAGGAGGGGGAGGTGGATGGATCTCCTGCAGCAGTTCAACATCTATCCTATACACAAGACAGGTCACAGTCCGACGATGTCCATGGCAGATTATCTCTCACGAATCGTATCTGATGTCGGACAAGTGCAATTAACGCTACTACACATCTCGCCAACACCTTCTGGGACATACCGACCTTCATCAAGGAGCAACAGGAGGACGAAGATATAGCTGCCATGGCCAGGATCCTTGGGGGTAACGGTTTAGCCCCTGTTCAGAGGGAACTAAATCCTTTCCGGGCCCATCTCAGGTTATCTCAGCACGGTGGGCGTCAGAGCCGAGTGCACCCCTATGGAGTTAAGGAAACATGGGTTCCAGTGGTGCCAGCAACGTTCAGGGTACAGGCCCTGCAGCTGGTGCATGATGCTCCCCTGAGTGGCCACACGGGACAGAATCGCACCTGGGAGAGGGCAAGGAACAGTTTCTGGTGGCCGGAGATGAAGAATGATGTAGCGGCACACATTAGCAAGTGTGAGGCATGTGGGACAAACAAAAGAGCTAAAGTGCCAGGGAGAGCTCTGTTGCAATACATGAAAAATCCTGACTACACAAATGATCTGGTGCAAGTGGACTTCGTGGGACCGTTTCCTGTTTCTGGCAAGCATCAATTCCAATATGTACTGCAGATGCAGTACACATCGGAATTGATGCAAATTTCAATTCTGACTAACAAAGCTATTACTTAATACTTACACTGTAATACAACTACTGTTGTAATACAACTACTGTAATGATTTCCTTTAATCACCGGGAATCCAATACCTGTACAATGGTCCCTCGGTTAACGAACGCCTCAGTTAACGAATTACCTTCCATAAGAATCTTCAATTCGGTTCACGAAAAAAAATTCGATTAACGAAATCCTTACGAAAATCACATTTTGTTTTGAACATCAGCTGATAAGCTGAGGAGGTCCTCAGCCAATTCAGTGATCTCTTCTATGTTAACATTCAAATTAATCACTATCTTAAAGAATTCCAGCAATGCAAATTAAATTCACCCCAGTCACTTCTATTAAATTTTATAAGCAAAAAACAAAAACTCAATCTAAAGGACATAAATTAACAATTAAATACTTCACACCACAGGCGCCAACTGTCAAACACGTCACTGTCACCCCTCCCTTTCTACCCCCTCACCTTCCTGAGAAACGTTTGGGGAAAAGGACTAGGTTTACAAGTTTAAAAATAAATAACACCTCAGACTAAAGTTAGGATAATATAATTTGCATTGCTGAAATCCTTGCAAGACAGGGAATAATTTGAATATAAACGTCATATATTTTGCACAAAAGATAAAATTTTTGCTCTCCCTAATAAAATTCTTAAATTACTGTAGATCTAAAATTTGTATGTCTAATGCAAATTTTAGCTTGTTTATACAGTGGTCCCTCGGTGAACGAGCACAATCCGTTCCAGCAGGTTGCTCATTAACCGAAAAACTCGTTAACCGAAACCATTGTTTCAATGGGTTTTTGGGTAATTGGTTCCAGCTCACCGAAAATTGCCTAAATTCAACAAAAAAGGTAGAAAAGTACACTTACTTTGAGGTGTGTATGTAGAAGGCTCCTGGATGATGATGATGAGAATTAGAATGGGGGTGGAGGAGAAGGGAGAAGAGAAGGCATTGGGGTGGAAGAGTAGTCACCCCATGGTGCCATTTCATCCATAAAATTTTAGTTCTCTTGGTTTAATTCAAGATTATTTTCCTTAAATCAACACTGCACTGCATTATATATTGTCAATATGTAAATTAAATTTCAAAATGACCAATAATTTGCATGCAAACACAGAAAAAAGCATTTATTGAAGAGAGTCTCAAGCAAGAGGTTCCCTCCACTGAAAAGAGAGAGAGAGAGACTGGCGCCTGTTTGGTGTGTTGCCAGGCTGGATGGCGCGCATGAAACTAGTGTCTTTACCTTCAATTAAGTTCAATAATTGTTAAAATGACTAAAAAATTGAATATTAAATTTTTAAAATTATTGAATAGTATAACTTCTTGATATTTACTAAAATAGTAAGGAATTTAAGCCCTAAAACCGATTACAGTATTGCCGGACTAATACTACAGCTGGACCGCCAAATGCAAGCGAAAACATGTTGAGGTCGGCTCTTAAAAAACTCGTTAATCGAGGGATTGCTCGTTAACCGAAGTTAAGAATCTTATGGAAGGTAAATTGTTAACCGAAATCTCGTTAACCGAGGGATCACTGTATTCAAATTAAACACTATCTTATAAGAATTCCAGCAATGTAAATTATATTCTGGCCAGGTAATTTCTATGAATTTTATGAGCTAAAAACAAAAATCTCAAATAAATAAACAAATTATACTTCACCAGACACTATCTGTCACCTCACCTCCCGCTACCCCCTTCTTCCCAAACTCCTGGCTCCCTCCCTCCTTGCCTTCCCAGACAAAAGATTCACGTTTTCTTTAGGCTTTAAGGTGTTTATTTTATATAATATCTCAGACTAAAGTTAGGATAATATAATTTGCATTGCTGAAATCCTTGCAAGACAGGGAATAATTTGAATATAAATGTCATATATTTTGCATGAGATAAAATTAATCACCTGTATCACATTACAAGAGTGATTTAAGAGTTCTAGTGTATATGTATGATATATATAGTGATTTAAGGGCGATTTAGGGGAATTTTAGGAGTGTTTCTGACTTATGCATTTTTGGTTTTACTTTGTACAGTGAACCCTCACTTTACGCGGTTAATTCAACCCACGGCGGCCCGCGTAAAGTGAACAACATAACATATGGGATTAATTGAAATAGAGACCGGGCCGACCCCCAAACTCCACTTTTTCAGACACAATACCTACGTTGTAGTAAAAATAACTTCTTAATTTTATGATGGTATGCACACACAATTAATAATTAAGAGAAATATCAATAATATTAGGTTTTTTAACACTTACATTAGTAGAAAAGATGGCTGGGCACACGGGGATGGGGGGTTGGTTCCGAGGCAGAGGGCAGATTATTGGCCCTCACCTGTATCACTTGCATCAATTGTATCACTATCCACCACAGAGGCTTGCAGGGCCTCTTTGTCAAACCCCTCAAAGTCCATATAAGTCCATATCCTCACTATCATTATCATTATCACTGACTTGGGCCGGCTATGGTGGGCGGCGGGTGAAGAACTTGGTAATGTTTTGATGACTGGGCGACCTTGTGCGCACCCTGCTCGCGCCGCTCTCCGCGTAAAAGGGTACACACACCGCGGAAAGTGAGCATTCCGATTTCGGCAGGGTACCGCGTAAACGTGGAAATGCGTAAAGTGGGATCGCGTAAAGTGGGATCGCGTAAAGCGAGGGTTGACGGTATATACTTTTCTGTGAGCTGGAACCAATTTTCGGTTAACGAATGACCTTCTGGAAAGAATTGTGTTCGTTAACCGAGGGACCACTGTATAACGAACTCTCGATTAAGCGGAAAACACTTTTTTTGTGATATTTCGCTTGATTTAGTGAACCAGTTTGCTGAATCGAGATTAATTCCATTAATACACTCACACCTACGGAGACACCTCAGACACATGATATAGTAAAACCTACTTCAGCCTATGGTGAATGTACTAAATGTATAGAAACTATCAATAATGATATAAAACAATTACCGGAAAATCTGAGAAAATGGCGAGAACATCAGTTCAAACCTTTCTGCTCCGGGCCTGAAAACAAGGTTCCCAGCTTTATGAAAGATTGCAGCATATTTAGCTACATCCTCACCTGGTTGGTGCGTGGGTGGGAAGAGTGTGGTGATATGCCAAGACACTTACACAGCACTACTAAACTATTGTCTTATAACATTTAACTTTATAATTCTGCATTTAGACAACTGATCAGAGAATAAACCAGGGCATATGGAGATACATTATACAGTACACAATTGATGTCACGAAACTTCGTAACTGCAACCACAACGCATAAATTATCACAATCTGTACTCAAATGTACAGGTTGTGATAATTTATGCATCATGGTTTAAGTTGCGAAGTACATCTTGACTTTAGTAAAGCCTTCGACAGAGTCCCCCACGAAAGACTAATATGAAAAGTGGAGGCTCATGGCATTGGAGGAGATATTAAAATATGGATTAGTGCGTGGTTACAGGACAGAAAACAGCGAGTGAGCATTAACGGCACTAAATCCGATTGGAGTAACGTCACTAGTGGAGTACCCCAAGGCTCAGTACTTGGACCAATATTATTTATTATATACATAAACGACATAGATGTCGGCATAGACAGCAACATAAGTAAATTTGCTGATGACACTAAAATGGGGCGTGTAATTAAATCTGATGAGGACTCCGAAAAACTACAGGAAGATCTAAAAAAAAATTTCGAATGGTTTGAAAAATGGCAGATGAAATTCAATGCGGACAAATGTAAAGTACAGTACTCAGTCTAGGAGATGTAAACAGAGAAACCAGATGTCATGGGTTGCGTTGGGCCTCCCGCACAACCCATCCCAAATGTTTGTTTACGGTAGAGATAAGGTAACCGGCCAGCCATGACTGGGACATGTAGGGGGGGGCAGGCCAGTGAGACAGTGGTGTACTGTTCATCACTTCACGCCTCAAAAAAAACCAATTTAGCCAGTGGGCTTTAGACCTTGGGCTAGAGAAGACCTCCTGCTCCGCGGACTTAAGATTAGGGGCCATACAGTCCTACCAGTGCTACGGGTCTGTGTGTGCAAATCCCCGAGATTTTTGTTAAGTCCAGCGACAAGTTAACACATCCTGTAAAGGAAGTGATCAATGGTGAGGGCCTGTTTGCTACAAGAGCACTCCAGGCCGGCCTAATAGATCTAAACGATTAATTCACCAGGTTGACAAACTCTCCCTTATAACTTACGGTACTGTGGCGTGAATGTGAGTGACTGACCTATCCATGCAAATTATAAGTCCAGTGTATGGAATTGTGCCAAATAAACGTAAGTGCAATCATCTGCCCGTATCTGTGATCCCTCTATTATCATTATTACCAAGGGTAATGACTCATTGGTTATGACAAAGTATAACCAATAACTTAGATGGATGTTGGAAGTTAGTGGAATTCACTAAATCATCATTTATCAAGTACATAACGCATTGAGTGCCGGAAGCAGAGCAAAATTCTACGTAGTGATACACCATAATCTCTTGGGTGAGTAACCAGTGTGAAGGTATCCGAGTTCTACGGTAAGAAAGCCACTTCCCTGCACTTAAAACGTAACAATTGGCGCCCGAACAGGGACCCAGACCGTGGATGATTGCACAATTGTATCGCCACACCTACACCATGTCAGCTCGTGCAGCGGCTTTTGAGGAAGCACGTGCCCTCGGGCTGGAGGGGGCTGAGGCGGTTGCATACATGGAGAAGGCTGAGGAGAGAGAAGACAAGCGACGCGAGCACGAAGAACTCTTAGCCCAGCTAGACTTTCAGAAGGAAGAAAAGAAGCTGGAACGTGAAGAGAGACAAAGGGAACGGGCGTTCCAACTGGCCTTAGCGGAAAGGAACCAAAATTCTCCCACTCAAAACGTCACTTATAGGAAATTTCCCCAGATGCCCACCTTTAAGGAGGGCGAATCCATGGAAATGTACATTTCCCGGTTTGAGCATCTCGCAGAAGCCTACGAGCTTGATGACAGCATTAAGGAATTTGAGTTCCTGAGCCTATTTGATGGGAAAGCTTTAGGGATTCTTCGACGACTAGAGTGTCCTGAAAATAAATTCCCTGACATGAAGTCTGCACTGCTGCGGGCATATGGGCTGACTACTGAGCAGGCCAGGCATCAGTTCAACAGGGCAATGTTGGAAGAAAATGAAACGGTTGCACAGTTCCGGGATCGTTTAAGGGACTATGTGGCTCAGTGGATGAGTAAGGATGAAACCCCCAAGTCCATGGAAGGGGTTATAGACTTAATGGTGCGCACGCAGTTAGAAAGGTCTTGTCCCCCTGAACTTGTGGCTCAAATCAGGGCCAATGGAGTTAAGACGTCGAAGGAAATGGCAAGCAAATCAGACTCTCATTTCAGCGCTTTTGGGTACCACACTCGGAGGCGGTGGTCGAACAGGGAGTCGGCAGGTAACCAACAAAGTCAACAACCTCTACAGAAACAGCCACCGAACCCACCCAGGCAACAAGGAAATAACCAGCAACCACAACCGCAAAGACAGCAACAGAAACAGCAGCAGAAGCAGTACCAAGGCCCCCCGAAGTATCAGGACAGTTGGAGGGACAGTTGGCGCCCGGGCAACAATCCACGATGGAACCAGCGGCAGGAAGCCGCCGTGGCTCAATTCGTAGGCCAAGGTGCCAGCAATGATAATCCACAAAGAGACCAGCAGCAGGAAGCCTCCGGTGTTCAAACTGTGGGCGGGGAGTGGCCTGACCTTCCAGCAGGGCCGATCGTCGTGCAACCTGAAGCAGGGGCTCATACCGAATCAAGTCTACCCCAACACCCCTACTGACTAACTGCCGCCTCCAACCTCTCCTCGAGGGGTCACCCCACCTTTCTTGTTAAACCTGGATACGTTGGAGGAGTTCCAGCGACTGTCATGCGAGATAGTGGGGCATCGGGCTGTATTGTCAGGAAGGAATTGGTGGGGCAACATCAATACACCGGAGCACAAGTAAGTGTTAAATTAGCCAATAGTTACATTCAAACGGTTCCAGTGGCCAAGATTGAGGTGGACACCCCCTTCTTCTCAGGTTGGGTCACTGCAGCAGTCATGAGGGAACCTATATACGATCTCATCATTGGGAATATCAAGGGAGCAAGAAACAGTTGTGCAGTGGATGCTGCAACCCAAACTGATGCTGCCGCTTTGACCCAAGTTAATGCTGCTGCAGTCACTCGGGGTATGGCCCAAACAAAACCTCGAGTCACCCCATTGGCTATTGCCACATCGTCTGATCTCATCAATAGTCAGGATGTCGTCCAAGAGCAAGAGGATGACAGCACGCTCACTTCGGTACACAAGAGTTTGATAGTTGGGACCATCAAGGAGACATTTGGGAATCGAACGAGGTTCGTAAAGAAGAGGAACCGTCTCTACCGAGAGACCGTGACGTCTCTGGGTGAAACACGACTACAGTTCGTGGTTCCTTCCAAGTACCGCCTGGCTGTGTTCAAGCTAGGTCATTGCACTGCTCTTGGCGGTCATATGGGTAAAAAGAAGACCTTTGACCGCATCAGTGCAGCGTTCTTCTGGCCAAGGATGGGCCAGGAGATCACCAGGCTAGTCCGCTCTTGTGATGTGTGCCAGAAAACCAGTGATCGAGGGCGAGTTCCGCCTGCACCACTACGGCCCCTCCCACTGATCTCTGAACCCTTTGAGAGGGTGGCGGTGGACATTGTAGGGCCGATAAACCCAAGGGCGAGCGATGGGGCAAAGTATATTCTCACCTTGGTGGACTTTAGCACGAGGTGGCCCGAGGCTGTGCCCTTGAGGAACATTGAGGCCACGACTGTTGCAGAAGCCATGTTGGAAATCTTCTGTCGGGTTGGTATTCCCAAACAAGTCCTCAGTGACAGGGGAACCCAGTTTACTTCTGCCATGATGGAGGAGTTGATGCGGTTGTTATCGGTAAAGGGGCTAAAGACAACACCCTATCACCCGATGTGCAACGGACTCTGTGAGAGGTTTAATGGGACGCTGAAGAAAATGCTCAGGAGGATGGCAGCCGAACAACCTAAGGAGTGGCCACGCTACATTGCCCCACTTCTGTTCGCGTACCGGGAGGCGCCACAGAGCTCGCTCAAGGTGTCTCCCTTCGAGCTTATGTACGGCAGGTCCGTCCGGGGACCACTACAGGTTCTTCGGGAACTGTGGGATGATGAGGAATCAGATCCGGAAGTCAAGACCACTTATACATATGTCATTGACTGAGCTGATCGTCTCCAAGAAACCTGCCAACTGGCAGAGCAAGAGCTGATAAAGGCTCAAGAGGTCCAGAAGACTTACTATGACAAGAAGGCCAAGCTTCGTTGTTTCAAGCCAGGTGATCAGTGCCTGGTTCTGTTGCCTACGATGCGCAATAAGTTACTGGCTCAGTGGAAAGGTCCATTCGACATTGCAGAGCGTGTCTCGGATCTGACTTACATCGTCCAGGTGGGATCTCGACGAAAGAAGTTCCACATCAACATGCTGAAGAAGTACTTCCAGTCACCGATCGGGGGTACAGTCTCCACTGAGGAAGACAGGGACGAGCCTTCCCAGTGTGATTCAGGGGTAACTTGTGCTGCCACAGTGATCTCTGACAGTGATGAGGAGGATGGGCCTGTCACTGCACGCTCCCGCCAGAGTGAGACTTTCACGGACGTTGAGGTGAACGGAAATCTATCAGCAGAGGAACGAGATGCCATTGGCTCTCTGTTGCATCGCTACAAGGACATCTTCTCTGATAAGCCAGGAGTTGCCCGGGTCGACTGTCACACTATTGAACTGACCAGCCCTACACCTGTTCGGGTAAAGCCCTATCCTATACCTATGCGACTACTGGACACTGTCAAACAAGAAATTGAGGAAATGGAAGCAGTAGGAATCATCGAGAAATCATCGTCTCCATACTGTAGTCCTATGGTAGTCGTCCGAAAAAAGGATGGGGGTGTCAGGATCTGTGGGGATTATAGGAGAGTAAATGCCATTACCCAGGTGGATGCTGAACCTATGTGTGATCAGAAAACTATTTTTTCAAGAATAGCTGGTTCCAAGTTATTTACCAAACTTGATCTGACCAAGGGGTTCTTCCAAATCTCATTGGACCCGAAGAGTCGGCAGATCACAGCCTTTGGTACGCCAGGGGGTCTCTATCAGTACAGAGTCCTTCCCTTTGGTCTCACAAACTCCCATGCCATCTTCAACCGTGTCATGAGGCAAGTCCTAAACGGCATCAAGGGAGTTGAGGCATTTGTGGACGATGTGATAATCCATTCAGAAACATTTGAGGAACACCTGGAACTCTTAGAGGAGGTGTTCCGGAGGTTCCAACAAAAAAACATGACCGTGAAACCAAGTAAGTGCGAGATCGGTCAGGCTGCAGTACAGTTCCTCGGGCACACTGTCGGCGGAGGACGCTGCACCTGTCAGAATGAGAAGATCAAAAAGGTCCAAGATGCACCACGGCCCACTACAAAAAAACAATTGAGGTCATTTCTGGGCCTCGTAGGGTACTACCGGAACTTCATCCCAAACTTTGCCGTGGTGGCTCTCCCTTTATCCGACCTGCTCAAGAAACATGCCTCTAACAAGGTGCAATGGGGACCTGAACAAGAGGATTCTTTCAGTGCCCTCAAGAACCTGCTATGCAAGCAACCCATCCTTCAACTGGTGAGGAAGGAAGAGCCTTTCATCCTCTGGACCGATGCTTCACAGGATGGGGTTGGCGCAGTGCTACTACAAGAGGCAGACGGCGAGGTTTTTCCAGTTGCGTATCACAGTCGCAAGTTGAAACCTGCAGAGAGGAATTACAGCACGGTCGAGAAGGAACTTCTGGCAGTGGTGGAAGGCATCAAGAAGTACTACTACTATCTCTACGGAGGTGAGTTTGTGTTGGAGACAGACCACATGCCGCTCACCAGTCTCCGACCATCTAAGAATGCAAATGCTCGTCTGATGCGGTGGGCACTGTATCTCCAGCAGTTCAACTTCGTTCTCCGGTACATCAAGGGCAGCCTGAATGTGGGGGCTGACCTCCTATCTCGACTTGTGGGAGAACCTGAGCAACTGATTGAGAGGTCACCTTCCCAAATGAGTGTGGAGTTGGTCTAGACTCCAGTCGACTCGAGCCTCCAAGCGTCTGGCGGCTCGTCATATGTTATGTATAATTTTCTCACACCTTTCTACACTTGAGAACATAACACAACACCTGTGCCACCTAAACAATGTATACATACCCTACACCACGCAACACGTTGCTCTAATGTAAATGTAGCGTGCTTACGCTTAGCATGAACTATTGCTCGGGAATTGTCACCCTCGCCGCGGAGTTTTCCTCCAGCCAAAAAAAAAAATAAAGTAAATGTTGAGGTTTTCCCTCAGTGGCGATTGGCGACTACATTCCGTTGCAGTGTTAGTGTTACACACACACCACAGTGTGAATGTCGAATTGTGTGTCTGGGCTAGGCATTCTCTTGATTGTATACAGGTGGTGAAAATTTATTCTCCAAGAGAAAAATTTTTCTTAGTAGGGGCGATTGTCATGGGTTGCGTTGGGCCTCCCGCACAACCCATCCCAATTGTTTGTTTACGGTAGAGATAAGGTAACCGGCCAGCCATGACTGGGACATGTAGGGGGGGGCAGGCCAGTGAGACAGTGGTGTACTGTTCATCACTTCACGCCTCAAAAAAAAACCAATTTAGCCAGTGGGCTTTAGACCTTGGGCTAGAGACGACCTCCTGCTCCGCGGACTTAAGATTAGGGGCCATACAGTCCTACCAGTGCTACGGGTCTGTGTGTGCAAATCCCCGAGATTTTTTTTGTTAAGTCCAGCGACAAGTTAACACATCCTGTAAAGGAAGTGATCAATGGTGAGGGCCTGTTTGCTACAAGAGCAATCCAGGCCGGCCTAATAGATCTAAACGATTAATTCACCAGGTTGACAAACTCTCCCTTATAACTTACGGTACTGTGGCGTGAATGTGAGTGACTGACCTATCCATGCAAATTATAAGTCCAGTGTATGGAATTGTGCCAAATAAACGTAAGTGCAATCATCTGCCCGTATCTGTGATCCCTCTATTATCATTGTTACCAAGGGTAATGACTCATTGGTTATGACAAAGTATAACCAATAATGTAGATGGATGTTGGAAGTTAGTGGAATTCACTAAATCATCATTTATCAAGTACATAATGCATTGAGTGCCGGAAGCAGAGCAAAATTCTACGTAGTGATACACCATAATCTCTTGGGTGAGTAACCAGTGTGAAGGTATCCGAGTTCTACGGTAAGAAAGCCACTTTCCTGCACTTAAAACGTAACACCAGATATCAGATGAACAACGATGTTATAGAGAAATCCGATTGTGAGAAAGACTTAGAAGTAGGAATCTTAAGCCAAGTAAACAATGTGTATTTGCTCGAAACAAGACTAATAAAATACTTGGGTTCAAACAAAGGAGTGTTAGTTACAAGACTAGAGAGGTCATCCTGAAACTATATCTTGCGCTTATGAGACCTCACTTGGATTATGCAGTTCAATTCTGGTCACCGTATTACAGAATGGATATAGAATCCCTAGAAAGAATTCAGAAGAGAATGACAAGACTAATCCCGGGCATTAGGAACCTCGAGTACAGAGACAGGAAAAATCATTTTAATTTGCACTCCCTCGAGAGACGTAGAGTGAGGAGCGATATGATAGAGGTGTATAAATGGAAGTCAGGGCTAAACAAAGGGAACATAACAAAGGTACTCAAACTATCCAACCAGGAGCGAACTCGTAACAATGGTTTTAAATTAGATAAATTTAGATTTAGGCGTGAAATAGGTAAACATTGGTTTGGAAATAGAGTAGTGGATGACTGGAACAAGTTAACAAATATCATCATTAACTCGAATACGTTGGATAGCTTCAAGCATAGGTTGGATGGATATATGAGCAATAGGGGTTGGGTGTAAATGGGACTGCCCAGTATGGGCCAATAGGCCCACTGCAGTTATGTTCTAAGTTAATTACAGAATTTTTTTATATCTAGTGCAAGCTATGGAATATTTATACTCAATTTAATCACCATCTTGCAAGAATTCCAGCAATACAAGTTATATTTTGCTAAGTCAAAATAGTGACATTTTATAAGCAAAAAACTTAAACTCCCTGTTTTTTATAATCCCAACTAAGCACCCTTCCTGGTTGTCAACACCCCACCTCCACCCTCCTCTCCTCCCAGCCAGCAAGGGAGGCAGATGGCAGTGAGTGATAAGGATTAATGGGATGACGGCAATTTTAGGCTTAAAGTTTTTATCTTATAAAATGTCACCGACTTGACTTAGCAGAACATAAATTACATTTCTGGAATCCTTGCAAGATACCGATTACTTTGAGTGTAAATATCCCATAGTTTGCCAAAGAGATAAATTTTTTAATCCTTCAGCTTAGTACATTTGAGTACAAAGTGAGTACAGTAATGTTGCTCAAAATTATGGCTTTTTCACAGGAAAAGGGTCTGTATTACTAGCTCCAGTGGTCAGGATATTATGGTAACAAATGTTACAATATACAGTGACCCCTCGTTTAACGAACACCTCGGTTAACGTAATTTCGATTAACGAACTGCCTTCCATAAGGATCTTCAATTCGGTTAACGAAAAAAAATTCGGTTAACGAAGTTCTTACGAACCGACCTCAACATGTTTTCGCTTGCACTGACCGGACAACCAGCTTTAGTATCAGTCCGCCAATACATTAATCGGTTCTAGGGCTTAAATTCCTTACTATTTTAGTAAATATCAAGAAGTTTATACTATTCAATAATTTTAAAAGTTTAATATTCAATTGTTTAGTCATTTTAACAATTATTGAACATAATTGAAGGTAAAGTGACTAGTTTAATGCGCGGCATCCAGCCTCTTAACACAGCAAACAGGAGTTAGTCTCTCTCTGTTTTCACTGGAGGTAACATCTTGCTTGAGACTCTCTTCAACTAAAGCTTTTTTCTGTGTTTCCAAGCAAATTATTGGTCATTTTGAAATATATTTTACATATTGACAATATATAATGCAGTGCAGTGTTGATTTAAAGAAAATAATCTTGAATTACACCAAGAGAGCTAAAATTTTATGGGTGAAATGGCGCCATAGGGTGACTTCTCTTCCACCCCAATGCCTTCTCTTCTTCCTTCTCCTCCACCCCCCATTCTAAATCCCATCATCATCATCATCGTCCAGGAGCCTTCTACATACACACCTCAAAGTAAGTGAACTTTTCTACCATTTTTGTTGAATTTAGGAAATTTTCGATGAGCTGGAACCAATTACCCAAAAACCCATTGAAACAACGGTTTCGGTTAACGAACGACCTTCTGGAACGGATTGAGTTCGTTAACGGAGGGGTCACTGTATTCCAAATAAATTCTTTGTTTAATTCTGTACAAAGACTGGTAGACACTGACCGTGCTCCCCTAAAAAGGTTGTCTGCTTTTGTCATTCTTACTGGGCAAAATATTGTTTATTGTTATTTATTAATTAGTAAAGATATGTTACTGTAATAATTTTTGCTTATTAATACCAGTACCCTTCATATACAGTAAAATACTTGTTTTTACCTTATAATTTGGCTGATTATATATTGCATTTTTTCTAAAGTAGTATTTAATATTTTATTTTATCAAAGATAAAACATACACCATAAGAGGCTGATCATACGAAAATATATAATAATAAATGCTGGAGGGTGTGTGTTGGTGGTATGTGTTTGTGATGTTGAGGTGTATTCCTGACACACAAACACAAGGGAATTAAGACAACAAGCATCTCTCAAATCACCCACACAACTCTGCTTTCTCACTCCATATTTTAAAATGTTGTGTAACATAATGTTGAAGGGATACAACTTTGCTCATTTATACTTATACTTCCCAAAATCTCCCTAAAAATACTTAAACTTTTATATTTATTCAAGACATCTTCAGGTCATGAGACCCACTAATCCCCTTCCCAAGAATGGGTGACCAGACATTCCATCCCTGTAAATTCAGTTTCCTCTGAAGATGTCTTGAATAAAACCGAAAGCTAAGGTGCTCCAGTGTATACTTAGTTGACCGAGAGCTCGATTTAGGGGAAATTTTGATTTAACGCACAGGGGTGGTTCAAATTAGTTTGTTAAATCGAGAATATACTGTAGTTCTTCCTGGGTTCTGTTGCTAGGTTAGGTTAGGCTGGAAATTTAAATACAGGGATGACCGAAACTAACATTTTACCCAAGCCTGCCCACTTTAGGAAAGTCATTGTTGTTGCGAGTTTAAGTGGTTATATCTCTTACGGACATAAATATCATATTCATTTATAAAAAAAACATAGTGGATATTTTGCCGTGACCAGCTAAGTTTCTACTAATGCTATTTTACCGTGAATGCGCTGTGACTGGCTAAGTACTAAGTTAGGTAAGGTTAGGTAGGTTTCTTTGGTTGCTTCGGTCAGGATCTATTTTATAATGATAACAATATCTGTAGAAAAAATTACCACAATAGAACAACTTCTGGTTGGGTATGCTTATAGCTACACAACGGTTTACTCACGGCGATATAAATGAGTTGTTCGCCAGTAATGGATGGTCGTTGTGTACCTATAAACATACTTAACACATATTTCTGTTGTGCATGGAAACTACTAAAAAAATAAAGGAAAAGATTCCTTTTAGGTCGTACATGTAATTTCATATTTCTATTTATATCGGGGGAAAAAATCTATTACGTTTCCAGCACAAATGTATAATTTTTTAGTATTTTAACTGGTAAGACCTCCCCACTTACCAACAATATTGGTTGTTGAAAATGGGCAGTAGAGGGAGAATGTGCAGTAAAATACTAAAAAGAACACCAAACAAGCATTTGAAAACCTTGCCTAACTTGAAAAAAGGTTAAAATTATGGTATTGTCTGAGAACATCACTACCACCAGAAAGAGTTGTTGGATTTTGTTCATTTTTTCCCAGTTATTTTATCATTATAAAAGAGCGACATTTACTAGAATCTAAAAGAAGTAGACCTCACCAACCGAAGAAGGTAAAAATCATCGTTTCAGGGATCCAGTGATTTTTTTCTTTGGAGGGGGGAGGGGATCAGTAGTTTAGGTGATTCTAAGACACTTTTCTTTTATAGTATTTTGCCAGCTCATGATTACTTTAAGAGAAAAAAAAAATACATTTCAGTTTTGGAGAGCCAGTGATTTTTATTATTATTTTTTAATCAGTAATTTAGACAATTAAAAGACACTTTTCTTCCATGGTATTTTGACTGCTCATGATTACTTTCAGAGAAAATCTAAAAAAATCGAAAATCTTCGTATACTGTAACTAAAAACATTCATAGATTTTCCAAAAATGTAGTACGATTTTCTCTGAAAGTATTAATGTGCGGGCAAAATGCCATAGGAGAAAAATCTCTTAGAATTGTCTAAACTACTGATTCTCCCACCCTAAAAAAAAAAATTTAAAATATTCAAAATAGCTGGATCCACAAAACAATACTACCCCCCAAGAAACCTACCTAATCTTACCTAATTTCCTAGCGGGGGAGAAGGAGGGGGGGGGGACCTTCTGTCATATTAAACAGAAAGTACTTAGGTAGCCAATCAGAGCGAGCACACTCACTGTAAAATGGTGTTAGTTTCGAGGCGGATCCAGGAATATCAAGAGAAGGAGTCCAAGAAGTTGTGGGTGGGGGAACATGGCAAGCCCAGCGAGCCCACCCAGCTGGGGTGTTTTGGGGGGCACTGTTACCCCCCTATAAATTTTTTTGAAATCTGACCAATATCATAGGCATTTTGAGGTCATTTTGAAGCAATGCACACTTGATATTCTGTCCGGACCCCCAGGAAACCCCTGGATCTGCCCTTGGGTTAATATTCGTCCATTGGCTTTCCGCAGGTTCCCGCCATGCTTACCTGAGGTTATACTCCTCACTTATGAGTCGGTTGTCTCTTCCTTTCCTCATCCTCCTTATAGGTTAGGATAGATTAGGTTAGGTAAGTTGGTTCTTTTTATATGAGAATATATATTTTTTGTTGGTGTTTTACTCAAATTTGACCTCCATTTTTTTTTGCAAATTATATTTGTTAAAAGTGAAATATTTTTTTTTGCAAAAACCACTAAGGTAAATTTGTATTAGTGCACACAACTCTGTTAGAAAGTCAAAACTATGTTTTCCTAGTGTATTTTTGTGTGTTTGGTTGGTTCCGACCTTGATTTCCGTCGGAAATTGCCTATTTTTTTAGCTATCGGGTGTTTTGGGTGGGGCATTTTCAGACAAAAATCATGGCCAAGCCAATACAAAATACACCAAATAAACACTAGAAAAACATATAAACCAAACCTTCTTTTTTGGATGATCTGATCTGACCTAACCTAACTCTCCCTATATGATGGAATCACTTATTTCTTACCTTATTGACCTGGTTCTGGTTCCTTTGTAATCACTGACGGTGTACGAACACTAATGTCTCTTCTTTGTTTAGGGAATAAGGAACAAGTTACTACAATGGCAACTATGTTTGGTCTTGACGATATTTACAATCCTTATTACACTTAGAACACTTCACTGAGGTCGGGAGAACACCATGTGATCTAAAAAGTGCTATTGCTTGTTCGTTTTTCCCCCAAAACCCGCAATGAACTCCATATAATTGAAGTGACACCCATCGCAGACTTCCATGGTCGGAAATGAATTTGAATTTCAAAATATGAGACCCAAAATCACAATCAGACGGTAATATAATAGAAGAAAATTATCTTAAAATTAGACGTCTTATTCGAATATGATAATAGATTTGGGGTAGGAAAGTTGTGTGCACAAATACAAAAATACCACCGCTTATTTGCACACGAAATGAAGGTCAGATTTGAGTAAAACACACCTAAAAATAAAAAAAATAAAACCTATTCCCATACCAAAACCTGACAACAGCCAGTGGACGAATATTTGGTAATATTGCAGTAAACAGCAACCGCAGAGTTCCGTAAATTCACTACACTCAACCGATATCCCAGGGTAGGGCCACCGGGGTCCGTCCCTGGCTTGGGGGTTTGGTAAGGTTTAGTTTGGTTATATTGTATGTTAGAAATTTTACCTTTACCCTCCCTTGTAGTAGGAACTTAGCCAGTCACGGCAAAATACTGCGTAAATTTTACGCCTTTCCTCGGACATCCATCACGAAAATAATAGTGGATGGTATCTAAGTCCAGTGTAACAATGTTAAATTCTACACTACTACTAGCAAATTGGTAAAGGTGTAGAAGAGGGTGACCACCAGAAGGAATTGTCCGAATTTGTTTAAATTTTTTTACACATTAATATCATGATATTAAACACAAAAATGGAAACGACAACGCATAGAACCTAACCTAACATACCTAACCTATGGGTTTGTTAGGTCAGGTTCTATTAAGTTCCATGCATTATCGTGTTAATTTATGTGTTAAACAACTTACCTTAATATTGGCGAGGAGGAATACGTGGAAGCGTTCACCATAACAAACAACTCTTGAAAAGGGATTCAGCGAGGTAAACAACAAAAATGGCGCCAGGAGGAAAATTGTGAAGCGGCATAGAGTAAATAAAAAGATTGGGTGAATTTATAGTATCACGCCAGTCTTTATTTCCATATTAAAAATGTGTATCTCGTAATGTTTACACAATTCTGAGACATTTTTCTTTATGATATTTCCACCGGAAATTAAGGATAACCGAGATATTAATTTTTCAAGATTATGACTTTCGCTCAGTCACAAGTGTCACCATGATTTGTTTACTTATGGCGGAGGTGGTTTGACCCCCTGCTCACGCATCGCTCCAGGCCTCCGGTGGGGTGTTAGGTTAGGTTTTCTTGGTTGGTTGGTAATATAATTTGTTACTTATTCTAAAAAAAATCCAACTTTTTTCCGTTATGATTGTTTAGTGGGGAGGCTTTCTGAAAAACACATGATTTCTGGTGGAAATGAATATAAAATTCGCTCGAAACTCATCAAAATACAGAGGAAAAACCTATTTTTAATATCGAAATAAAGACCGGTGTCATACGATAAATTGGCCAGAGGTTGTCAGGTTCTATGTATTGTTTCCATTTGTGTTTAACATAATGTTATTAGCATTATATAAAAAAATACAAAATAATGCATAGAACCTAATAAAACCTGACCGGTATTATATTCTTGTAACACCGTTCATTCCTACCACTAATCTATTATCATATTCGAATAAGACGTCTAATTATGAGATAATTTTCATCTATTACATTACCAGCGGAAATGTATAATAACGAAGATAGCTCTTCCAAAATATTTTCTTCCATTAACATCCTGCCATTATCGTCTGCCTCTCCTCCAACACTGCGTGTCTCCTGCGTCCCCTTCATAAATCATCCTGCGCATGTGTTGCTGTACACATCACGCGGCCAATCAAAAGCCTTTTTGATTTTGAAATCAATTAAAATGTTTTTGGGTTTAATTCACGGTATTTTTGGCCTAATCAAATTCAAGTTCAGTTCCGACCATGGAAGTCTGCGATGGGTGTCACTTAAAGAATATGGAGCTGATTGCGAGTTTTTGGAAAAAAACGAAGAAACTATAGCATTTTTTCGATTGCATGGTGTTCTTCCAACATCAGTAAAGTGTATTAAGAGCAAGACTGAATGTAAATATCGCAAAGACCAACACATGTGGCGCTGTGTAAGAATCTCAGACTGCAACGACGAACAAGAACCAGGCCAATAAGGTAAGAAATAGGTGATTCCATCATATGGTGAGTCAGTTAAGTTAGGTTAGGTTAGGTTATTGTTTTTCTAGTGTTTTATTGTGTATTTGTTAGTCGCTTAGGCACTTTCTTTTCTCGGAAAACGTCAAACGAAAAAAAGTCGCAAAAAAACCCCGGCTAATTTCCGCCAAAAAGGAAGGTCATTTTCGGTCTCGGCACACACAAATACACTAGAAAAATATATTTTTAACTTGCTACAAGTGAACGGTGCTACAAGAAAAATTTACCACCTGACCTTACATACCCAGCCTATGGGTATGTTAGGTCAGGTTCTATTAGGTTCTATTGTCGTTTCCATTTTTGTGTTTAATATCATGGTAATTGTGTGTAGAAAACATTTCAACTAATTCGGACAATTCCTTCTGGTAATCACCCTCTTCTACACCTCTACCGACAAATTTTTATATTATGAGAGGAAATTGCTCTTCAACAATACCACTTACTGAATGAGGAACAAGTATACTATAAGTTGGGTTGCCAAGATGCGTCAACTCCGTCAACAATAACAACCTTGGTCGACGCGAGGCGTAAGATGTTAACGAACAACAAATGACTACGGCACTAAATATTTCATTGAGGTAGACGATACAAATCATATAACTCAACCTAACAAAGCATTAACCAATTATAGTTTCTAATATATATTTTCTTATCAGATATTATTTATTTAATTAACTATGTCATAAAAAACTCGTAATATCGCACCCTTTACTTCTATCGTGAAACATTTCCTACATTGTACGTTTTGCGGCGCAGGTGACGCACAACAGATTTGTGAGTAGTATTCCCAGATCTAGCATATTTTTACGCTTTTCGCATAATTTCGACCCAATATTACAGCTTAGCATATATTTTAAACAAAAATCTCGCATAATTTTGTTTAATCTGGAACAAATCTTGAATATTATAAAGTTAGCCATAGGAATACGCAAAAAGCAAGGAAAAAGTTTACCTTGTTGAAAGCCCTAAAACTAAAAGCCCAGCTAAGGAAGCAAGACTCTAATTACTTCTATCCTCTTCACCACTGATCGGCTCGTTAGCCGCTTGGGCGATCGGTCACGTCTCTGTTACTTTTCTTTTTCTTTTATCCTCTTCACCACTGATCGGCTCGTTAGCCGCTTGGGCGATCGGTCACGTTGTGGGGTATGAGATTGTTTGGTTCACACTCAGGATGGGATGGAGAAAGGAAACTCACAATGTGCTCTCTATATACATGTTGTATTGGATGTACAATGCAGCTTGGTGCTGGGAAGGCAGCATGGTTACAAGCGTGATGTAGAGAGAGCTGGTTGGTGAGGACGCTCAGAGAAGGACAGCTTGTGGGTCGCCATGCTCGCCAGCGGGAGAGAGGACCGCCAGGCAGGCGGAGGAGCGAGGGAAGGCCGCCAGGCAGCGGCGGAGGAGGAGGTGTTGCTGGCTGCGGCTGTAGGTAGAAGGAGAGACAGATCACCACGAGGTCAGGTCTTAAATAGCGGGGGTAGGCGTGGCTTAGCAGTTGACCCCCGCTCCGTGGTGTATGGCGGCGCTGGTTGACCTAGACCACGAGGCATACACTGGGGAATTGGTGGGGTCGGCTAGGCAGCGACAAACAGCGTTTGTAGGGGAGAATTCCACTACAACGTCTCTGTTACGCACTGTTGGCAAGTACTGGCCATGCACTGGCTCCTCATTTTTTTTTTTTTTTACGGGGATTAGCCCACCCGACCACAGGTCACTGACCCACATCGGGGCCTGGGAGACGAAAATGTAATAATAATAATAATATTAATAATAATAATAATAATAATAATAATATTAATAATAATAATAATAATAATAATAATAATAATAATAATAATAATAATAATAATAATAATAATAATAATGATAATAATAATGATAATAATAATAATAATAATAATAATAATAATAATAATAATAATAATAATAATAATAACAAAACTGTAATAATAATAATAAAGGAATACAAAAACTAACAAAACCCAAATTAATAATGAGAAACGCTATATGTACAGTATGTTGTGTTATCAAGTAAGAGAAACAATTGAGACCCTGCAATTGTGTGTAAATGGGGCAGAAAGACAGATCAGCAACCTGGGACTTGGTCACAATATTCGTGATGCCATATAGCAGCAGGGTCTACCATCAGACAATACATTATGCTTCGAATATCTTCCCAGGCGGTAGTACCTCCCTGTTTGATAGCTGCCTACTACCTACTTTTACATTTTATCCTGTTCACCACTGATCGGCTCGTTAGCCGCTTGGGCAATCGGTCACGTCTCTCATTACTTTGCCTTTTCTTTTATCCTCTTCATCAAATGATCGGCTCGTTAGCCGCTTGGGCGATCGGTCACGTCTCTGTTACGCACTGTTGGCAAGTACTGGGCATGCACCGGCTCCTGAATGTACCTGAACCTGCTACAGTGTTGGTCAAGTCTTGTCTTGAAAGAGCTCACACTAGGTGCCGTCACAACACATTCTGGTAGATTCTTCCAAGAGTTCACAACTCTCACTCCGAAAAAGTTTGCCCTCACAGTTTTCTGGACTTGCGGCTTCTTCAATCTTGAGCTGTGACCCCTTGTGGGGCGAGCGTCCTCCAGCTCCAAGTAAGGACACTCGAATGAGTAGTGCTCCTTGAGATGCTTATACACCTCAATTAGGTCACCCCTTGCCTGACTGTAGTATAAGCTAGGCAAGTTCAGGCGCTCCAATCTCTCAGGGTAGCTGAGGGGCTGAAGTGCAGGCACCAGTCTGGTGGCCCTCCTTTGAGCATTTTCAGCCAACTGACAGCCCCTACTATATCTCGGGGACCAGACGGGGTGACAGTACTCCAGATGGGGAAGCACTTCATTCTTGAAGATCGTTACGAGGGACGGACCGTCTAGATATCTGAACGACCTTCTTATAAGACCCAATAATTTATTTGCCTGATTTACCTTCTTCTTGCAATAACCCGAGAACTCCAGCTCATTGTCAACATACACGCCTAGGTCCTTCTCACATTCAGTCTCAAATAGTGCAGTTTCTTCATCCCGTTGGGATATATGATACGCCTCCTTACTGTTGGTACTCTCCAGGTGCATCCTCTTACACATCGTGACATTGAATCTCAGCAAACATTTCTTCGACCATTCTTGGAGCCCACAGAGATCCTTCTGCAGCTCTTCACAGTCCGCTTGGTTCTTGATTTCCCGAAATAACTTGGCGTCATCGGCAAACATTTGTATGGAGGAGTGTACAACATCAGGCATATCATTTATAAAAGAAACAAACAACAGCGGGTCAAATACACTGCCCTGTGGTACCCCGCTTGTGACAGGTACGGATGATGATTTAGTGTCATTGTCATGATCGAGATAACGGCTAACCTGAAAACTTTAAGGATTCATATTACGCTCAAACGACCACAAAACCTTCCGAGTCCCCCAGTGGAAACGTCCCCCGTTTTCTCTGTTCCCCGTCTTTGTCTTAAGGGAACTTTGAATATAATTATCCGCGGATTTCGTAGCAGACGCTGTATGTTGGGACCTGTTGCCATCCAACTCATTGTAATCAATTTAATTTTGCTTTTGATAGCTGAGTCAGAGCATTATTAGTGAGGATAATAGTAGGGAATGAAACTGTGTTCATAGTCTCAGTTTCAACGTCAGAGTGTACAGTAAATTAATTCATCGGAATAGAAGTAGGAGGACTCCCTGGCCTATTCTGAGTGAGGGTGCCGCGGGCATTTCTACCGTTAGTAAGTGCCCGTCACTTCATCCATACAGTTCCCTAACGCAGCCTAGGCCGTGTCTGTAGAGTGGATGTTGTATCCACTATGTCTGGGGAGATGTCCGAGGTCCAGTAGGATCAGTTACCTTCGTGAGACCCGGCCGTCAGACACTTCAGACTACCTATGGCCCCCATAGCTGGCTCGTCTGGCCCTAACGCTCGGCCTGCGAGGTGACCCCGGATCACCAAGCCACACACCACTACCAGCCTCCATCATTGGTGGATGAGTGTCTAACTCAGTAGGGCTATTTGTGTGGTGGATTTAATCCACTGGGATCTTCAGAGTTCGTCGGAAAGTACCCCATGGTGGCTGGACCCCATGGCTGTTGCTCGAGTATCACCCCTGACGACTGAGTGTTGTAGTGGCAGTTGCCCTGGTCTTTATGGTGCTAAGTGACTATAAGAGTTATGTGTTGTTGAGTATGTCCACCCAGTAGTGGTGTGAGTATGTTGAGCCTGAGGGCCTAGTACTAGATTTCGTCTGTTGGTACATATAAATTCTTTCTCCTAATTTCATATTAATGTTTAAATAAATTTTGTATTTGTATATTGTGTCTATTATTTACCTACAGTATTTACCGTTATTTCTTCCCTATTACTTGATACTATCATTACATCTACCCACGAGCTTCCTCTCGTCACGCTACCAATGGTAATAAGTATGAGAGTAAAAGGAATTGTTACTGACACACAGGCCCTTATAAAATGGTGGCAGCTCAGGCCCTCATATCATTAATCACCACACACTGCTTGAGGTCATGGAGAAAGTCTTCTATCTACGCCAGGACATTTCCCCGAATTCCGTGGCCTTCCAGTTTGATTTTCAGCCTTTCGTGGGGTACACTGTCGAAAGCCTTGGCAAAATCTAGGTAAATATTGTTATTTCCACCCCGTTCCAGAATATGGGGACAAATATCCAATACCTTGAGCAATTGTGTTAAACAGGAGCGCACCTGCATAAAATCGTGTTGGCAATCCTTTACAAGGTTGTTTCGTAGTAGATGTTCCATCGCGGCATCTCTGTTAATACTCTCAAGTACTTTACATATTATGCTGGTCAGGCTCACCGGTCTACAGTTGTTCGTGGAGTGACGATCGCCATTCTTGAAGATAGGACTTACATAAGCCACTTTCCATTCACTGGAGACCTTTTATTCATCCAGGCATTTACAAAACAGGATCTTCAGGGGCTCGGCAAGCTCGTTGCACAACTCTTTTAGCACTCTAGGATGCACCATGTGAGGGCCGGGACTCTAATGGACCTTTAGCTTTGACAGTTTATTTCTAATACCCTCTTCTGTGAACAGAATGTGGGTCAGTACTGTGTCGAAACGTCTGTCCTCAAACGCAGGAAGGTTAATCGCATCCTCTCTTGTGAACATCGAGGAAAAGAAGCTGTTCAATGCCTCAGCTTTATCCTGGCCAGAATCTGCGTAACTACCATCTTCAAGCCTCAGGGCTTGAAGCAGAGAAGGGAAGAGTCGAGGAGGAACGGGGACGGGTGTACACGGATTATATTCAGGGAGAGGGTAGTGGAAGCAAGTGTGCCGACACAGGGCCAGGGGGCAGCAGCGCACCCTCCACCCGCTCTACCCCCCACCCGGGAGGTGGCACTGTAGTGGATGCCTCCCCTACAAACGCCGTTTGTCGCTGTGTAGCCGACCCTTTTCGAATTCCCCAGCCTACGCCTCCAGCGCCGCCTGACGGAGCGGGGGTCTACTATTAACCAAATCCCTGAACATTGCCATTAAAGTACCTGTAAAGAAAGTGAAACAACATTGACGCGAAGGGAGAGATTATCGACTAAAGGAGAGAGTTAATAGAATGATGCCTTTGATTTCCACCTTATCTAATAGTTGGACAGAAAGCCACCCCCAGATATGCAGGCAATACTCCAAGATTGGGACGAATAGATCCCTTATATCTTGAACGCTGCTCAGAGGTGAAATGTTGCATCTGTAGCATTCCCAACACAGGAGGCAGCTTTGGATTATACTACTAAGGATGTGTGATTTCCAGGACATACTGGAGAATACAGGCGGGGACCTAACCTCTTTTCAGAATTTGGCAGGATGATAGCGTCTGAAATGCAATTGAAGTAGGAATATCTGCTTTACAAGTGTAATTGAAATGAAATATTGAGTTTTTGTTACTGTGGAGCTTATGGACATTCAAGTGCTGCACAGATCCGCGTTGATAGAAGTAATGATACTCAGTTCCTGAAACAGATCTGGTTGGGGAGTTAGGAGGAAAGGAAAATGTGAGGAAAGTGAAAGAGTAGAATCATCGGCATGAAATGGGTGAATTAGTTGCCTTAGTGAAGTAAATCATTGATAAAAAAG
>NW_024719366.1:0-21069 GCF_018991925.1 Homarus americanus
AAGCGTATCAGAAATCCGATTATTATCCCACCGCTGCTAATTTCATATGAATCCATTACGTCCAATTAACCAATCCGTCATACATATTTATATTTGCTTAAGTAACGAAACCCAAACACAAGTTCCTTTATTTTATTATAAAAGTTGCATACACAATTAGCGTATATCAACCGAAAACCCACTGTCTAGGAGTGAATGAGAAAGGACTGCTGCATGCATGAAAAACAAGGTCACGTCCCCACGATATGAGCAGACATCAGCTTAGGGCAAGAAAAAAGTACAGAAATGCTGACATGGTCTCCCTGTTGCCTCACGTTCAATCATGTCTCACCCATAGACAGGAAAGTTACAGGTGAATCAACATAATATCAGATGTATTGACCAATAAAATATGTTCTGTTGATGAGACAGGGCCTATTACAGTAAAGGCCCTGTGGTGTGGAATGTTGAGGTGTATTGTACTGTGGTGTGTATGAGGGTGTTAGAGGTGTGAAGCAGCCTGTGCTAAGGGCAATGTTGAGGCTGTGTTGGTGCTGTGGTGCAGCTAAGGAGCTGTGGTGGTGTATGGTGTTAGAGGTGTGCTATACTGTGGTGTGTAGTACAGAGGCTTGAATCCGTGGTGTTGCAGCATAGAGGTTTGCTATACTCAGAGGTGTACAGTGTTAGAGGTTTCTGGACTGTGGCAGGCAGTGTTAGAGGTGTGTTGGCACTGTGGTGTGCTGCAACAAGAGAGGTGTGTTATACTGAGGTGGAGAGTGTTAGAGGTGCTGGTACCTGTGCTGCAAATGTTGGAGCTGTGTTGGTGCTGTGGTGTGTGGCAGTGTTAATGGTGTGTTGGAGCCAGGTGCAAGGGTGTTGAGGTGTGTTGCAAAACAAGAAAGCAGAGGCAAAGGGTACTGTGGTGTGTGTGGCAGTGTTAGAGGTGGTCGGCACTTCATGGTGTGCAGTGTTAGAGGCTTGTTGGTACTGTGGTGTGTGGCACTGCTGGAGGTGTATTGGCACTGGGTGTGAAAATTGTTGAGGTGTATTAGTACTGTGGTGTTAGAGTGTGTAGTTTTGCATTGTGGTGTGTGGCAGTATAGGAGGTGTTGGCACTGTGTGTGTGGTAACAGAGGTGTACAGTACTGTAAAAGGCAGGCAGAGATAGATTTTGTGTTGTTGTGTGTGGCAGTGTTGGGGTGTGTTGGCACTGTGGGGTGGCAGTGTTAGAGGTGATTTGGCATCGTGGTGTGGTGGGCAGTGTTAGGACGTTTCTGGTACTGTGGTGTGTGGCACTGTTGAGGTGTGTATTGGTACTTTGTGTGTGTGTGTTGGAGGTGTTGGTACTTGCAGACTGTAGTAAGTAGAGGTGCTAAGGCCTGTGGTGGTGTGGCAGCGTTAGAGGTGTGTTGGTACTCTAGTCTGTGGCAGTGTTAGGAGGTGTGTGTTGCTACTTGCGGTAGGCAGTGTTAGAGGCTTTGCCAGAAGTGCATGTGGGTGTTAGGGAGGTATGTTGGCACTGAGGTATGGCAGTGTTGGAGGTGTTGGTACTGTGGTGTGTATGGTGTTAGAGGGGGTGGTTGGTGCTCTGGTGTATGTTGAGTGCTGATCTGTGGTGTGGCAGTGTTAGAGGCGTGTTGGCACTGTAGAATGTTGAGTGTGTGTTGATACGTGTGTGTGAAATGTTGAGTGTGTGTTGCATCAGGTGTATGGTTGTGTTAGGAGGTGTGTTGGTACTGTGGTGTGGCAGTGTTAGGAGGTGCTATGCTGTGGTGGTGGTGGCAGCAAAGGTGACATTGGGTGTGGCAGTGTTGGAGGTGGTGGAGCTGTGGTGGCAGTGTTAGAGGTGTGTTTACACCAGGCAATGTTGAGGTGTGTGTCACTGTGGTGTGTGGTGTTGAGGTGCTGGAGCTGTGGTGTGTGTTGGTGTGTTGGTGGTGTGTTGTATGATTTGTATGTTGGGTGGCAATGGTTGGAGGTGTGTTGGAGCCTGGATGTGTAAATTGTTGGAGGTGTGCTGAGCTGTAGGTGGGTGTTGAGGTGTGTTGGAGCTTTAAGGGTGTAGCAGTGTTGTAGGTATGGTTTATAAAAGGAGCTGTGGTGCTCAGAGTTGGGAGGTGTATGGGTATTATGGTGTGTGTGGGCAGCAAGAGAGGGGTTGGTACTTTGGTGTGTGGGCAGGCTTGAGGTGTGTTGTTAGTGTGGTGGTGGGCAGTGTTAGAGGTGTACAGTACTGTGGTGTGTGAAATGATGTTGCAGGTGTGTTGGCATTGTGGCAGGTGGCAGTGTTAGAGGTGGTTATACTGTGGTGTGTGGGCAGTTTTAGAGGCAGGTTGGCACTGTAGATATGGCAGTTAGAGGTATGGTACTTTGGTGTGTAAGTGTTAGAGGGTGCTGGTACCAGGTGTGTGGCAGTGTTAGAGGTGTGTGTGTTGTACCTCTGTGTGTGTAAGCAGTGTTGATAAAAGGCACTGTAGAGCATATATGTTAGAAGTGTGTTGAGTTCGTGGTGTGGCAGCAGAGGTACAGTTTCTGTGGTGTGTAAGTGTTAGAGGTGTGTGTTGGAGCTTGGTGTGTGGCAGCTAAGGGTGTGTTGGAGTTGGTGGTGGCAGTGTTAGAGGTGTGTTGGTACTGTGGTGTACATGTTGGACAGGTACTGTGGTGTGAAAATGCTGCTGATAAGGCTGTGCATGGCAGTGCTGAATGCAGTGTGTGTGTCACGAGGTATTGCTGGGGTGTGGTGTTAAAGGTGTGCTGGAGCTGTGGTGTGGCAGTGCTGGAGGTGTACAGCACTGTAAAAAATGTTGGAGGTTTGTTGGCACTGTGGTATGTTAGGAGGTGTATTTTAGCTGTAGTGTGTGTGTTGAGGTGTGTGTTGGTAGTGTGGTGTGTGTGGTAGTGTTAGAGGTAAAAAGGGTACAGTAGTGTATGATGTTAGAGTGTGTTGAGGTCTGTGGTGTATGGCAGTGTTAGAGGTTTGTTGGCAATGTGGTGTGTGGCGCATGTTGGAGGTCTATCGGTACTATGGTGTGGACAGTGTTAGAAGTGTTGATACTGTGGTGTGTGACAGTGTTAGAGGTGTGTTGGCATTTCGTGGTGTGTGGGCAATGTTAGGAGGTGTATATACTGAGGTGTGATGAGTGTTAGAGGTGTGTTGGCATTCTGTGCAGTGTGGCAATGTTGGAGGATGGTGGTGCTGTGGTGTGGGCAGCGCCAGGCTGAGGATGGATTGTGTGTGGCAGAAAAGGAGGTGTGTTGTACTGTGGTGTGACAGTGTTAGAGGTGGTTTGGCATCAGGTTTGCAGCAGCAAGTAGAAGTCTTGCTGGCATTGCGGGTGTGTGGTATAATTGATGGATTGGTACTGTGGTGTGTGGCAATGTTGTAGGTGTGATTGGCACAAGGCAAGCAGAGGTGTACTGTGTGCAGTGTTGGGTGGTGTGTACTGTGGTGTGTGGTAAAGGAGAAATTACACTGTGTGGTAGAGGTGTTGGCATTGTGGCAGTGTTAGGAGGTGTGTGTTGGCTCAGGTGTATGGCAGTGTTAGAGGTGTTTTGTGTTGTGGTGTGAAGGAGTGTGTGTTGTGCCTGATGGTGTGACAGTTACAGGTGTTGGCATTGAGTGTGTTGGCAGTGCAGGTGTGTTGAGGTGGCTATGAGGTGTAAATGATGGGTGGTGGCATGTTGGGAGGTGTTGGCGAGAGAGTTAGGTGGCGACACAAACAAGGTAGTGTTGGAGCCCACACACCCAACACTGCCACACATCAGAGCTCCAACACACCTCCCACACACCACAGCAACACCAGAGCCCAACACTACTACACACACAACGACTCCAACATCAAGCCACAACACACCACCAACACTGCCACACATCACAGCGCTCCAACGCATCTCCAACACTGCCACACACCACATTCCAACACACCTCCAACACTGCCACACACCACAGTACAAAACACACCTTCTCAACATACAACACCACAGTACCAACACACCTGTACAACAATGCACACAAAACAGTACCCAAACCAACTCTAACACTGCACACACACCACAGGTACCAATAGACCTCCAACAGTGCCACACACCACAGTACCAACAAACCTCTAACACTGCCATACACCACACAACACACCTCCAACATCATTTTCACACACCACAGTACCAACACACCTCCAACATTGCCACACACCAAGTACCAACACACCTCTAACACTCTCACACACCATAGTACCGACACACTCCAACACTGCCACACACCACACTACCAACCACACATCTAACACTGCCATACACTACAGTACCAACACACCCTAACACTGCTACACACCACACCACCAACACACCTCCAACACTGCCACACACCACAGCTAAAATACACCCCTAACACACACACACACCACAGCAACAATAGACCTCCAACAGTGCCACACACCACAGTACCAACAACCCCACACACCACAGCACCAACACCTCTAACAATGCCACACAAAACAGTACTAAACCACCTCTAACACTGCCACACAAATAGCATCACACACACCACAGCACCAACACACCAAGCACACAAAAGTAATAGACTCACAGTGCCACACACCACAGTACCAACACACCTCCAACACTGCCACACACCACGTCTCTAACACACCTCTAACAATGCGACACCACAGCTCATCACCACGAACACCACATCTCCAACACTGCCACACACGACAGCTCCAACACCGCCACAAACTATACCTTCAACACTGATACACACCGCAGCCCAAACACCTCCAACATTGCCACACACCAGTACCAACAGAGCTCCAACACTACCACACACAACGACTCCAACATCGCCACACAACACACCACCAACACTGCCACATATCACAGCTCCAACGCACCTCCAACACTGCCACACACCACATTCCCAACACACCTCCAACACTGCCACACAGTACAGTACTAAACACCTCTAACACAACCATACACCACAGTACCAACACACCTCTAACACTGCCACACACCACAGTACTAACACACCTCTAACAATGCCACACAAAACAGTACCAAACCACCTCTAACACTGCCACACACCACAGTACCAATAGACCTCCAAAGCACACACCACAGTACCAACAAACCTCTAACACTGCCATACACCACAGTACCAACACACCTCCAACATCATCACACACCACAGCAAACACACCTCCAACATTGCCACACACCACAGTACCAACACTCCTCTAACACTGCCACATACCACAGCTCCACCACACTTCCAACACTGCCACACACCAGAGCTCCAACACACCCTCTAACACTGCCACACTCCAGTACCAACACACCCTAACACTGCCACACACCACTATCAACACACCTCCAACAGCATACAACACCACACTACCAACACACTCCAACATTGCCACACACCACAGTACCAACACCCCTCTAACACTGCCACACACCACAGCCCAACACACCTCCAACACACACAATACACTACCAACACACCCCTAACACTGTCACACACCACAGTAACATCACACCTCAAACACCCACACACCACAGTACCGACACACCTCTAACACTGCCATACACCACAGTACCAACACACCTCCACACACCACAGTCACCAACACCTCTAACACTGCCACACACCACAATACCAATACACCTCCAACATCACACACACCACAGCACCACACACCTCCAATAGTGCCACACACCACAGTACCAACACACCTCTAACACTGCCACACACCACAGTACCAACACACCTCTAACACTGCCACAGACTACAGTACCAACACACCTCTAACACTGCCACACACAAAGTACAAAACACTTAACACTGCCATACACCACAGTACCAACACACCTCTAACACTGCCACACACCACAGCTCCAACACACCTCCAACACTGCCACACACCACAGCTCCGACACACCTCCAACACTGCCACACACCACGTCTCTAACACACCTCTAACAATGCGCACACACCACAGCTCCATCACCGCGAAACACTACATCTCCAACACTGCCACGCACGACAGCTCCAACACCGCCACAAACCATACCTCCAACACTGCTACACACCGCAGCTCCACACACCTCCAACACTGCCACACACCACAGCTCCACACACCCAACACTGCCACACATCAGAGCTCCAACACCCAACACACACCACAGTACCAACAGAGCTCCACACTACCACACACAACGACTCAACATCGCCACACAACACACCACCAACACTGCCACACATCACAGTCCAACGCACCTCCAACACTGCCACACACCACATTCCCAACACACCAACACTGCCACACACCACAGTACAAAATACCCTAACACTACCATACACCACAGTACCAACACACCCTAACACTGCCACACCACAGTACCAACACACCTCTAACAATGCCACACAAAAAATGACCAAACCACCCTAACACTGCCACACACAGTGCCAATAGACCTCCAACAGTGCCACACACCACAGTACCAACAAACCTCTAACACTGCCATACACCACAGTACCAACACCTCCAACATCATTTTCACACACCACAGTACCAACACACCTCCAACATCCACACACCACAGTACCAACACACCCTAACACTGCCACACACCACAGCTCCACCACACTCCAACACTGCCACACACCAGAGCTCCAACACACCTCTAACACTGCCACACACTGCAACACCAACACCCTAACAATGCCACACACCACACTATCAACACACCTCAAACACTGCCACACACCATAATACCAACACACCTCTAACACTGCCACACCATAGTACAACACACCTCCAACACTGCCACACACACCACGCTACCAACACACCTCTAACACTGCCACACACCCACAGTACCAGCACACCTGTAACCTGTCACCACCATAGTACCAACACACCTCCAACACTGGCTCTCACAACAGCACAAAACACCTCTAACACTGCCATACACCACAGTACCAACACACCCTAACACTGCCACGCACCAGCAGTAACAACACCTCTAACACTGCACCACAGTACTTAGAAACTTAACACTGCACACACCAGTACCACACCACACCTCTAACACTGCCACACACCACAGTACCACACCACCCCTAACACTGCCACACACCACAGTACCAATACACCTACAATAGCACACCATGGAACCAATGCACCTCCATCAGTGCCACACACCACAGTACCAACAAACTTACACTGCCAAACCACAGTACCAAACCACCTCTAACACTGTCACACAATCTAGCACCAACTCCAACACTGCCACACACCCCAGCCCATCACCTTTAACGCTGCCACACACCACACCACCACACACACACCCCAGCACACACCTCACGCCACACACCACAGTACCAACACACACCCCACCACAGTATCAACCCACCTCCAACACACAATTACAGTACCACAGTACCAAACCACACACACACACCACACTACCAACCACATCTAACACTGCCAAACACCACTGTACCCAACACACCTAACACTGTACCAACACACAACACACACACCACAGCCAAATACACCAAACCAACATACACACCACAGTACCAACACACCTCCAACACTGCCACACACCACAGCCCAACACACCTTAATGCCACACACCACAGCACCAATACACCTCTAAATGAACACTGCAGTCCAACACACACCATAGCACCAACACACCTCCACAGCATTTTCACACACACCATAGTAACACAACTCCAACATGCCACACACCACAGTACCAACACACTCTAACACTCACACACCACAGCTCCAACACACCTCCAACACTGCCACCCCAAAGCTCCAACCACACCCCTCTACACTGCCACACACCAGAAACAACACACCTCTAACAAGCAACAACACACCTCTAACACTGCCATACTCTACAGTACCAACACACTCCACATCACACACCACAGCACCAACACCCCAACACTGCCACACCACCACAATACCAGCACACCTCTAACACTGCCACACGTGCAACACACCTCTGCACTTACAGCACCAACACACTTAAAACTGACACACACCATACCAACACACCCCACACCACACAACCACAGCACCAACACACACACACACCATACCACACTCTAACACTGCCACCACACTGCCACACACCACACACTTGCCACACACCATACAACAACACACTGCTCTCACACACCACAGCCCAACACCGCCACAAACCATAACAGCACACTGCAGCCCAACCACACCCAACACTGCCACACACCACAGCTCCAATACACCTCCAACAGTGCCACACATCAGAGCTCCAACACACCTCCAACATTGCTACACCCAACGACCACAAAATCGCCACACAACAAACACACACACACCAGCTCCAACGCACCCAACACACACACCACAGTACCAACACACCTAACACACACACACCACAGTACCAACACACCTCTAACACTGCCACACACCACAGTAACACACATCCAATTACTGCCACACACTACAGCTGCAACACAACTCCAACACTGCCACACACTACAGAACCAACACACCTCCAACATTACCACACACCACAGTACCAACACACCTCTAACACTGCCACGCCCCACACCTCCAACACACCTCCAACACTGCCACACTCCAGAGTTCCAACACACCTCTAACACTGCCACACACCACAGTACCAACACACCTCTAACACTGCCACACACCACAGCTCCACCATACCTCCAACACTGCCACACACCAGAGCTCCAACACATCTCTAACACTGCCATACACTACAGTACCAACACACCTCTAACACTGCCACACACCACACTACCAACACACCTCTAACACTGCCACACACCACAGCTCCAACACACCTCCAACACTGCCACACACCACAGCTCCAACACACCTTTAACACTGCCACACACCACAGCACCAACACAGCCTCCAACATTGCACAGACCACAGTACCAGCACACCTCTAACACTGTCACACACCATAGTACCAACACACCTCTAACACTGCCACACACCACAGCTCCAACACACCTCCAACACTGCCACACACCAGAGCTCCAACACACCTCTAACACTGCCACACACCACCGTACCAACACACCTCTAACACTGCCACACACCACAGTGCCAACACACCTCTAACACTGCCACACACCACTGTACCCAACACTAACTCCCCAACCACTGCCACACACTACAGTACAACACACTCTAACACTGCCACACACCACAGTACCAAACCACCTCTAACACTGCCACTCCACAGTACCAACACACCTCTAACACTGCCACACACCACAGCTCCAACACACCTCTAACACTGCCACACACCACAGTACCAACACATCTCTAACACTGCCATACACTACAGTACCAACACACCTCTAACACTGCCATACACCACACTACAAACACACATCTAACACTGCCATACACAACAGTACCAACACACCTCTAACACTGTCACATACCACACTAACAACACACTTCTAACACTGCCACACACCATATCTCCAACACACCTCTATCACTGCCACACACCACAGCACCAAAACAGCCCAACATTGCCACACAGCACAGCAACCAACACACCTCTAACACTCTCACACACCTCAGTACCAACACACCTCTAACATTGCAAGACACCACAGTACCAACACACCTCTAACACTGCCACTCACCACAGTCCAAGAAACCTCTAACACTGCCACACTCCACAGTACCAACAAACCTCTAACACTGCAACACACCACAGTTCCAAACCACCTCTAACACTGCCACACACCACAGTACCAACACACCTCTAACACTGCCACACACCACAGCTCCAACACACCTTTAACACTGCCACACACCACAGCACCAACACAGCCTCCAACATTGCCACATAGCACAGTACCAACACACCTCTAACACCCTCATACACCACAGTACCAATACACCTCCAACACATTCACACACCACAGGACCAACACACTGTAATAGGCCCCTGTCTCATCAACAGAACATATTATATAAATGGGTCAATACATCTGATATTATATTCAGATTCACCACCCTGTAACTTTCCACTGTCTATGAGTAAGACATGAGATTGACACGTGAGCGGGCAACTTACCCAAGAGGGCGAGACCCATAGCTCAGCATTTCTGTAAGCACGCACTGCGATGCCCCTAAGCTTCAGTAGCTCACCACAACTCATATCGTAAGGACGTGACCTAACGTTTATCATACATAAACGCCGTCCCTTTCTCATTCACTCCTAGACAGTGAGACTTACGGTTGATATACACTCAGGAATTATATATACAACCTTTTATAATAAAACAAAGGAACTACCGTTTGGGTTTCGTTACTTAAAACCCAAATATAAATATGTGTGAACGGACTGGTTAATTGGACAAGCAGCCGATTCATATAGGTGGCAGCGTGCCACACACCACAGCACCAACACACCTCTAACACTGCCACACACACCACAGCACCAACACACCTCTAACACTGCCACACACCACAGTACCAACACACCTCTAACACTGCCATACACACCACAGTACCAACACACCTCCAATATAATTTTCTACACACCACAGCTCCAACACACCCTTAACACTGCCACACACCACACAGCACACCAACACAGTTCCCAACATTGCCACAGAGCACAGTACCAACACACCTTAAAAGATTTTTTGACACACCAGAGTACCAACATAGCCCCCAAATATTGCCACAGAGCACAATACCACAACACACACTTCCAAAGATTTTCACACACCACAGTACCAAACCACCTTCTAACACTGCCACACACCACAGTACCAATACAGCTCCAACAGTGCCACACACCACAGTACCACACACCTCCAACAGTGCCACACCACAGTACCAACAAACCCCAACACCGTCACACAACCACAGTACCAAACCACATCTAACACTGCCACACACCACAGTACCAACACACTCCCAACACTGCCACACACCACAGTACCAACACACCTCTAACACTGCCACACACCACAGTACCAACACACCTCCAAACACTGCCACACACCACAAAGCTCCAACACACCTTTAACACTGCCACACACCACAGCACCACAATACCCCTAACACTGCCACACACCACAGTACCAACACACCTCTAACACTGCCATACACCAGCAAAACAACACACCTCCAACATCATTTTCACACACCACAGGTCAAACACACCTTTAACACTGCCACACACGACAGCACCTCACAACACAGTCTCCCAACATTGCCACACACACCACAGTACCAACACACACCTCTAACACTGCCACACACCACAGTACCAACACACCTCCTAACACTGCCACACCACAGCACCAACACACCTCCAACACTGCCACAATACCCTCATGGCCCAACACACCTTAACACTGCCACACAACACAGCACCAACACATCCCCTAACACTGCCACACACCACAGTACCAACACACCTCTAACACTGCCATACACCACAGTACCAACACACCTCCAAATTATTTCACACACCACAGCTCAAACACACCTTTAACACTGCCACACACCACAGTACCAACACAGCTCCAACATTGCTACACACAGCACAGTACCAACACACCTCCAACATTTTCACACACCACAGTGACCAACACAACTGCAACACTGCCACACACCACAGCTCCAACACACCACAACACCTCCTGCAAGACACCACAGCACCAACACACCTCCCACTGCCATACACCACAGGACCAACACACCTCTAACACTGCCACACACCACAGCTCCAACACACCTTAACAACACCGCCACACACCACAGTACCAACACAGCCTCCAACATTGCCACACAGCAATAGTACCAACATACCTCTAACACCTCTTCACATCACTGCACCTGTACCAACACACCCTCCAACATTTCTACACACCACAGGGACCAAATACCAACTGCAAACACTGCCACACACCACAGCTCCAACACACCTTAACACTGCCACCACAGTACCCCAACACAGTCTCCAACATGCTACAGAGCACAGTACCAACACACCTCCTGCAAAGATTTTCACACACCACAGTGCTCAACACACATCCAACACTGCCACACACCACAGCTCCAACACACCTTAACACTGCCACACTCCACAGTACCAACACAGCCTCCAACATTGCACAGTACCAACACACCTCTAACACTGCCATACACCACAGTACCAACACACCTCCAACATTTTCACACATTACATTATCAACACACCTCCAACATTGCCACACCACAGTACCAACACACCTCTAACACTGCCCCACACCACAGCCTGGGACACCTCCAACACGCCACACCAGAGCTCCAACACACCTAACACTGCCACACCCACCGTACCAACACACACCCCAATACACTGCCATACACCCAGTACCAACATACCTCTAACACTGCCACACACAACACACTACCAACACAACTCCTAACACTGCCACACACCACAGTAGCAACACACCTCTAACACTGCCATACACCATAGTACCAACACACCTCCAACACTGCCACACCACAGTACCAACACACACCTCTAACACTGCCATATACACTACAGTACCAACATACTCTAACACTGCCACACAATACACCACCAACACAACCTCTAACACTGCGACACACCACAGTAGCAACACACCTCTAACACTGCCATACACTACAGTACCAACACACCTCTAACACTGCCATACACCACAGTACTCAACACACCCTAACACTGCCATGCACCACAGTACCAACACACCTCTAAAACTGCCACACACCACAGTACCTAAGAAACCCTAACACTGCCACACACCATGCACCAAACCACCTCTAACACTGCCACACATCACAGTACCACCACACCACAGTACCAATACACCTCCAACAGTGCCACACACCACAGTACCAACAAACCTCTAACACTGCCACACACCACAGTACCAAACCACCTCTAACACTGCCACACACCACAGTACCAAAACCACTTAACACTGCCACACACCACAGTACCAACACACCTCCATCACTGCCACACACTACAGTACCAACACACCTCCAACATTGCCACACACCACAGTACCAACACACTTCTAACACTGCCACACTCCACAGTACCAACACACCAAAATTTTCACACACCACAGTACCAACTCAACTCCAACATTGCCACACACCACAGTACCAACACACCTCTAACACTGCCACACAGCACAGCTCCAACACACCTCTAACACTGCGCACACACCACAGTACCGACACACCTCCAACATTTTCATACACCACAGTACCAACACACCTCCAACACTGCCACACACCACAGCCCAACACACACCTTAACACTGCCACACACCACAGCACCAACACAGTCTCCAACATTGCCACACAGCAAAGTACCAACAAACCTCCAAAGATTTTCACACACCACAGCTCCAACACACCTCTAACACTTCCACATACCACATTACCAACACACCTGTAACACAGCCACACACCACAGCTCCAACACACCTCTAACACTGCCACACACCACAGTACTAACACCTCTCCAACACTGCCACACACCACAGCACCAACACACCTCTAACATTGCCACACACCACAGTACCAACACACCTTTAACACTGGAACACACCACAGTTCTAACACACCTCCAACACTGCCACACACCACAGCTCCAACACACCTCTAACACTGCAACACACCACAGCTCCAACACACCTCCAACACTGCCACACACCACAGCTCCAACACACTTCCAACACTGCCACACACTACAGTACCATCACACCTCCAACATTGCCACACACTACAGCTCCGACACACCTCCAACACCTCTAACACTGCCACAAACCACAGTACCAACACACCTCTAACACTGCCTCACATCACAATACCAACACACCTCCAACATTTTCACACACCACAGTACCAACACACCTCTAACACTGCCACACACCACAGCTCTAACACATCTCCAACACTGCCATACAACACGTCTCCAACACACCTCTAACAATGCGACACACCACAGCTCCTTCACCGCCAAACACCACAGCTTCAACACTGCCACACACGACAGCTCCAACACCGCCACAAACCATACCTCCAACACTGCTACACTCAGCAGCTCCAACACACCTCCAACATTGCCACACACCACAGCTCCAATACACCTCCAACACTGCCACACATCAGAACTCCAACACACCTCCAACATTGCCACACACCACAGTACCAACAGAGCTCCAACAGTACTACACACAACGACGCCAACATCGCCACACAACACACCACCAACACTGCCAGACACCACAGTACCAACACACATCTAACACTACCACACACCAAAGCTCCAACACACCTCCAAAACTGACACACACCACATCACCAACACACCTTTAACACTGCCACACACCACATCACCAACACACCTCTTCTAACACTGCGACACACCACAGCACCGACACACCTGAACATTTTCTATACACCACAGTACTCCAACACACACCTCCCAACACTGCCACACACCACAGCTCCAACATACCTTTTAATACTACACACACCACAGCAATTAAACACAATTTCAAACATCAAGCATATTGAATTACAGATCCAACACACCTCCAACACTGCCACACACCACAATACCAAAACATCTCTACCACTGCCATACACTACAGCACCAACACACCTCTAACACTGCCACACACCACACTACCAACACACCTCTAACACTGCCACACACCACAGTACCAACACACCTCTAACACTGCCACACACCACAGTACCAACACACCTCCAACATTTTCATACACCACAGTACCAATACACCTCAAACATTGCCACACACCACAGTACCAACACACCTCTAACACTGCCACACACCACAGCTCCAACACACCTCCAACACTGCCACACACCACGTCTCTAACACACCTCTAAAAATGCGACACACCACAGCTCCATCACAGTCTCCAACATTGCCACACAGCAAAGTACCAACAAACCTCCAAAGATTTTCACACACCACAGTACCAACACACATCCAACACTGCCACACACCCAGCCCAACACACCTTTAACACTGCCACACACCACAGCTCCAACACACCTTAACACTGCACACACCACAGCACCAACAGTCCCCAACATTGCCACACAGCACAGTACCAACAAACTCAAAGATTTCACACACCACAGTACCAACACACATCCAACACTGCCACACCTCCACAGATCCACACACCTCCAACACTCCACACACCACACACAACACATCTGTACCACTGCCATACACTACAGTACCAACACACCTCTAACACTGCCACACACCACACTACCAACACACATCTAACACTGCCATACACTAGTACCAACACACCTCCAACACTGCCACACACCACAGTACCAACACACACCTCTAACAATGCCACACACCACAGTACCAACACACCTCAACATTTTCCATACACCACAGTACCAACACACCTAACTTTGCCACACACCACAGTACCAACAAACCTCTAACACTGCCACACACCACAGCTCCAACACCTCCACACTGCCACACACCACGTCTCTAACACACCTCTAAAAATGCGACACACCACAGCTCCATCACCGAGAAACACCACAGCTCCAACACTGCCACACACGACAGCTCCAACACCGCCACAAACCATACCCCCAACACTGCACACACCGCAGCTCCAACACACCTCCAACACTGCCACACACCACAGCCCAATACACCTCCAACACTGCCACACATCAGAGCTCCAACACACCCAATATTGCCAAACACAGTACCAACAGAGCTCCAACACTACCACACCCAACGACTCCAAAATCGCCACACAACACACCCACTGCCACACACCACAGCTCCACCGCACCTCCAACACTGCCACACACCACAGTACCAACACACCTCCCACACACACCCAATACACACATCTAACACTACCACACACCACAGCTCCAACACACCTCTAACACTGCGACACCACAGTACCGACACACCTCGAACATTTTCATACACCCAGTACCAACACACCTCCAACACTGCCACACACCACAGCTCACAGACCTTAACACCCACACACCACAGCACCAACACACCTCAAACACTGCCACATACCACAGATCCAACACACCTCCAACACTGCCACACACACCACAATACCAAAACATCTCTACCACTGCCATACACTACAGTACCAACACACTTAACACTGCCACACTCCACAGTACCAACACACCAACATTTTCACACACCACAGTACCCAACTCAACTCCAACATTGCCACAATAACAGTACAACACACCTCTAACAGTGCCACAGCCAAGCTCCAACACACTTAACACTGCGACACCCACAGTACCTAGACACACCCCCAACATTTTCACACCACAGTACCAACACACCCAACACTGCCACACAACCACAGCTCCAACACACTCTTACCACTGCCACACACCACAGCACCAACACAGTCTCCACAGCACACAGCAAAGTACCAACACCCTCCAAAGATTTTCACACACCACAGTAAACACACATCCAACACTGCCACACACCACAGCTCCAACAGGACCAACACACCTTTAACACTGCCACACACCAAGCACCAACAGCTCCAACATTGCCACACACAGCACAGTACCAACAAACCTCCAAAGATTTTCACACACCACAGTACCAACACACATCCAACACTCCACACACCACAGCTCCAACACCTTAACACTGCCACACACCACAGCACCAACACACATCCAACACTGCCACACACCACAGTACCAACACACCTCCAACACTGCCACACACCACAATACCAACATCTCTACCACTGCCATACACCACAGTACCAACACACCTCTAACACTGCCACACACCATACTACCAACACACATCTAACACTGCCATACACCACAGTACCAACACACCTAACACTGCCACACACCACAGTACAAAACACACTTAACACTGCCACACACCACAGTACCAACACACCTCCAACATTTTCATACACCACAGTACCAATACACCTCAAACATTGCCACACACCACAGTACCCAACACACACCTCTAACACTGCCACACACCACAGCTCCAACACACCTCCACTGCCACACACGCCCTAACACACCTAAAATGCACACCACAGCTCCATCACCTGAACACCACAGCTCCAACACTGCCACACGACAGCTCCAACACCGCCACAAACCATACCCCAACACCTGCACACACCGCAGCTCCAACACACCTCCAACACTGCCACACACCACAGCTCCAACACACCTCCAACACTACACATCAGAGCTCCAACACACCTCCAATTTGCACACAACACAGTACCAACAGAGCTCCAACACTACACACCCAACGACTCCAAAATGCCACACAACACAACAACACTGCCACACACACACCACAGCCCAACGCACCTCTAACACTGCCACACACCACAGTACCAACACCTCCAACACTGCCACACACCACACAGCCCAATACACCTTTAACACTGCCACACACCACAGCACCAACACAGCCTCCAACATTGCCACACAGCACAGTACCAACACACCCAACATTTTACACACAACAGTACCAACACACCTCCAACATTGCCACACACCACAGTACCAACACACCTCTAACACTGCCACACACCACAGTACCAACACAGCTTAACATTGCCACACACCACAGTACCAACACACCTCTAACACTGCCACACACCACAGTACCAACAAACCCTAACACTGCCACAAAACAGTACCAAACCACCTCTAACACTGCCATACACCACATTACCAACACACATCCAACAGTGCCACACACCACAGAACCAACAAACCTCTAACACTGCCACACTCCAGTACCACACACTCCAACAGTGTCACACACCACAGTACCAACAAACCTCTAACACTGCCACACACACAGCACAACACAGCCCAACACTGCCACACACCACAGTACCAACACACTCACCATGCACACACTACAGTACCAACATACCTCCAACGTTGCCACACACACCCTCAACAACACACCCATAACACTGCCACACACCACAGCTCCAACACACCTCCAACACCTCTAATACTGCCACACCACAGTACCAACACACCTCTAACACTGCCACACACCACAGTACCAACACACCTCCAACATTTTCCACACACCACAGTACCAACACACCTCCAACATCCCACACACCACAGCTCCAACACAACCTTAACACTGCCACACACCACAGCACCAACACAGCCCAACATTGCCACACAGCACAGTCACCAACACACCCTAACACTCTCACACACAACAGTACCAACACACCTCTAACACTGCCACCACCACAGTCCAACAAAACTCTAACACTGCCACACACCACAGTACCAACACACTCTAACACTGCCACACACCACAGTACCAACAAACCTCTAACACTGCCACACACCACAGTAGCAAACCACCTGTAACACTGCCCACACCACAGTACCAATACAACCTCCAACAGTGCCACACACCACAGTACCAACAAACTTCTAACACTGCCACACACCACAGTACCAAACCACCCCAACACTACACACCACAGTACCACACACTCTAACACTGCCACACACCACAGTACCAACACACCTCAACACTGCCACACGCCACAGTACCACAACACACACCTCCAACATTGCCACACACCACAGTACAAACACACCTCTAACACTGCCACACACCACAGCTCCGACACACCTCCAACACGGCACACACCACAGCTCCAACACCTCTAACACTGGCACACACCACAGTACCAACACACCTCTAACACTGCCACACACCACAGTACCAACACACCTCCAACATTGCTACACACCACAGTACCAACAAACCCAACATTGCCACACACCACAGTACCAACACACCTCTAACACTGCCACACACCACAGCTCCAACACACCTCCAACACTGCCACACACCACGTCTCCAACACACACCTCTAACACTGCGACACACCACAGCTCCACAACAACACCACACTCCAACACTGCCACACACCACAGCCCAACACACCTCTAACACTGCCACACACCACAGCACCAACACAGCCTCCAACATTGCCACACACAGCACAGTACCAACATTTTCACACAACCTGTACCAACACTCCCTAACACTGCCACACACCACACACACCACCAACACACACCCCTAACACTGCCACACACCACACGCATCAAACACACCTCCAACATTTTCCACACCACAGTACCAACACACCTCCAACACTGCCACACACCACAGCTCCAACACAACTTTAACACTGCCACACACCACAGCACCAACACAGCCTCCAACATTGCCACACAGCACAGTACCAACACACCTCTAACACTCTCACACACAACAGTACCAACACACCTCTAACACTGCCACTCACCACAGTCCAACAAACCTCTAACACTGCCACACACCACAGTACCAACACACCTCTAACACTGCCACACACCACACAGTACCAACAAACCTCTAACACTGCCACACACCTTGCAGTACCAAACCACCTGTAACACTGCCCACACCACTGCAAAAATTAATACAACCCAACAGTGCCACACACCACAGTACCAACAAACCTCTAACGCCAGGCACACCACAGTACCAAACCACCTCTAACACTGCCACACACCACAGTACCTACACACTTCTAACACTGCCACACACCACAGTACCAACACACCTCCAACACTGCCACACGCTACAGTACCATCACACCTCCAACATTGTCACACACCACAGTACCAACACACCTCTAACACTGCCACACACCACAGCTCCGACACACCTCCAACACTGCCACACACCACAGCTCCAACACACCTCTAACACTGGCACACACCACAGTACCAACACACCTCTAACACTGCCACACTCCACAGTACCAACACACCTCCAACATTGCTACACACCACAGTACCAACACAACTCCAACATTGCCACACACCACAGTACCAATACACCTCTAACACTGCCACACATCACAGCTCCAACACACCTCCAACACTGTCACACACCACGTCTCTAACACACCTCTAAAAATGCGACACACCACAGCTCCATCACCGCGAAACACCACAGCTCCAACACTGCCACACACGATAGCTCCAACACCGCCACAAACCATACCTCCAACACTGCTACACACTGCATCTCCAACACACCTCCAACACTGCCACACACCACAGCTCCAATACACCTCCAACACTGCCACACATCAGAGCTCCAACACACCTTCAACATTGCCAAACACCACAGTACGAACAGAGCTCCAACACTACCACACCCAACGACTCCAAAGTCGCCACACAACACACCACCAACACTGCCACACAGCACAGCTCCAACGCACCTCCAACACTGCCACACACCACAGTACCAACACACCTCTAACACTGCCGCACACCACAGTACCAACACACCTCCAACACTGCCACACACCACAGCTCCAATACACCTTTAACACTGCCACACACCACAGCACCAACACAGCCTCCAACATTGCCACACAGCACAGTACCAACACACCTCCAACATTTTCACACAATCCAGTACCAACACACCTCCAACATTGCCACACACCACAGTACCAACACACCTCTAACACTGCCACACACCACAGTACCAATACACCCAATGACAGCCACCAGTACCAACACACCTCTAACACTGCCACACACCACAGTACCAACAAACCTCTAACACTGCCACACACCACAGCACCAACATTGTGCCTCCAACACACACACAGCATAGTACCAACACACACCCTAACACTCTCACACACAGCAACAGTACCAACACGTCTCTAACACTGCCACTACCACAGTCCAACAAACTCTAACACTGCCACACAATCACAGTACCAACACACCTCTAACACTGCCACACACCACAGTACCAACAAACCCCTAACAATGCCACACACCACAGTACCAAACCACCTGTAACACTGCCCCACACCACAGTGCCAATACACCTCCA
>NW_024719367.1:0-5811 GCF_018991925.1 Homarus americanus
ACTTCTCACACTCCCAGGTACACCTCTGACACTAACAGGTACACCTCTGACACTCCCGGGTACACCGCTGTGTAATGATACAAAATGAGACAAGAATCAGATTACATACAAATAGAATATTGATAGTATAAGAGTATAAAGAGAGGAAGATTTTGGTAGCGTGCTCGTGATAGTTATTTACTCTTATCGTACACTGGTCGTGTCTTACACGTCAATACACATCTATTACGTTCTTAAAGGCGACTTCTCAAACACTGCTTCGTTACAACTCTTTATTAATCACGAACATGACATGGACACATTAATAACACCTTCTATTGAAGTTACTAGGACATTATATTTACGTTACTAGGACATCATATTAAGTTACTAGACACTGATTCTCGGACACGGACATGAAATGAATACACTTCCCACGTAGGTAACTCATCCCATGGAAAGCTCTGACAAACACTCACGTGACCTAGGGGAGGCCTAGCAGGTAGTCCTGGGTTGTCTCTATGGGAGACTGCTTAGCTGGGCGCCGGAGGGAAGTCTCGGTCCTGACCGGAGGCGACTGGAGGCGACCGGAGGCGACTTGCCTCCGGCCCCTGACTTCTCTCGAGCAGGCCTGGTGGTGTAGTCGCTGGCCACCTTGTTACAAGACAACTCTCTCTCTGCGAATCGTCTGAGGGAGGACTAGGACGTCCTATATATTGGGATGCGAGCCGTGAGGTTGAGCTGGCCGGGGGGGGGGGCGGCGAAGGGTCTCCTTACATTTGACCTCGCTAATGTAGGGTCAGGTCTGGACTTTGTTCAGAGACTATAAGTTTTATCTTCTGGAAAAGTCATCAGGTGGGGCCTTGTGACATGAGAGGCCCTGGTTGATTTGTGGCCCCTTGAGTTGGGCTCCGAGGGTTACATTTGACCTGGCTAATGTGAGGTCAGGTCTAGACTTTCTCTGGGATGTAGGTTATTGTACATTGGGGGAGAGTCGGCTGGTGTCTTCTTACATGTTTGTTGTGGTGACATGTCACATGGGAGGGGAGCTAGTTGATTTGTAACACCCTTGAGCACCTGTGAGGGATACCCTTACACTTGACCCCCCTAATGTCGGGTCAAGTCTGGCTTTCCTTGCGATGTAAGCTGTGGTCTGACAACCCATCACTACACCTCCCGCCAAGACCAAAGCTTTCATGCTCAGAGAACTGATGATACATTTAAAGTAGACAGTAACATCATGTGCAGTATCTAATATAGTCCCTGAGGCGATAATGCATCCTTACATTTTACAAATTATAACCCTAGAGATGTATGTTTTTCTACTGGCATAGTTTGATCTGACAAAGCTTACTATACCTCCCGCCAAGATTAAAGCTTCTATGACAGGAGAAAAAATAAAATACTTACACAATAAGTGAACATAGAGTGATCTAAAGATCCTTCATATCTAGCATAGTGTCCGAGGCAAACTTGCAAATCACATTCTACAAACAAAAACAGGTGTTACATTGCCTAACCAGGCCGTGTCAAAATAATAATTCATCTCAGTCAGTAAATGGCTACAACATTGTGTTTGGTAATACAACACATTGATCAAATGAACTCATAGAAAAAGTGACTAATCTTTTAAAAAAACATTCTTTGTAGTACATGTTAACAAAAATCAGAGAATTAAATACAAAATACAAAATGCTCCTACTTCACATGTTAGGGTGTTATATCTTTTTATTACACATCAGCAACATCAACAACATCAGTACATTTGTTGGGTTCAGCATGGCTCAGGTCCTCCATCCAGCTGGTATCTGAAAATAAGGAATGCCGACAGCACAACAACGGTAGTCGGTTGGTCCTTCTGATGATCCACCTTGTCATCGTCGACTTTCTTCTGATGTCAGCACAGCGTCTTCTGTCTTCACATAGCACGTTTTTCTTTCTTCAATACCGCACTTTGTAGGTCGTGTCACCACATCTGACTTCTTCTCACTTCCTCCTGGTTTCTATAATATTCCAGATGATTTTTTCTGTTCACCTGCGCTTCCTCTACGTTTAGAGCATTTTCATATTCCAGATGAATTTTCTGTTCATCTGCGTTTCTTTATACATCTTCATTTTCATATTCCAGACGATTTTTCTGTTCATCTGCTTTTCTTTATACATCTTCGTTTTCCGTCATATTCCAGATGAATTTTTCTGCTCCATCTGTATTTCTTCTCTGCAACATCATCATTTTCAACATATTCCAGACGATTTTCTGTTCATCTGCCGTCTGCCCCCTCCGGCTGGGATGAAAGCCGGTCCACTGCTTGGGCTGTCGTCTCCTTAGATGACTGTAAGGCAGGTTCCGCGGACCAGGGCTCGCCCTCCGTACGTGAGTGTCGGCGAGACCAAAGACCGTCCTGTCTTACACCTTCCACAGTGGTGAATCCCTCCCTGGCTGGGCTCACCAGGGTTCGTTGTGTGGCACTTCATTCCACACTCCTTAACTTCCTAGTAGAAAAATATAAACTCTTCTTAATCCTAGACCAGGTAGGACTTGAAAGAAGTGGGGTGGTGCGTGGCGGGTGTGGTGCTGCATTCCTCACGCTGCTTCTTCTCTTCTTATATGTGCTGTGGACGGATTCCGGCTAGCCATGGGGCGGTACTGTGTGTGACATTTGACAGAAACAATCCTAAAGGGATGATGGATTAGTTGGAAGTGCATTCGCAAAAAAAAACAAATATTTACTTTATAAGTTACGTCAATGTTTGGTAACTATTATTTCCGTCACGACAATTTTCTCATTAGGCTGGGTCGGGGAGTGAAGCTCTGCTCACTACATTGAATATTATTTATCACTACGCGTCAAAGAGTACATTACAAATCATACTAGCATAAAACCACTCTGAGTGAAGCTCTGTAATTATCGCAATATTAAGTAACACTAACCACCAATTTCGAAGCATAACTCACAGGACAAAACATTGGTGGTCACACGGGCGGGTGGGGCGGGAAACATTCGGCCATGATGCGCGCGTGACCTAGGGAAGGCCTGAGGTGTTGAGTGGCGTAACCGGGACGGGCGCGGGACGGGGCGCGGGGCGGGGCGCGGGGCGGGGCAGGGCGGGGCGGAGCGGGGTAGGGCAGGGCAGGGCGGAGCGAGGCGGGAACGGATGGGTACGGAGGGTGAGGTGAGGGTTAGGACAGGGAGGAGGATGTAGGTTAAAAGACATGTTAAGTTATAACAGTTAGTACAGACACCGCTTTCATAACTGAAACAATTTCTACGTTCAACACTGACCAACACTCAAACTGCACTTGGGCTACTGAGAATGTCACAGATCGCGGGGGACACTGAGAAATCACGTTAAGCACTGAACATATTTCTAGAAAAAAAAAAATTCGCGCATACCACGACGAGAGACATTTACTTGAGCTGTAACGGTGACACACTAGGACACTTTTCACGCTACGACGCTACGACACAGGAATTACTTATTACACAATTGTAGACAATACTTAGACTGAATCAAATGAAGGATGAAACGAGCCAGGTGTTATGGCTAACCGAGGGAAGGCGTGAGTTTACGTTAAGTTCTCTGCTACCATTATAATAACTAAGCGAGGGAGGCGTGAATTACATATATAGTTCGCTGTCACCTATAACAAGAGACAAGGAGGGCGTGAGTTACATATAGTACGCTGCCGCCAATATAATGAAACTAATCTCACAAGAAGAAGATTACATATAGGTAGAATATTGATAGTATAAGAGTATAAAGAGAGGAAGATTTTGGTAGCGTGGCCGTGATAGTTATTTACACTTATCGTACACTTATCGTATCTTATACGTCAATACACATCTATTACGTTCTTAAAGGCGACTTGTCAAACACTGCTTCGTTACAACTCTTTATTAATTACGAACATGACATGGACACATTAATAACACCTTCTATTGAAAGTTACTAGGACATTATTACGTTACTAGACACTGATTCTCGCACACGAACATGAAATGAATACACTTCCCACGTAGGTAACTCATCCCATGGAAAGCTCTGACAAACACTCACGTGACCTAGGGGAGGCCTAGCAGGTAGTCCTGGGTTGTCTCTATGGGAGACTGCTTAGCTGGGCGCCGGAGGGAAGTCTCGGTCCTGACCGGAGGCGACTGGAGGCGACCGGAGGCGACTTGCCTCCGGCCCCTGACTTCTCTCGAGCAGGACTCGGGGACGTGGTAGCTGGCTCTCCCTGGTTACAAGACAACTCTCTCTCTGCGAATCGTCTGAGGAGGACTAGACGTCTCTATATATTGGGGTGCGAGCCGAGGTTGAGCTGGCTGGGGGGCATGGGTCTCCTTACATTTGACCTCGCTAATGTAGGGTCAGGTCTGGACTTTGTTCAGAGACTATAAGTTATATCTTCTGGAAAAGTCATCAGGTGGGGCCTTGTGACATGAGAGGCCCTGGTTGATTTGTGGCCCCTTGAGTTGGGCTCCGAGGGTTACATTTGACCTGGCTAATGTGAGGTCAGGTCTAGACTTTCTCTGGGATGTAGGTTATTGTATATTGGGGGAGAGTCGGCTGGTGTCTTTTTACATGTTTGTTGTGGTGACATGTCACATGGGAGGGGAGCTAGTTGATTTGTAACACCCTTGAGCACCTGTGAGGGATACCCTTACACTTGACCCCCCTAATGTCGGGTCAAGTCTGGCTTTCCTTGCGATGTAAGCTGTGGTCTGACAACCCATCACTACACTAACAACATCTCCTACTTAATTAATAAAACCTAACTTAACCTTAACTAACCTAACCCTCGGAAGGAGTTAGTGAGGGCTGCATGCTATCTCCAGGACTGCATAATCACCGATCCAAACTTTATAATGAGAAAAGTTATAAGAAACGATGAAGGACTAAAAGTTAATGGTAACGTAGTATCAAATATTCGATATGCAGATGATACTGGTCTGAACTCGGGATAGTGAAGAGACGGTATTAAACTATGATGAACAAGACTAGTGACCAAGACGGTGAATAATGTGGCCTTGGGTTAATGCTGTATATAAAGACGGGAATAATGGTTATTTTTCATGTCAAACCAAATCCTAAAAGATGATGACAGGGAACTTAACCCAGCTGTTATAACCTTTAACGGTGGTTTAAGCTATAAATCTTTAAGGACGTTGGTTTAAACAATAACATTCGAAGGACGATAATTAAAGATAAGAATCCTCAAGAGGTTAGTTATTGCATCATCCTGAATGGTGGAAACTATTGTGTATTTTGTAAGTAAACATTATGTGTGATGGTCGACCTACGTGCCCCGCCAGCAGGGAAGACAGCAGTAATGTCCGACACAGTGGTAGGTAAGATAAAAGAAACATTGTCTTGGGTCGTAAAGTAAGGGCGACGACACCTGCCACAAGTCACATCCGAGGACAGGATGAAATGTGTGTGTGATCGGCTGGTGTCGTCGGGGCACAGTCAGGGGTCTACCATAAAACACACTGCCAGTACTGGTAATGAGCAGCGTCTGGCCTTCTCCTCCTCACAGTCATAAAACTCCTTCGCCAGACGTAAGGTTGCCTTTGACACACAAAAATGCAATCATTCATTAAAACGTAATTGGCTATAGACTTTTGAGTGTAAAATACCCATTTATTGTGAACTTAACAAATTGGTAAATCAGGTGTGTTTATGTAAGCTTGGGTCAGTGGTATTAAATTTACTGCTGACTAATTATATTATTTTTAAACCAGTATTTATATATGTTATTATTACAGTTAAAGTTAAGTCGTTATCATATTTAAAGGTCATCATCATCATCGTCATTATCACCATTCATCA
>NW_024719368.1:0-11750 GCF_018991925.1 Homarus americanus
CTGTTTATTCAATTTCCGACCAGGTTGGCTAGAAGATTTCTTTTCCGCTTGTGTGTTCTTTGGAACTGCCTTCCAAAATCACCCGATTTCGTCTGCATTGTAAAGCTGAAATTTTTCAAATTTGGCAGACTGAATGAGTTCGTTCAATTTCTCACAAAAAGGCTCTATAACCTCAAGATCTGCACTGAGACTCTCACCACACACGGGCTTATTACTGATGCCATGGCGTTTACGAAACCGCCAAAACCAATCAGAACTAGCCTTGAAATCTGCCGCACCGCGATGCTGGGCGAGACGTTCAGCAGCATGCTGGATGTCACAAACTAAAGGTAATTTTTCTTTTTAATAATAAACCATTCATTGTTATTTAAGGTCACGAGAAGTTTCCAAATGTTCCTATATTTGTTTAAATAATGAAGAAAATTTTATGTAAGAATCTTGTGGCAGCTGTGGTTGTAGTTGAGTTGCCAATTCATAAATAAAATTTTCTTCATTATTTACGCAAATATACGAAAAATTGGAAACTTCTCTTGACCTTAAATAACAATGAATAGTTTATTATTAAAAAAAAATTACCTTTGGTTTGTTTAATATTTATCCTGACAGTGATACAGCCAAAAAGAGATCCACCAATCACAATCACCTTTATATACAGCCTTACTTTACCAAGTATTGCCAGGTAAAATTGCGAGCATGAGACCCAGGATGGGGTTGGTGCATCTTTGGCTGACTGTACATATTGCTGGCAACACATAAGAATGCAGGAGTGTACGGTAGAGACAGCTAACTTACGGCAGCGTTCGTGCCATGTAGACAAAGCAGCGGGAATTAAGAATGGCACAATAACTCATCAGGAGTCAAAAGATTTTTTTTCCCCAAAAAGAAAGTATCACCAATTAAATAATGGGAGTCAATGTATTACTATGGTAATATAATTATTATGGATGTTGGCTTAGCATTTCATACTGTTTCACTTTGTTTCCAATCTCATCTGATTTCTTTTAAGCACAGAACAGGTACAGTATATAGTATAATTGTTACTGAGACTGTACTGTATGTATTTCACTTATTATGTTTATTATTGGCTTATAAGCATGGTGAACACTAAAAATTGTCAATAAAAACATGTTATGTAATGGGAACTGGGAGTCTAGGGGAAAATGCAATTCAATTTATAAAAGGATTTTAAGGAATGGAACCCTTTTGTAAATTGGGGAATGCCTACTTATAACAATTACCTTAGCTATCCTTTTTCTGACTCTCTTCCTGACATTTACATTATAGACAATATATTCCGTCTTTTTCTCCCTCCAAATGTATCCTATGTCCACAGGGACAATTACTTTATCTGGAAATGAGATTTTGGCACTGTTTTGGATAAAATTGGAATACAAATTTAAATGGTTTGTCAGAGCGCTGATGTGAATTGTGAAAGTAGTGTGGAGGTGGTGCATACAACATGGGTTAATCCATGAGCAGAGTAGACTAAGGGTTAATGCTTATGATATTTTCTTAGCTATTTTCATTCCTTTTGTAAGTATTAACCAGTTATAAACATTTTAAGATAAATTATTGAATTGTTAAACATTTATCACAGGAAACAAAGAAAAACAACAACTATGTTAAGAAAATATGAATTAATGATGCAGCAGACTATCATGTTTGGTGCACTCTGTCACTAAGTGTGGTACTGTTCAAAGTAGTGATGGTGGAAAGAAATTTTTTAAACAAAGGTTAATTTGAAGTGATGCAATTAAAAGTGGAATGTGTTCCTTAAAGCGGCAGCACAGTGGGCACTTTTCCTTTCAACTGTGCTGTGCCAACAAGGGTCTGGCCAACAAAACAAAGTCATTTTCGTCACACTGGGATGTTTTGTTGATACATCTGCCCAATGCAACCAAAACAACAACAAAGCATCTAGACAAGGTTCGTCATGAAGCCCATTACAACAGTTGAGGCCTTGCAGGATTGTGCTACAGTTCTTCAATTGCTGAAGCAAGTATGGCATCTGCACAAGCTAAAGAAGCCATCGTGAAGTTTGTTTACAAGCGGTGGTGGCTGGCTGGTCAAAGAAGACCTTTAATAATGAGTTAATAACGCGAAAGAATTCTAAAGTAACGAATAAATATTAACATGTCATCGTTTTATGTGTTATATTTAAAAATATTTTTGTTTAATGATTCAGTTAAATTTTTATTTTAATATTCAATACCTAATATGAAGGTCATTTGAGCACAAATCCGGCCAGCAAAGCTCGCAGTCAAACCATTGTCCATTTCTCGCAACAGGTGAAATCCTGCTGCTTGCTGGGCTGTCAGACCAGCGGCCAGCAAAAACAGCCAACATGTTGGGAAAAAGGTGCCCAGTGTGCCGCCACCTTGAATTTGTAAGCAACAGTTAAAGATTTACTATAGTGGAGGTTGGAAAAGGTTTTTACATTTCCTTCCAAGTTTTTAACTCTGGAAACTCCCACATCTCATAACTCATTACAAAATTTTCAGAATCTGCTAAAGTGATTTTTCATAACTCAAGCTTTCATATCTTGAGGGATACTTGTAACTTGTATTTAATTTATATGAGCAAGTATAATTATTGTACTACCATATCTATTTCATTAAAGGTGAAAAAAAAGTAAAAAAAAATAAATAAAAAAATATTTATTAAGTATTCCCTTATTCATGTAATATTACTATACAGTAGTAGAATTATTATTTCTCTGATTTAAAAAAATATATAAAAATCTCCAGATTCACAATTGTTTGGTTAATATGTGTGTTCAGGTGCTTGTTTAAAAGTACTTTTCGCATTCCAATATCTTTTACTTATCAGTCCTGCAGTTTCCCCATTACCAAATTTTTTCATTTAAAATCAAAATACCTATGTAAGGACTCAATGAATCAACATGAGATAGTACAGTACTGTGGTTCAGTTTTAAAAATGCTGTATTTACTTCTACAATGCATCTGAAAGTTTATATATACAGGTGCTCCTCTATTTAAGAACGTTCAACTTACACACTTTCAGAGATACAAACATCATCACTGAGGGGGTTACCTGCCAGAACAGGTGTTTAATGTGGATGAGACTGGATTATTTTGAAGAAAATTCCAGATAGAACAAACATTACCTAAGAGGAGAAGAGTGAGCCAGGTTTTAAGGCTGTATTAAAGGGTATAGCTGTACTAAATATCCATAATCATTTATTTTTTTACAATATGTTTGGTATCTACAAGAGTAAAATTGGACTTACAAACAAGCCTCAGGAACGTAACTCGATCATAAGTAGAGGAGCACCTGTATATAAAACTGGGTAAATATAAATAACAAACTGCAAAACAAAAAGTTGGATAAACACTTATGCACAACAGTGAAACAGTTCCTCAGCAGGAACACAAGTGGAGTGAAAGACTGGTATTGTCAAGATAGTCTAACCCAAGGAGGTTGAATGGATGGAGGCGGCACCCACTGCCTCAAGTGAAGTCACTGAGTGTGAATGATGCCTTGACTAATATGGAAGAGCTTTTCTCTCAGTGACTTCATCTTCCTTGGTTCATCCCTCTATAATGTGCATAATAAATAAAACAATAGTATAAACCCTGCAGAGTTATCTACAACCAATGTTTGTTCGTAAGTAGCTGCAGCAACTGTGGCTGTGTTGCCCTCACCATGATGGCGGCCTGGCTTCACACGTCTCTGTTACATACACAGCGAACACAGCCTCCATCCATTCAACCTCCTTGGTCTAACCTAATTACATCCCTACCTGATGGTATTCCATGGTTCCTGTGTTATTAAGAATTTCTCCTGACTGTTCACCTTTGTTCATTTGATCATTCTTTAACAGTGCATTGGCTTGTGCTTCACTGATGATGGATACCCGAACCTGAGGGGGTGTCATGTTCACGTTGAGTTTGCCACCCACCAACAACCGTACTGTTGCTGTAAACCGGGTGTTTGTTTTCATCACTTGGGGTGGTTGTTTCTCAATGATGAATGTGCTAAAAAGAGAGTGTATGCAGATACAATTAGTCAATAGCTTCTTCATTATCATTACAAACTGTGTGTTGTGAGTACATTAAGTCTAAATGTTGCAGATACTTGCTAAAACAAGTTATGTTTGGCATGCAGAAGGCAAATTACATAAACTAAAACACTAGTTGGTAAGAAGACAGTACCCTGGTAACTGTATGAGGAAGTACATGGGGTAAAGTGGGAAAAACAGTGAAAGACATACTGAAAATAAAAGAATTGATTCAAATGAAAACCGAGTACGTATAGTACATATTTGGGTTGTGTGTGTCCTACATATGCCTGTTGTCTTAAAACAGGAGAAATATTTTTGTGTAGTACATATATATACAGTAGGTTCCTTAAATTTTGGATGCATTCTTTAATAAAAATTCAAACATTAAAAAACTCAAACTACGAACACTGGATAAAATGTGGCCCTCGGAAAATTGTTCCCAAAGCCGTAATTTTCCTGAAAATTCTGAAAAACTTCCCCGATTCTCGGAAAATTCCAGGGATGGGGGAGGTTTTTATGGGTTTGAGAGATGAAAATCAGGCACATTTTCTGGAAATTCCAAGAAAAATTTTCCATTACCCGGAAAATTACGGGGATGAGGGATATTTTTCCGGGTTCGGAGATGATGTAATGGGCAATTTCTGGAACTTCTGAGAACATTTTTCTGTTAAACCGGAAAATTACGGGGATGAGGGATATTTTCCCGGGTTCGAGAGATGATGTAATGGGCAATTTCTGGAACTTCCGAGAACAGTTTTCCGTTACCCAATATATTGAAGTCCAATTTATTGAGGTTTTACGTACAGTAAGATCTCATGCTTCACGCGGTATCATTTCGAGAGCACTACCTAATATAACCGAGTTTTGTATTTGGCGTAAAATATCGTGAGTTTCGTGAGATCCAGCCAGCTGAACGCTGTAATATTTAATGTTGCAGCATAAGTATGTTTTTTGGTAACTGGCCAGCCGCACTCTCCCTCCCCCCGTGTGACGTCAGGGAATACAGGCAGCAGCCACGCACTTCTCTTGAGTCAGTTTCATGACTGCCCGGATGAAATGTGTCGCCTTTATACTGTACCAATATATGTGAAGGATACAGTAAATAAATATAATTATAATAAGTAAAATAAATAAATACTGGGTTGCCATTTGGCAATCATCTCACGGTACACGAGACGGAAAAGCTGGCCACCGTCTTGTATGATGTCACAGCCCTGATACCAGTTACTCCCTCGCCATCCTACCGATCGCCCGGGCTGCTGTTGTGTGCCTTTTTTGGTGGTGCTACCAACTGTCGAGTCAAGATAATGGCCTCTACCTCTACTGGGGGTCCTACTGGTGCCGATGGGGATGGGAAGACCCACCTAAGCGGTCAAATAAGGAAAAGGTAAAGCGGGACTATCATAAGGGAGTTAAGTTTGCCAAGTACTCGATGCAGGATAAGCAGCGTGTGATTAAGTTACTTGAGGAAAGCCTAAAAACTAGTGAGATAAGAAAGATTACTGGTTTTCCGGAAAGCACAATCAGGTCAATAAAGGCAGAATTTGTATCATTTGGAGGTTATAATCAGGAAAATCAGAGGTTGATGTAGAGTGGCCAGTCTATACTGTTATTTTCCCCATTAGTTTTTGGATTTGCATTTGGCAAATTTGAATTTGGCGCAATCTTTCCAGTCTATATTACTCGCGAAATACAATATATATACACACAGCGGTCCCTCCATTAACGAAAGGTCCAATTAATGAAATTTCGGTTTACGAATTAGCTCCGACAAGGATTTTAAATTCCATTAACGAACAATACTTTGATTAACGACAGCCTTACGAGAAACACGCTTTGTTGTGCGCATCAGCTGATCGGCTAGTCCGCCAATACAGTAATTGGTTCTATGTTTACATTCGTTACCAGTGGAGTAAATATCAAGAAAGTTGTGCTCTTGAATATTTTTGCATTTTTTATATTAAAATTATTGGTCATTCTAATTTAGTTAACTGTTGATAATATATACAGTACAGGGAACAGTTTTTGTGTGCCAATCAGCTGATCGAATCACCAACCAACGCTTATCAGTTGGTTTACAGTGGAGTGAACACCCAGTTTGTTGGTCTCTTGAATATTTTTGCATTTTTACATTAAAATTATTGGTCATTCTGAAATTTAGTTCACATATTGATAATATACAGTGCAGAAATTATTATGAAACATGAAGAAAGCATTAGAACCAAGGCACTTTGTAAAGAATATGGCATGTCATCATCGACTGCCTCTACAATCAGCTGTTTGATATGTAAACAAAGCTGCCACGAATACGACATACACACCTCAAACTAAGTTAAAATATTGTGTTCTATTGTTTTTTATTTATTATTATACAGTACTCCATACTGTACTGTACAGTACTGTATTTAGTTTATATTTAATGTTTTGTTAATTTTATTATCGGTATACAGTACTTTGTACAGGTGCTCCTCTACTTACGAACGAGTTATGTTCCTGAGGCTTGTTTGTAAGTCCAACTTTACTCTTGTAAATACCAAACATATTGTAAAAAATGAAAAGATTATGGATATTTAGTACAGCTATACCCTTTAATACAGCCTTAAAACCTGGCTCACTCTTCTCCTCTTAGGTAATGTTTGTTCTATCTGGAATTTTCAAAATAATCCAGTCTCATCCACATTAAACACCTGTTCTGGCAGGTAACCCCCTCAGTGATGATGTTTGTATCTCTGAAAGTTTGTAAGTTGAACGTTCTTAAGTAGAGGAGTACCTGTATATATACTTTTTCTGTGAGTTGGAACCAATTACCCAATATTCCATTGAAATAATGGATTCAGTTAATGAAATTTCCGGTTAACAAACGACTATGTGGAACCAACTGTGTTCGTTAAACGCGGGACCAATGTATATACAGTTGTACCCCACTTAACGCGGTCAATAGAACCCAGAGGGTCCCGTGTTAAGTGAACAACAGAACATATGGGTTTAATTCCAATAGAAACCGGCCCGACCCCCAAACTCCACTTTTTGAAGACACATAACTATGTTGTAGTAAAAATAACATCTTAATTTTATGATGGTACATGCACACAATTAATACTTAAGAGAAATAGAGAAATACAGTCGCCAAGTTAATGTCCATTCAAATAATGGACTCAACTCCCTCCCCCTCTCACACTGCACTGCCGGCTCTTCCCTCTCTGAGAAATTTTTGGGGGAAAACCACTAAATTTTAATAAATAATACCTCAAACTAAAGTTAGGATAATACAATTGACATTGCTGGATTCCTTGTAAGACCAGGAATATTTTGAATATAAATGTCATATATTTTGCACAAAGATAACATAGTTACCCAGAGAAAAAATTTTATCTAAAATTTGTATGTCTAATGCAAAATATATGATGTTTATATTCAAAATGATCACCAAATTACAAGAATTCCAGCAATGTAAATTATATTCTGACCGGGTAATTTGTATGAATTTTATGAGCTAAAACAAATATCTTCAGTTAATAAAAAAAATAATAATCTTCACAACACTATCTGTCAATCAAAGTACCCCACCTTGCCTCCCCCCCTCTTCCAACCGCACGGTCAGTCCCAACCCTCCCCCCCACCCCCCACCAATCCTCCCTTCAAGAGATGTGGGGTGAAAAAAATAAATTTTAACATTTTGTATTAAATAATACCTCAGATTAAAGTTAGGATAATATAATTGACATTGCTGGATTCCTTGTAAGACCAGGAATATTTTGAATATAAATGTCATATATTTTGCACAAAAGATAACATATTTACTCAGAAAACATTTTATCTAAAATTTGTATGTCTAATGCAAAATATATGATGTTTATATTCAAAATGATCATCAAATTATAAGAATTCCAGCAATGTAAATTATATTCTGACCGGGTAATTTGTATGAATTTTATGAGCTAAAACAAATATCTTCAGTTAATAAAAAAAAAAAATATTCTTCACGGGGTAACAGATGGTCGGTCGGTCCCTCCCTCCCCCCCACCCCCCACCAACCGTCCCAAGGAGATGTGTGGGAAAACCAGAATACTTAACTTTTTTGTAATAAATAATACCTCAAACTAAAGTTAGGATAATATAATTGACATTGCTGGATTCCTTGTAAGACCAGGAATATTTTGAATATAAATGTCATATATTTTGCACAAAAGATAACATATTTACTCAGAAAACATTTTATCTAAAATTTGTATGTCTAATGCAAAATATATGATGTTTATATTAAAAATGATCATCAAATTATAAGAATTCCAGCAATGTAAATTATATTCTGACCGGGTAATTTGTATTAATTTTATGAGCTAAAACAAATATCTTCAGTTAATAAAAAAAAAATATATATTCTTCACAGGGTAACAGATGGTCAGTCGGTCCCTCCCTCCCCCCCACCAACCGTCCCAAGGAGATGTGTGGGAAAACCAGAATACTTAACTTTTTTGTAATAAATAATACCTCAAACTAAAGTTAGGATAATATAATTGACATTGCTGGATTCCTTGTAAGACCAGGAATATTTTGAATATAAATGTCATATATTTTGCACAAAAGATAACATAGTTACTCAGAGAAAAAATTTTATCTAAAATTTGTATGTCTAATGCAAAATATATGATGTTTATATTCAAAATGATCACCAAATTATAAGAATTCCAGCAATGTAAATTATATTCTGACCGGGTAATTTGTATGAATTTTATGAGCTAAAACAAATATCTTCAGTTAATAAAAAAAAAAATATTCTTCACAGGGTAACAGATGGTCGGTCGGTCCCTCCCTCCCCCCCCACCCCCCACCAACCGTCCCAAGGAGATGTGTGGGAAAACCAGAATACTTAACTTTTTTTGTAATAAATAATACCTCAAACTAAAGTTAGGATAATATAATTGACATTGCTGGATTCCTTGTAAGACCAGGAATATTTTGAATATAAATGTCATATATTTTGCACAAAAGATAACATAGTTACTCAGAGAAACATTTTATCTAAAATTTGTATGTCTAATGCAAAATATATGATGTTTATATTCAAAATGATCACCAAATTATAAGAATTCCAGCAATGTAAATTATATTCTGGCCGGGTAATTTGTATGAATTTTATGAGCTAAAACAGGCAGTCAGGCAGGGTGGCGGGTGGGGTAAATCTAAAAATAGCATCTTCAGCCGGACACTCACCGTGTATATGTGGAGGAAAAATCGTGTTAAGTGAAAGTTCAGCTCTGGCGAGGCACTGCGTATATGATAAAACGCGTTAAGTGAAACCGCTTAAGGCGGGGTAATACTGTATATGTATATGTATGTATGTATATATATATATATATATATATATATATATATATATATATATATATATATATATATATATATATATATATATATATATATATATATATATATATATATATATATATATATATATATATATATATATATATATATATATATATATATATATATATATATATATATATATATATATTTCTCATTAGCCCAATAAACACGCGGACTTATACATACAATCAACACCTCAACCCACCAGGATTCGAACCCACGGCCCACGAGCCCATGACTGTGACCGGGGAACGCTAACTGCTGGACCACCAGGATACTAAAAGCAGTCCTAGACTCTGTTATATTTCACACAAAGCCTGTTCAACGAGCTTATGGCGCCGTGAACCTCTAATGGGGACTACCCGTATCACGTTGATGGTCAGAGTAACGTTTTACCAAATCTGGTCACAGTCATGGGCTCGTGGGCCGTGGGTTCGAATCCTGGCAGATTTGAAATTGATAAATTGTGTGTATATATATATATATATATATATATATATATATATATATATATATATATATATATATATATATATATATATATATATATATATATATATATATATATATATATATATATATATATATATATATATATATATATATATATATATATATATATATATATATATATATATATATATATATATATATATATATATATATATATATATATATATATTTCACAATGAAAACGTGGATAAGATAAATCTTGATAAAATCACACGGGAAAATGGAAACAACGGAGTACCTTAGCTTTCGTCTATATTCAAGACATCTTCAGAGGCAACTGGATTACATGGACAGAAAGAGGCTTAAATATACAGGGTAACCTAAAAACATGAGGTCAGGTCATAATGATGACATCCACTAATCCCCACACCAACACAAACGTAGAGGAGCTTAAGAGAAGGGTGGTGACGTGACTAGCCAGGTCAGGTCAGAAAAAAGGGACCCACAAAATAACTATCATACATCTAGATCAAAGGTTTTCAAAGCATTTTTAACCTTGGGCCACTGACAAATAAATTTATGTAACATATTATCAGTTTGAACTGACCATCACTAAGGTTTATTGATTTTAATTCCTTAATCAAACTAGCTTCAACCAGAAGTCTTTCTGTGACACAAGATGATTTGAATACTTCAAAGCTTTTTTCCCAAGCAATGGGGTGATTATTATTCCTAACATGAACGAACAAGGCACTGCTTTCAGATGCAGTTCTGATATTATACTGATGTTGTTTGATTCTGAGCTGCAGTGTTTTTCCTGTCTGACCTACATAATTACAATTACATTTGCTACATGGAATACAATAAACACTTCCATTTACATTCAAACTTGGGCTATTCCTTATTAACATATTGGTAATGGTTGAGTCATACTTGAAAACAACATTAATATTTAGAAGCTTGAGGGACCGAACTAACGGGACAAATGCATTACGATAGGGCAGAGTCAAAATATTCTTAAGTGTAGGAACTTGTCTGGTTTGAGAGGAATGAAAGGGTTTTTTAGCCCTTTTAAAACAACGATCAACAAACACAGAAGGGTACCCAAGTTTCTGTGCAATAGAACGAATGTGTTTCAATTCATCGTCAATAAATTCAGTCACAAATACGCAGACATCTTAGGAACATAGCAGAAAAAACTGACATTTTGGTGGACTCAAGGTGATTCGATAAAAAGTGAATGAAACTGTCTACCTGTGTGGGCTTTCTATATACCTTAAATTTATAGTTTTGGCCATTTCTCATGATAAGCATATCAAGAAATGGAAGGGATTCATTTATTTCTCTTTCAATTTTGAATGTGATACTAGGGACAATATTATTAAGCTTGTCTAAAAATTCCAATGGGTCACTGTTTTTAGGCCAAAGACAAAGAACATCATCTACATATCTATACCATGGAGGAATAAAGTCCACTATATTACTACCCAATATATATATATATATATATATATATATATATATATATATATATATATATATATATATATATATATATATATATATATATATATATATATATATTTCATGTAAATCCACAATGAAAACGTGGAACTTACACGTCTCTCTTACGCTGTGTCCTTAATCTGTCAACAACATCCTCATCTTCGCCCCATCTACCGCAACTACAAGAAGAGTTTGCTGAAGGCTCATAGTCTCAAAAACAAGTTGAAGTTTTTGAAAGATTGCAGAGATGATAAAATTGTTCCCAAGTCCTGTCTTCCAAGTAGACTAAGAAATCTGGACAATCAAGCATTCTCTGAGTTGGATAAGGTATTGCTAGATTCCCTTATCAAGAGTTCAAGTGATAGTGTGAAATTAGCCTTCAAGCACAGTGCTCAGT
>NW_024719369.1:0-18286 GCF_018991925.1 Homarus americanus
GTTCATTTGATAAGATGCCCACCTAGTAAAAGTGCAAAAAAGGGCATGCAAGATTATTCTCTCCCCTTCCTACTCCACATATCAAGAAGCGCTCAACACACTGACCCTTTCGACTCTCACTGACCATCACCACGACCACATCTGCAAATTTGCTAAGAAGCTTCTACACCATCCTCGACACCGGCTCCTACTACCACCTGAGATCCCTAGCCCGAGAATTGCTGTTTGACACCACAACCGCATCCAGCCCATAAGTGCACGAACTGATCACTATAAGAACAGCCCAGTCCTAACCATTGTAAAAATTATCAATAACTTGTAATAAACCAGTGTATTCACTCCCAGTAAATACTACTTCTTGCACTGTCACTATGTTGAAATGCACTGTAGTTTGAGCTTTTCCCCATCTAGTTATTACATATCTTATTTGTATCACTTATGTTACTTGTATATTATTTGTAATTCGAAACCCATTCCCCAAATATGTAACTGTATATTTTCAGCCTTCTGGCTGCCAAGCTCTTTCAATAAACCGTTAATTATTATTATTATTATTATTATTATTATTATTATTATTATTATTATTATTATTACACTTAATTCTACCAGTTGAATCACAGGTGATGGCCGTCAGCCACGGTAGTTGAACACCAACTCAAAACAAGGGTTCGACTCCCTAATGAGAAAAATGTCCAATAAACAACATTTCAGGTCGAGTTGTTTACATATTGAATGGGGGACGCCATCTTGTTTCCCTTTTTCACCGGGGGATTCTGCCGGCCGGTGTCACGACATGGCCGCCGGAGCCCATATAGCCCCTTTGTTACTACTGCTGCCGGATACACCTGTGTTGTAACCATAGGTGTATCTGGCACCTATACACACCTGCCTCGAAGTCAGGTGTAACCACCACCTGTACACACCTGTACATCACACACCACAACACCTTCCACACTCCCAACCAAACTTAAAGCAATTATTATATATCTATAGTGTAACTAACTACACATTACAATACACTGAAATAATAAAACAAAAATATATTCAGAATCTAAGAGAAATATAGGAGAATAATCCTTAAATACAAACTCTATAAAACTTAATCTTGGTTACACCGCATTTTTTTCAGTAAGACAATATATATAATTACATTGGGCAGTCCATTACCACAAATTACACTGATAAACGGTACGTAATGGATGCTGAATTACAAGTCTCATAACTAAGTCTGGCTAAAACAGTGGTAGACATTGTTTAGACATAAGCCAGTTGACTGCTGAGGTGAACATTAAACTAGTATGATAAAAATAGCAACCAATGATTTGAAGATTAATTAATGCAAATGTGAAATACCTAAGAGAATAGCAAATAAATGAAATACACCAACGCGATAAATAAATAAGAATGAATGGAAAATTATTGAACAATAAAATGAAAATAAGAAAACGAATAAACAGTAAAATGAAAATAAGTAAGAATAAAAAAAAGAATAACAATTACTACAATAAAACTAAATAAAACAAAATAAACAGAAAAGAATAAGAAACACAATAAATAAATAACACAGCAACACAAACAACATCATTTACTGTGTTACTTCACATCAACGTGTCCAACATTTGTCTTGACTCCATTTTCGTGAATATAACACACATCCCGGTAAGAAAAAAAAAACACCAACGACAACAATAAATAAATAAACATTAAAAATGAATTCAATATATTTTCCCTAAGATTTTTTTTACTACGAAGTCAGGGCAAAAAGTTTGTATACGAATCTTCCTCAACATAATGCGGGGAAGCAGTTCTTTCACCACAGTTATACTCGTAGGTTATACTGTAGAGATCCCCGTGTTCAGAATACAGAGCCACTTATTGACGGTACAGTTACAGCCATTTATTGACGGTACAGTTACAGCCACTTATTGACGGTGCAGTTACAGCCACTTATTGACGGTACAGTTACAGTCCAAACTTCTTGTACACTTGGGGGCGGTTGACAACATGTGAACGCTGCTTGCATTATAAATTGTCAGAATAAAAAACTAAAAAAAAAATCCGATACTAAGAAAAAACTGAGTAAATTAATGTTAAAATATCAATCTACCTTACCTACATCACCTCCTTAAGTAGATGGTATATTATCCAGCATGTCCAGGGAATACCCGAGGAACCGACTCTATTCAGAGATAGTGAAGAAAACAAATTAAGTGAGATAGTAGTGACTAGTAACGATGTTAGTAAGCAAATAGACAAACTAAAGCCTAATAAGTCACCTGGTCCCGATGAGATATTTGCCAGAGTATTAAAGGAATGTAAGGAAGAGCTTAGTATGCCCTTAGCAAAGTTGTTTAACATGTCATTAAAAACAGGTGTAGTACCAGAATCCTGGAGGATAGCGAATGTAATACCGATTTTCAAGAAGGGGGATAGATCACTATCCTCTAACTACCGCCCAATCAGTCTAACATCAATAGTAGGCAAATTACTGGAAGCAATCATTTCAAACTCTATTCGAAATCACCTGGAGAAGCACCGATTGATCAATGATTCCCAGCATGGCTTCACAAGCGGACGTTCTTGCCTAACTAAACTATTAACATTCTTTTCATCAGTTTTCGAATCGGTGGACGAGGGGCACAATTATGATGTGGTTTATCTCGACTTTAGCAATGCCTTCGACAGAGTCCCCCACGAAAGACTAATTAGAAAGGTAGAAGCTCATGGCATCAAAGGTGACATCCTTAAATGGATTAGGGCGTGGTTACAGGACAGGAAACAGCGAGTGAGCATTAACGGCACTAAGTCCCATTGGAGCAACGTCACAAGTGGAGTTCCCCAAGGCTCAGTACTTGGACCACTATTATTTATTATATACATAAACGACATAGATATCGGCATTGACAGCAACATAAGTAAATTTGCTGATGACACTAAAATAGGACGTGTTATCAAATCTGACGAGGACTCGGCAAAACTACAGGAAGATCTAAACAAATTTTTCGAATGGTCTGAAAAATGGCAGATGAAATTCAACGTCTACAAATGTAAAGTACTCAGTATAGGAGATGTAAACAGGGAAACCAGATACCAGATGAACAACGATGCCATAGAGAAATCCGACTGCGAGAGAGATTTAGGAGTAATGATAAGTAGGAACCTTAAGCCAAGTAAACAATGTGTTTTTGCTCGTAACAAGGCTAATAAAGTACTTGGGTTCATACAAAGGAGTGTTAGTTACAAGACTAGCGAGGCCATCCTAAAACTGTATCTTGCTCTTGTGAGACCACACCTGGATTACGCAGTTCAGTTCTGGTCACCGTATTACAGAATGGATATAGAATCCTTGGAAAGAATTCAGAGGAGAATGACAAGACTAATCCCGGGCATTAGGAACCTTGAGTATAGAGACAGGTTAAAGCTTCTTAATTTGCACTCCCTTGAGAGACGTAGAGCGAGGGGCGACCTGATAAAGGTGTATAAGTGGAAGGCAGGGCTAAACAAAGGTGACATTACAAAGGTACTCAAACTATCCAACCAGGAGCGAACTCGTAACAATGGTTTTAAATTAGACAAATTTAGATTTAGGCGTGAAATAGGTAAACACTGGTTTGGAAACAGAGTAGTGGATGAATGAAACAAGTTACCAAATATCATCATTAACTCGAATAAGCTGAATTGCTTCAAACATAGGTTGGATGCTCATATGAGCAATAGGGGTTGGGTGTAAACGGGACTGCCCAGTATGGGCCAATAGGCCCGCTGCAGTTTCCTCCATTCTTATGTTCTTATGTTCTTATGTATTGTCTAAAATAATACAGTATAATTGGTTATTTTACTTCAATTATGACCTTGTGTGATAATAGGACATAGTACCATAATAAACCTTTTCTCGAACTGTTAAATAACTCAACAAAAATAATAATAATCCATTCTAAACAACGGATTATCAGACGTAGATGTCATAATTCAGCTCATCATAATTATCCATACACTCTCGTGTATAAATTCCACCGTCAAAATTTGTATTGTCGGAAGAAGTTTTACTGTCTGAATGTCTGTCTAATTCTACAAAAACTCTCCGTTAGTATCCGTCTATTTCCTCTGTTACCTCATCACTTAAGAGTATTACAAAATATTACCACTGACTGTAACACCTGATGTGCAATGTGCATACTCATATTTATAATCCTGTGTATTTTGTAACTGAAAGAAAATACAGGTACAGGAATATTTAGTTACTCTTGCGGTATACAAAATCATACATCTATCTATCTATCTATCTACTGTATCTATCTATCTATCTATCTATCTACTGTATTTATCTATTTATATCAATTTTATTAACTCACCTGTACCATTAATCATCAGTATATTTATCTTAATCTTCTTCCCATTTTGATTTATTCCTCTTAACAATGTATGTATCTACACCCACAAACATACCTACTATCCACTCCCAAACACCCACAAACAAACCTACTATCCACTCCCTACACCCACAAACATACCTACTATCCACGCCCTACACCCACAAACATGCCTACTATCCACGCTCTACACCCACAAACATACCTACTATCCACGCTCTACACCCACAAACACACCTACTATCCACGCCCCACACCCACAAACAAACCTACTATCCACGCCCCACACCCACAAACAAACCTACTATCCACGCCCCACACCCACAAACAAACCTACTATCCACGCCCTACACCCACAAACAAACCTACTATCCATGCCCTACACCCACAAACAAACCTACTATCCACGCCCTACACCCACAAACAAACCTACTATCCACGCCCTACACCCACAAACAAACCTACTATCCACGTTCTACACCCACAAACACACCCTACCCACCACCTACACCCACAAACCCACTATCCACGCCCTACCCCAAACAAACCTACTATCAAAACACAAACAAACCTACTATCCACGCCCTACACCCACAAACAAACCTACTATCCACGCCCCACACCCATAAACAAACCTACTATCCACGCCCCTACACCCACAAACAAACCTACTATCCACGCCCCACACCCACAAACAAACCTACTATCCACGCCCTACACCCACAAACAAACCTACTATCACGCCCTACACCCACAAACAAACCTACTATCCACGCCCTACACCCACAAACAAACCTACTATCCACGCCCTACACCCACAAACAAACCTACTATCCACGCCCTACACCCACAAACAAACCTACTATCCACGCCCCACACCCACAAACAAACCTACTATCCACGCCCCACACCCACAAACAAACCTACTATCCACGCCCTACACCCACAAACAAACCTACTATCCACGCCCTACACCCACAAACAAACCTACTATCCACGCCCTACACCCACAAACAAACCTACTATCCACGCCCTACACCCACAAACAAACCTACTATCCACGTTCTACACCCACAAACACACACTACCCACCACCTACACCCACAATAGAGTAAAGGAGGAATACAGAGTGTACTTACTCAGGGTAGCCATACCACTCTGGGTGGTTGATCCTTAGTGCAGCAGGAAAGAGAAAAATTATAAGTGGGTCATTCTATTCCTCGTGTGATGGATGGAAGGATGGATGGATGGATGGATGGATGGATGGATGGGAGACTGAATGGGAGGATAGATGGGTAGATGGGTGACTGAATGGGATGAGAGATGGGTAGGTGGGTGAATCGGTGGATGGATAAACAGCTAACTGGATGAATGGACATATGGACTTGGATGGCATATTTGGATGTAAAACCCTACGATATGAAGAACATTTTGGACGTATAAACCCATGACAATTAACACCATTTTGGACTTACATCACAGGAAGCAGGTAAAACATTTCTGTGATCGTCCTTCAATAATTCCATACGCCAACCTTACCTGCATTTATCTCATTTACAGTATATAATTTTAGTGTTAATTTCAGCATCGGAATCAATCAATCAATCTCTCTCTCTCTCTCTCTCTCTCTCTCTCTCTCTCTCTCTCTCTCTCTCTCTCTCTCTCTCTCTCTCTCTCTCTCTCTCTCTCTCTCTCTCTCTCTCTCTCAAGATGGAAAATTTCATGACGTAAAATCCGATGAAAACTCGACCCTGTTTATACGTGTTGCTTCGAGGTTTTGTTTTCACGTTAACCTCATGTTTCGTTTCGATAAATGACACATATCACAGGAGGTGAACTACAAACTGAACTTTGACCTGACACCAACGACCGACCGACGGAAGATGGGGCTTCGGGTTTAGTCGTATCCCATTTGAGAGTTTTATGAATGTGAAGCCCCGAATTAGTCAACAAACCCTACAGCTCAATTTGGATTCGAACTTGTGCATCTTGTTCTTGAATCGGAACCTTATCTCACACATATATAGGGGTTAGGTTAGGTTGGGTTGGGTTGGGTTGGGTTAGGTTGGGTTAGGTTGGGTTGGGTTAGGTTAGATTGGGTTAGGTTAGGTGAGCCGTGTCCATCACAACCAGACAATTATCCCCGTCCACCAGATCTTCCCTTTAACAAATCAGGCCGCACCTCGATTATGCGGTTCAGTTCTGGTGCCCCTATTATAGAATGGATATAAATTCACTAGAGTCGGTGCAGCGAAGAATGACAAAAATGATTCCGGGACTTAGAAACCTTCCATATCAGGATAGGTTACAGAAACTTAACTTGCATTCCCTAGAAAGACGAAGAGTGCGGGGAGATATGATAGAAGTATTTAAGTGGGTGAAAGGAATCAATAAAAGGGATATAGATAAAGTTCATATAATATCCGAGCAGGATAGGACTCGGAGCAACGGATTCAAGTTGGATAAGTTTAGGTTTAGGAGGGAGATAGGAAGAAACTGGTTCACAAATAGGGTGGTGGACGAGTGGAACAAGCTTAGCAACTTTGTAGTAAGTGCGGGAACTCTGGAAAGTTTCAAAAGGAGGCTAGATAGATTCATGGATGATAGAGAGTGGTAGTAACTCTCGACAGGAGCTGTCATGCACAGGCCAACCGGCCTATTGCAGACTCCTTATTTTCTTATGTTCTTATGTTCTTAAATCCTCAGCTGTTCTTATGTTCTTAAATCCTCAACATAAAAGACAAATTCACCTCCATGTGTTAAAATCTTACTACACTACATTACCGTCACCACTATACCAAACCTGTGCAATATTAACACACTAATACACTATTAAGACATCACCAAATCCATCAATAAACAGTACATCTTCCTTTACACTTGATTAGAAAGAAAAACAGGAAAATATGCCCAGAATCTCAATTTCATTCACTAACATTACGAAAAATTACAAGAGTTAAGAGTCAAAGCAAGATATGTGCTGTACGCAATGTTGATGTTATTTTGTTCGCCATCATTGTGTCCTAAAGTTAATCTGTTTTGTGAAGTATATCCTCGGACTTGGGAACAAATCATCATGTGTACCTTTGAGTGTTAAGGTCTTGATCCATTTCCTTGATGTCTACCGTTTGGAACAGGTAACACCACCACAATTGTTTTAACCAAGACGAAAACGGACGAAAAAAAAAAGCTTCTACAAATATCAAGTATTAATTTTCTCTCTTTACAGGATCTAATACTCTTGGAAATGTGTTTAAATTAATCTGATTTGTTTTCATTTATTGTCGATCCTTCATAAGAGGACTCGTGGATCCCCGAGCCTAGCCGGCCATTTTGTTTACATTTTTCGGTCGCTCTAAAATACCATTAAAACAATATTGAGTATAAACGTTTGGCTCAACTGATGATCTCAAACATGTCCCAACATTTTTTTGCCTCAACTCCACATTCTGTAACTCATTTAGGTAGATGTCCCTCACTACACATACACTAGACTATGTGTAATGTTGCAGCTAATGTGTTATCAAGATATTGCACATTATAAGTTCATGTGTGGTCATTATTATATCAAACGGAGGAATTTTAAAGAGCTATTACACCACCTGTATCATTAGTTGTCGCCAGGTGAAGGAATGTTTAGGTAGATTATATCTTATTTACTGTAATTAAAGTTTCAATGCCTAAGACGTTCCACTATAAGAGTCTTTCAACCTCAGGTAAGGTCTTAAGACTTTCTACTCTAGGTCTTACACCCTGGAGTAGCTGTATCGTCCACTTAGGTAATTTACTCCACAAGGAACTACAAGTTACACCTTGATGTAATACTTCATTTACTGCCAAACTTTATAGGGAAATATTTTTTCACAAAGAATTTCAAGTTACAATTTCACATAATAAGTCACATTACAAACGTTCCTTCGGCTTACAGTTAAACTTTGCAATGTCTAGATATTTTTTTCACTGCAGAGGAAAGTATCCGTCATCATCATCATCACCACACACACACTCACACACACACACACGCGCGCGCGCAAAGACAAAACTCCTGTATCCAGATTCTCAAAAGTTTATAAATTAAATTCTTCCCTAAAATTAAACAGACAATACATCTATTAATCATAGAGTATGTGAACAATATCGACGCCATATTGGTTACCATCTTTGAGTCATATAATTAGTTGGCTACATAGTGTTAATTATTTAGTTAAATAGGAAAAAATAATCTACTAGCGTGTGTTGTGACCAAAATAAATCAACATTGTATTTACTTTCTCCTCCAGGGGGCACTAAGTCTAGAAAAATGACACAATTGACATCTACATAAAGTGACTGACCAAGGGTAGATATTGGCTACCTTTTGTGTTACTTTGAGGTCGTAAGAACACACAGAGCTGCTCTTAAGGATGTTTACCACAATACACCTCAACCAGTTTCTCATTCACAAAAGTCAAACAATAAATCTGGTTCAAAAGATGTGTTCTTAAGCCACGAAGGTAAACAAAAGGTATTCAATATCTGCCTTGGTTGACGATGATCTGTAGACGTTAGCAAGTCCTCCTCCTCCTGCTCTCCAGTAAGGTAAAGAAGGCCTCACCTGACCAAAATTGTTAATTAAGATAGATTACATGAAGATTAACCCTCCCAGCTTATTTCAACTAATGATTAACCTAACGCTACATGGGAAGTTAAGTTAGGTTAGCTTAAGTTAGGTTAGGTTAGGGTAGGGTAGGGTAGGGTAGGGTAGGGTAGGGTAGGGTAGGTCAGGTCAGGTCAGGTCAGGTCAGGTCAGGTCAGGTCAGGTCAGGTCAGGTCAGGCAGTGCCAGTGTAGTTAATCTTGAGGTTAAATAAACTAGAGGCTAATCTTCACATGAGCCACTAAGACACTTTGACGGAGGCGGTTACGTACAACAGGAAGGCTCTGATAACATATAATGTACAGTATATACCGTTTAAGTTGCGTCAGCAGCTCTATACACCACTTATTGACCTACTCATTCACTGCCGTAGAAATATTTACTTCTAACAGGTTTCTATATGGTTCCCAGTCATTATAATACGACCTTGTAAAATCAAATGATCTAAATTAAACTAAACTTATCCAAATTAAACTTATTAGCTAACAAATCCTTCTAAAACACGATATATGTAAATCAAAAGTTCTAAATTCAACTTTACTTATCGTAATATAACTATTATAACTAAACCATTTTAATTAAACCTAACCTAAACACCTCAAGTGCCACAAACAGAAGGAAAAAACACCTTTAATATTATCGTGTAAGAAGCCCCTGTAACCCACTAACTCAAGGTAATGCATCTATATCAATCTACCTGCGTCGGAAGCTCTATACGTGACTATGATCATTACCCACTGCTGGAGAACATTTGTACTTCTATAATTACCCCTGGAGAAACAATGCACCAATTTACGATTTATTTATTTTATTTTTCATTTATTTTTTATTCTTGGTCCATACTGTAAACACCGCCCGCTTGTGAGTCCCGTCAGCCATTTTGTTCTAACTTTCGGGGATTCTAAAATAAACTATAAATAAATAAATAAATAAATAAATAAATAAAATAAGCATCTTTTGTTTTTCTAACCCATGAGCTGTGAGTCTTCATTATATACTTCAACATTACTGTAAACTAAGGCTAGAGAGGGTGTGTACAGTACTAGTGGAGCCAAGACGAGAAGGTATTTCAAATCCCTAAAGGGTTTTACAAGTGGAGAGTCTTACAAGTGGAGGGTCTTCCACTATCCTGCGAGGTGGTGTATTAATAGGCACAGATACTCATGATAAAGAAGGAATAAAGAGAAAGACGCAAGATACCTATAAAATGCGACAGAATATACCTACACATGCGTAATCCTAACCCATTCCAACCCAACCCAACCCTATCCTACCCTCAGCTTCACCACAGTACACAAAGTCATTCTTGGTATCAGAGTGACGCATAAACACCCTGTATCGCCTAAGACACATTTGAATCGGATGGTTCGTTGGCGGTTTTATTTCTTCGGTATAAACCAGTGAAACAATTAGTTCGTGGGAACAGCCAGTCAAAATACTTCACATCAGCTTCGTTTACGACCTCCAGCTGATATTTATTTCTGTTGTCTATATCAATCACATTTTATAATGAAAACAAAAATATGGTTAGTTACTTAAAAATGAAAATAAATCATACTTAGATACTTAGGAGTGGGGAAAAAGATACTTAAGATACTTAAAAATGAAAACACTCTTTGATACTTAAATTGGGACAAAATAAACGGACATAAAGATTTAACTATGAGCGGTGGATATTACGACATGTACCGGCTATCAATACAGAGGCGCTATTTAGCCGTGACGTTCTCTCAGAAACTCAACAAGACAATATGTGGTCACGTAAAAATTTCAGGTTAATTTTTAACACCATCCGTCATTATAAACCTTGGCACCTGTAGATTAAGAAAATATATGGTGATATTTTTCTGATGGGATAAAGGTCGTATTTGTCCAGAGAAGTAAGAGAGGAAAAAAATCACTTGAGAGGCATGACGCACAGAGTGTCTAAGGTGATAAAAGATCATATACTACCATTTGGGTTTTCAAATTAAGTTCATTACATAAAATATCAAACTCATAAAGATTACAAAAGAACAGAACACCATGAGCTCTCTACAGCTATTGTCAGCTGTCAATATGCTGATGTACAGAAGCTACACAATGTTATTGGTGACTGTAATCCCAGGAAAATGATGCTCTTATAAACTTGATAACTGGAGCTGTAATGCCAGAAAATGCCAAATATGACAATCTATGTGCATATGAAGTTGGAAGACAAAATTATGAAAATTTTGTCAAGGAACGTATTGTTGGTCCATTGAGCATCTGGGAAAAGTTGTCCAAGGTTAATCTACTGTCGTGGAAAGCAGCAAATAAGACTTCAACCATCAAATTGCTATCACAAGTTATAGAACTTAAGCAGGACATACAGTATATGCATCACAGAAGGGCAGCACTGTACATATCAAGTCACCAGACACTGATGTGTTTGGCATATTAAAGCAGCCTCAACTTGGAGAAAATACAAGTATGATAACAGGAACTGGTGAGCGACGACACATTGGGTAGAGACCCTTACAGGTTTCCATGCCTTCACAGGATCTGACTGCATTGGAAAATTTTTTGGCAAAGGAAAGAAAGCATGTTGGAGCACTTTGATGAAATCTAACACAAAAGTCCTAGATGCATTCAAGATACTGAGTAGACCAAATGCCCTCCAGCAGACATGTACAGTATATTGGTCTAGAGGAATTTGTATTTAAGCTCTACTGTCCACGAATGACTTTCACTAAACTGTCAAAACTTAGATGGCATCTCTTCAAGATAACGCAGGCAGAAGCTGGAGAACTACCAGCGACTGCAGCAACTCTAAAGTATCATATATTGAGAGGAAGGTATCAAGCTCTTCTGTGGTCTTGTGATGCAGACAGCGAAATGCTTTCACAATTAGAGTATGGCTGGAAGATTGACAATGACTGTTTCATACTAGTAATATCAGACCAACCACCAGCTCCAGAAGCAATCACAGAACTTGTTAAATGTGGATGTGGCGTCAGGAAATGTGGATCATTGTCATGTTCATACAGTAAGAATCAGAAAGAATAGCATGACATGCACCGAGATGTGTAACTGTCAAGCAGATGATGAGAAATGCCTAAACAAGGTGAAGGAATCTGTTGTACACAGAAGACTTTGATGACGAGGACTGAAGCAATGTCGTAAATAATAACTTGTGACTTGTATACACATGATGTATAACACTACAAACTTTGAATAAATATAAAACGGTGGTTCTAAGCTTTTCAGATAATGGTAATAAGTATATGTTTAATTTCCAGTATTTGTCTTTAGCAATTAATTTTACTTACTGCAATCTCTTCTTTGCCAGAGACAGGATGGCATATATGAGCAGCCATGTTTGTAACACTTAAGATATTATAACAGCATTCATAATATATTACTTTAAATTGTAATGATATAATACTACATGTTCATAGGTTATTAGTCATGTTTTAAGTTACTTAGGAGTTAATGGTAATACGTCTGTGGTTCATTACGCCGCTCTTTGATAAAACTTCTTTAATGGCATAAAACTTATAATAAACCGTTCAGAAAAAATTACACCACAGTTCCTTAACATAGTTTATAAGGATTATTACGATGTATGTTGTCAAAAATTAACATGAAATTTTTACGGGATTACTTAAGCTCCTACACTAAAACCTACCGACCTAACCTAACCTTTTTTACCCACCTCCACCTACTTACCTAACCTGACATAATCTAACCTAACCTGACATAATCTAACGTAACCTGACATAATCTAACCTAACCTGACATAATCTAACCTAACCTGACATAATCTAACCTAACCTGACATAATCTAACTTAACCTGACGTAATCTAACCTAACCTGACATAATCGAACCTAACCTGACATAATCGAACCTAACCTGACATAATCGAACCTAACCTCCCCGTCTGACATAAGCTAACCTAATCAAACCTAACTTTCCCACCTACCGACCGTAACCTATCTACTTATTACCTACCTAACCTAACTTAACTTAATCCAACCTGACGTAATCTAACCTAACCTATTGAAACTTAACTTAACCACCTACCTCATCTAACACTACTTTGTAATCTCTTTGCACTACCGCTCACAGGATGAGTATTGGGGGCACAATAAACTAGCCTCTAACTGGCAAAATTAACAAAACTAACCTAACCTAACCCAACCTGACTTTACTTAACCTGATCTGATCTATCCAACTTAAACACCTTAGAATATATAATAAAGCCGCTAGGTTAATTTAGGCTAAATATGGTTGATTCATATTTCGTTTTGACAGAAATTCCCGGCAAAATAACGTATCTATATTGAGAACCACCGCCATGTTGGTTCCACGTTAACAAGACACGGATACACTACAGAATAACCCGCGTTCGCTTAACCTCAATTACTACAGTTTACTTTATAATCTTACTTCACAATCTTCACTACATCTCACTTCACAATCTTCACTACATCTCACTCCACAATCTTCACTACATCTCACTTCACAATCTTCACTACATCTCACTTCACAATTTTCACTAAATCTCACTTCACAATCTTCACTACATCTCACTTCACAATCTTCACTACATCTCACTTCACAATCTTTATCACATCTTACTTCACAATCTTTACCACTTCTTACTTCACAATCTTCACTACATCTCACTTCACAATCTTCACTACATCTCACTTCATAATCTTCACCACATCTCACTTTACAATCTTCACTACATCTCACTTCACAATCTTCACTACATCTCACTTCACAATCTTCACTACATCTCACTTCACAATCTTCACTACATCTCACTTCACAATCTTCACTACATCCCACTTCACAATCTTCACTACTTCTCACTTCACAATCTTCACTACATCTCACTTCACAATCTTCACTACATCTCACTTCACAATCTTCACTACATCTCACTTCACAATCTTCACTACATCTCACTTCACAATCTTCATTACATATCACTTCACAATTTTCACTACATCTCACTTCACAATCTTCACTACATCCCACTTCACAATCTTCACTACATCTCACTTCACAATCTTCACTACATCTCACTTCACAATCTTCACTACATCTCACTTCACAATCTTCACTACATCTCACTTCACAATCTTCACTACATCTCACTTCACAATCTTCACTACATCTCACTTCACAATCTTCACTACATCTCACTTCACAATCTTCACTACATCTCACTTCACAATCTTTACCACATCTCACTTCACAATCTTCACTACATCCCACTTCACAATCTTCACTACATCTCACTTCACAATCTTCACTACATCCCACTTCACAATCTTCACTACATCTCACTTCACAATCTTCACTACATCTCACTTCACAATCTTCACTACATCTCACTTCACAATCTTCACTACATCTCACTTCACAATCTTTCACTACATCTCACTCTGCCAACTTCACTACATCCTCATTACTCACAACTTCACCACATCCCACTTCACAATCTTCACCACATCCCACTCTCAACCGCCACATCCCACTTCCAAAATCTCTCACCACATCCCCACTCACAGTCTCACCACATCCTCACTCACAACTTCACCACATCCCCACTCACAATCTCACTACATCCCCACTCACAATCTCTCACTACATCCCACTCTGCTAACTTTAACGGCACTCACTCACACCTCCACTACATCTCACTTCACAATCTTCACTACATGTCACTTCACAATCTTCACTACATCTCACTTCACAATCTTCACTACATGTCACTTCACAATCTTCACTACATCTCACTTCACAATCTTCACCACATCTCACTTCACAATCTTCACTACATCTCACTTCACAATCTTCACTACACCTCACTTCACAATCTTCACTACATCTCACTTCACAATCTTCACTAACACCATCCTTCATCACTACATATAACATCCATCATCACTACTTATAACACCATCCATCATCATCACTACATATAATACTATCCATCATCACTACATATAACACGATCCATCATCACTACATATAACACCATCCACCATCACCACATATAGAACCATCCATCACGACATATAACACCATCCGACATCATTACATATAACACCAACCATTATCACTACATATAACATCATCCATCATCACTACATATAACTCCATCCATCATCACTACATATGACACCATCCAGCATCACTACATATAACACCACCCATCATCACTACATATAACATCATGCATCATCAGTACATATAACACCATCCATCAACACTACATATAAAACCAACCTATCATCACTACATATAATATCATCCATCATCACTACATATAACACCATCCAACATCACTACATATAACACCACCCATCATCACTACATATTACATCATTCATCACTACATATAACTCTATCCATCATCATTACATATAACACCATCCAGCATCACTACATATAACACCAACCATCATCACTACATATAACATCATGCATCATCACTACATATAACACCATCCATCATCACTACATATAAAACCATCCTATCATCACTACATATAACATCATCCATCATCACTACATATAACACCATCCATCACTACATATAGAACCATCCTATCATCATTACATATAATATCATCCATCATCACTACATATAACACCATCCAACATCACTATATATAACACCACCCATCATCACTATATATAACATCATCCATCATCACTACATATAACTCTATCCATCATCACTACATATAACACCATCCAGCATCACTACATATAACACCAACCATCATCACTACATATATCATCATGCATCATCACTATATATAACACCATCCATCATCACTACATATATTACCCTCCTATCATCACTACATATAACACCATCCATCATTACTACATATAACCCCATCCTTCATCACTACATATAACACCATCCATCATCACTACATATCATAACACCATCCATCATCTCTACAAACACCAGTCCTCAACACTATAGTGATAAACAGAGCTTCATTTTGTTGTCAATTTCTTTAAATTCCAACCTTATTAAACTGTAATTCTTTCTGTATGGTCAAATTTTGATTTGACCTCAGTGAGAGAGCTGTTAGTGTCAGTACATCACAATGGTGTTCCGACGCACTGTATCGAAGGTGTCTGAGGTGGAGGTGAAGGCTTGCAAGGATTTCGTTGTAGACTTCGACACCAGCTTTGTGGTGGTTGCAACAAACATCTACCCTGGTGTGGCCCCTAAGCAGATTCGACCATTGTTTGAGGAATGTGGACAGATCGATCTATTTGTGATGCCCACAAAAGACAACAAAAATGAACACTATGGCTTCGCATACATCCGATACTTTGACGAAGCCTCCTGTGATAAGGCTGTTGGACGATTGGATGGTGACAGCATTGGCCGCAGCCGAAAATCAACTAACAAACTGGAAGTTAACTACTACAGTGCCTATGGTACCTTGAACAACCTTGACCGCCAAGCTGCTGAGTTCATTGTTCTATCCAATGTTGCCGACCAACAACCCGCCTCTATCCTTAAGAAGACCAACGTACGCACTACCGTTGCCAAGTCAGTTACCTTCAATTATGACAATTTGGGCGACATCAGGGAGCGCGAAACTTCCACAGCTACTTACACTCTGTCTGTACCTCCCAACCAATGAATCTAACTCAACTGCTGCCATCGAATAAGAAAATGTCACCAATAGTTGTACCTCTGGGAACCTGGAGGGAGGCACCAACCCCTGATGAAGGCTCAGTAATATCTACCATGTTATTTAAACACTTATAACACATATGACATCATCCATCATCACTACATATAACACCATCCATCATCACTACATATAACACCATCTATCATCACTACATATAACATCATCCATCATCACTACAGATCGGTAGAGTGGTTTTCGAGATTCACGTGCGGACACACAAGCAAACACACACACACACACACAAACAGACATAATTCTTTGTTTTATATCGATAGAAGATAGATCATCACTACATATAACACCACCCATCATCACTACATATAACATCATCCATCATCACTACATATAACACCACCCATCATCACTACATATAACATCATCCATCATCACTACATATAACATCATCCATCATCACTCCATATAACACCATCCATCATCACTACATATAACATCATCCATCATCACTACATATAACACCATCCATCATCACTACATATAACATCATCCATCATCACTACATATAACATCATCCATCATCACCACATATAACACTACCCATCATCACTACATATAACACCATCCATCATCACTACATATAACACCATCCATCATCACCACATATAACACCATCCATCATCACTACATATAACACCACCCTTCATCACTACATATAACACCATCCATCATCACTACATATAACACCATCCATCATCACCACATATAACACCATCCATCATCACCACATATAACACCATCCATCATCACTACACATCGGTATAGTAGTTTCCGAGATTCTCGTGCGGACACACAAACAAAAATACATACTTCTTTGTTTATATATATAGATACAAGAAACAAAAATCTTTAATTATTTATTAATTGTAAGTTTTAAGGTTTTCCTGGAACCATTGGCAGGAAATAAGGACACTTGAACCTTGAAAACTTACTGTCGTCATAATTATTTATAATAAACCTGTCGATGTTTATTTCCTGGTTAAAGTAAAAGCAAGGTTTTGTCTGGACTATTATCATATAGACAGTTGCTGGTTGACGATACTGAAGGCCTATACAGGTGTGTGGTGCTTGTGCTGGTGATGCTTCGTTTATGAGAGATAATCCCAGGAGTGAACTTTGTTCTGAAAGGACAAACAAAAAAAGTCATTAGTTATCGTTGTCTCGGAAGTGTTTATATGTCGGTCACTCTTGTGTTGTCGATGTGTCCACCCCACAGAGTTATTGCGTGAAGTGACACATTAGACTTCAATTAAAGATCCTCTCCTCTTCATATGGAAGCTGTTCACACCTCTTGACAGTATTTGGTCTGACATTTAGTTATAAAGGTCGTTTTTTGTCTAGTTCATCTTCCTATGAAAATTAACAATTCATATCACGTTTTAGAGTTGTATGTTCTTCAAGCCAATTAACACAGTACAGGTAACACCAGAGTCAGGCAGGTACAGTGTTAAGCGTCGTGGTCTACTGCTGTCTTACTGAGTAACGATGATGAAGTAAAGTGGGAAATGACTTTGCCATGAGAAAGGAGAGGAAAGAGAGAAGGAAAGAATAGAAA
>NW_024719370.1:0-19898 GCF_018991925.1 Homarus americanus
ATACAGGTAAACTTATATGAGCAACTCCAGTGTTGTCTTAATTACTTGGTACAAAATCTTGTTGGTATTTTTTCTTTCACACCTCATTACCTTACACACCTGTGCCTTTCTCACCTCATTTACCGGTCTCAGAAAATTCATGTCACTCGAGGTTAAACATTCAGTTCCTACACAAATTGTTTTGAAGGTATGTAAATTGATTGGACCTTTAATCATCTACTAACTCCGTAAACCCAGGAACCCAACAATATACACGAGATGACTTTATGTATGTGTGTAGGAGGAAGTGATTCAGGCTGTGATCACTGTGTAGCAGGAAGCCCAGTCAGTGAGTAAATAGGAGCGTAGATGGAGATCATTCAGTGTATAACTAAGTGTATAAGAGGCAGTTGTTCACGGTGTGATCAGGTACTCGGCCCAAAATGTACTTTAAAAAGGGATCCGGGGATATTTCAGAAACACTGCGACTCCTCTTGTCTCGGTAGGGTTGTCAAAATCCTTTGTCAGTTGAGTCATATTGTCTCTCGCAAAATCGTAAAGATAATTTTTGAAACGTGTGTACAGTTGCAGAAATGTTTTCCTACACCCCTTGTGATAACCCGCGTGTCCAAACGCCCAACCTACTGTACAGTATATGTCCTATAGCAAACTTATCCACCAATCATGTCCATCGTTACACGACCAATACCCATAAATTCATAAGTAGTGATACCATTACTGAGACGTTGCCGTTTGTAGACACGGGTTACCACAGGGGGTGTAGGAACACAATTCTGCAACTGTACATAGGTGGAGCTTATTCATTGAGTGACCAGGTGTGTAGGAGGTAATTGGTGAGTGAACAGGTACAGTATGTTGACGAGATTAGGTCTCATAGCACATAAGATTAGAATTGTATAACATTTTTGTAGAAACTGATCTACACTTACACAAGGTCACCAGAAACACAGTAATCACCAAACACATCAGTACAAATTATACCGAGGAGCCGCTCACCAACCTCACTAGATACCCTCCTTGTCCTAAATATAGTTAGTGTTATTAGCTAAATTAGCCCCTTCACTACGTGGACGGCTCATTTAATGTTTTATTTAACTAATGCCGACGATTTTATTCAGCTCAGATGGGAACCCGTACACAAGGGATTAGCAGGCTATCTCCAGGTGACATACCAGCTAGTCGCTCAGGAGGGAGTGAATGGATAAGATGTTCCTTCGAAAAAAAATATATATTGGTTTCACGAGAAAGCAGCACCTAAGGCACATATTAGTTTGGGGATGTAAACCAAGGAGGTTGAATGGATGGAGGCGGCACCCGCTGCCTCAAGTGAAGTCACTGAGTGTGACTGATGCCTTGACCAATATGGAGGCGCTTTTCTCTCAGTGACTTCATCCTCCTTGCTTGATCCCTTTATAATGTGCTCAATAGATAAAACAATAGTATAAATCCTGCAGATTTATCTGTTACCAACGTTTGTTCGTAAGCAGCTGCGGCAACTGTGGCCCTGTTGCCCTCAACAAGATGGCGGCCTGGCTTCACGCGTCTCTATTACATACACAGTGAACACCGCCTCCATCCATTCAACCTCCTTGATGTAAACATTGTAAGACGTCACAAAAGTTCTATTTAGTTAAAAAAAATATATACAGTATATAAATTCCATGACTACAGGTCATCTCATTCACTTGGGAATAAAAAGTACATTCGTGGTAGTGTGGTTAGTACTCAAAACATGTCAGGGAGGCGGGATAATACCTCATACCATAAACACGGAGCCAATAAATAATTCAACAAAAATGAATCACAAAGTAAATTTAGACACGTTTTTATTGTAAATTCAGGAGGTTCATAAACCCAAATAACTCGAGAATATTAAGAAATATTTTTTTTTTCCATTACACACTTAAGCCTCCCTGAGATGATCTTAGTACTAACCACACTACCACGAATGTAGTTTTTATTCCCAAGTGAACGCCAACATTCATGACACAACTAACCTTTACACAACTCACCCACAGGGACCCACAATGACGGGAGTGAAATATACAAACACAACTCCTCCTGCAGTACTGGTCCCCTAGTATTGGCGGGTTATTGTTAAAGGTATTGGTTGTGGTCTATAATGAAGTTGAGAGAAAGTTCCTAGGGCAGCAGTGGCAGGTCAGACTCAAGTATAACTTTTGCAATTTGTGGGTACAGTTGTCAGCGCCCTCACTATTTGAGTGGTGTGGGTTCGAATCCTGCCGTGACAAGGACGGTAGGATTTCCAAAATACTGAGCGGATGCAGTTTAAATCAATAATATAGCATTTAGTACTATAATGACTATTTTTGTCTAATTAAAAGAATAAAAATATAGACATTACTCATTACACATTGACCTAGTCCAGGTAAACATTTAAGATATTCTAGTTGCTAAGAAAGTTGAAATGTGTTTACACAAGTATATCAAGAATTTGGGTTAACATCACACCAAACAACATACAGTTATTGAAAGAACCAATAATATTTTAGTACACACACAGAGGTAACCAAACATACAGGTAAAACTAAACACTTTACCCTGACATTAACCAGGTAACAATTAATAAGTAACACTACACACAAGTAACACTAAACAAGCAGCACTGACAAGGTAACACTTCATAAGCAACACTACACAAATAACTTCATAAGTAACTCGACACACAGGTAGCATCTCACAAGTAACACTACACACACAGGTAATCAACTTTGTTACTTTCATGACCAGATAATTCACGACACAGAGGAAGGGCCAACAGTGAGCAAGAGAGGACGACCTACATGAAGGGTGGACGAAACACAACCATCCTTCTGTGTCCTGGATGGCGCCCCCCCCCCTACATGAAGGGTGGCCGAGACACAACCATCCTTCTGTGTCCTGGATGGCGCCCCCCACATGAAGGTGGACGAGACACAACCATCCTTCTGTGTCCCCGGATGGCGGCACCTGCCTCCACATGAAGGGTGGACGAGACACAACCATCCTTCTGTGTCCTCGATGGCGGCACCTGCCCCCCTACATGAAGGGTGGACGAGACACAACCATCCTTCTGTGTCCTGGATGGCGGCACCTGCCCCCCTACATGAAGGGTGGACGACACACAACCATCCTTCTATGTCCTGGATGGCGGCACCTGCCCAGGGTCCTACATCTCTCCTGGACAACTTAATCCCTCAGGACCAAATATTAACACAACACTAACCACTTAACTGTTGTTGAGAATTATTCACGACACCTGGATGGGTTCACTTGATGTTTCATCTGGTTTCACTTGACGTTTGTGCTCGTGAGGGAGTGTGACCAATATAGTTGAATATATCCATGTAATATATAGACCAAGACATTTATGATACACAATGGTCTAGAATATTACGTCGACAATATATCTAATACTTATATTCCAATACATTCACTGATGTACAGAACAATCTATTGATAACTAACTTTATTTTTAAGTGTTATTCTTCGTATCGACTAAATGTATTATATGAACTGTATATTATACTGTATAGCATTAATAATACTCTTGGGAAATATAATTACCAGCTCAACATCTCACTTGACAAGATAATAGCTTATTTATAATATGATACCTCCGAGACTGGTGGAGACAGGGAAGAGACCGACCAGAACTACGGTCACTACGTCAGGATAGAGGAGAAGGAATACAGGGAACTTTGGAGGAAAAACCCTTGAGAGTATAAGGTCGTGAGTGGGGTAGGCGGGGGGATGGGCATGGAGGAGGGGCGAGGGGGAGGAGGGGCGAGGGGAGGAGGGGCGAGGTAAGGAGGAACAGGAAAAGGAGGGGCGGGGGGAGGAAGAGGAAGGGTGGTGAGGAGGGGTGGGGGGAAAAGGAGCAAGGGGAGAATGGGATGGGAGAGGAGGGAGTAGGAAGGGCAGGGAAGAGTAAGAGGGGCAAGGGGGAAGTAGGAGTCTCATGGATCTTCGTGCACCTCAGTTACCTCCCTCTCATCGCCTCAGTTACCTCCCTCTCATCACCCCAGTTACCTTCCTCTCATCGCCCCAGTTACCTCCCTCTCATCGCCCCAGTTACCTCCCTCTCATCGCTTCAGTTACCTTCCTCTCATCGCCCCAGTTACCTCCCTCTCATCGCCCCAGTTACCTCCCTCTTGTAATAGGCCCCTGTCTCATCAACAGAACATATTATATAAATGGGTCAATACAGCTGATATTATATTCAGATTCACCACCCTGTAACTTTCCACTGTCTATGAGTAAGACATGAGTTGGACACGTGAGCGGGCAACTCACCCAAGAGGGCGAGACCCATAGCTCAGCATTTCTGTAAACCCGCACAGCGAGGTTCTCACAGTCAGTCGCTCACATCAACTTATATCGTAAGGACGTGACCTAACGTTTATAATACATAAACGCCGTCCCCTTCTCAATCACTCCTAGACAGTGAGACTTACGGTCGATCTACACTCAGGAATTATATAATATATATACAACCCTTTTATAATAAAACAAAGAAACTACCGTTTGGGTTTCGTTACTTAAAACCCAAATATAAATATATGTGAACGGACTGGTTAATTGGACAAGCAGCCGATTCACTCTCATCGCCCCAGTTACCTCCCTCTCATCGCCCGTTACCTCCCTCTCATCGCCCCAGTTACCTCCCTCTCATCGCCCCAGTTACCTCCCTCTCATCGCCCCAGTTACCTCCCTCTCATCGCCCCAGTTACCTCCCTCTCATCGCCTCAGTTACCTCCCTCTCATCGCCCCAGTTACCTCCCTCTCATCGCCCCAGTTACCTCCCTCTCATCGCCTCAGTTACCTCCCTCTCATCGCCTCAGTTACCTCCCTCTCATCGCCTCAGTTACCTCCCTCTCATCACCGCCTCCTCCACCTTGGGAGAACAGGCTAAGGTAGTAATAATTCTCCACATAATAATTATCAACAAACTCAGTACCAACAAAACTCAGCTTTAATCAACTGGGTAAACAGACAGTGTATAGAATTAATTGCAGTGTCAAAAATCGTTGGAATAAATATGAATATCTTCTGTATTCATCACATATTATCATGAACAAGCTGCACTGTAAATTAACAAGATACATTTCTAGTTATAAATTCTTCGAAAAACCAGATAATTGTTTGAAGTCACAATAAAGTTAACACTAATAAAGGAACACCTGAGTGGGGCCGCCATAATAGTTGTTACTGTTTGGGTTGTTCAGGGAGTTGATTGTTTACTCAGGGGGAAGTTATATGTGACTAACTTAACTTTGAACGATCTCTTGTGTGCTTGTAGTTACTGAGTGTCTGTACAGTTGGAGTGGACCTATAAGCTTCCTCATGGATGACGTCTGGACGTAAAACTTGACGAATGAAAAAAACGCTGTAAAGAAACACCAGACAGTTAAGAGAAATATATAGAATTATGGACGAGAGATAAAACACAATGAAACGAAAACGGAAATAGAAATAACGTCAGTGGGTGATACCTGACACCACAGCTCGAGATATTGTTACACAGACTAAAGAATTCAAATAACAGCGAGCAGTTCTTGTTTCAGAAGAGCAGAAACTCTTGTCTGGACAACAGGGAATAAAACAAGTCGCTTTACTCACGCACTCTCCTCTGGATATTCCATTCCCGGAGGTCAAAGTTCACACACCCCATAAGCGTATATTAAGAGATTCGTGGTTTTAGTCTCACAATTTCTCTTTGTTAATATACATGAAAGTTTATACAAAGATACCTTGCTACGGTCCCCAAACATCAGTACAGATAAAATTGGATTTAATATTTTTTTTAACCTTTTCACAGGAGTCAAAGGTAACGAGACTTACACAATTTTGGGTCATTCGTTCATCGAGGCCTCAGTCAAGTTTGTTGTTGTGGGAGTGAATGAGGGAGAGATGTTGTATCCGCCAGCGAATGTTTGCTGCTGCAAATTTACTTCTTAACGTTGTTTACGAAAATTGTCTAATTGGTATCAATAAAATATAAATTAAGAGATTCTTCTTATTAATGACTGACACCATAACTTATGACTGATAAATCGTAAACATCAATGACATTCAAATATTCAGTTTATTTTCCTAGATGTAGATGAACAATAATAGTGTATCACAGATTGTTCTCGCAGTGAGCAAGATGCACAGTTGAGGACAAAATTGTCTGAACACTTGGCAATATCTGGCATCATCCTCTGGGCCATATATATATATATATATATATATATATATATATATATATATATATATATATATATATATATATATATATATATATATATATATATATATATATATATATATATATATATGTGTGTGTGTGTGTAATATTCAGAAATTTCAGAGTAATTTCAAACACAGCGCAATTGGCAATACTGAGCTTTGAAGGTCGTCGGAGGGAAGAGAGCGCTCCCTGCACATAGCGAGAGGTTGTGGAACTAGGCCTAAGTGATATTCAATGTAATTTGCCGAATTAATAATGATGCGATTCATGAAGTTAAGGGGCTATTATTGAATTTGAAATTATTATAGATCGTTTATCAGTCTGAATAATGTCACGGGTGTCCCAAGGAGTTATTAGTTAGGCGGAAAATATGTCACGTAGGCCTAAGCTAGCGCCTTGGAGAGACGCGACGCTGGCTGGTCCTCAGTCACGTGAAAGCGATTGGACCTACAGGACATCCCTGCGCGTCCGTCCACAAAAATAGTCACGTGGCCTAGTCACCTGTGTTGCGCTATTGCAGTATAACAAGCAAGTCTCATTCGATCTCAGACAGGGTTAGATAGAGCAGTGGTAAAGTTAACAAGAGCTAACAGTGAGTTCATTTCAGGGTTTCCGTCAGAACCCACTTGACTGCGAGAAATTGACTGCGAGAGTGATGACTGCCGTTTGAGACTACCGTTGATGATTGAGGGTGGCGATTGTCGCCATTGGACCGATCAGTGTAGGCCTGTCACTGTTTAGCGGGGTATCAAAGGATCTCCTGAGGGAATCTAGCCGTCTGGGTGCCCAGCTGACGACGGGACGATCGTTGGGGTCATCAGCCCTCCTCTACCTCGGCTCACAATACCACATGTTTCAAGCAGCTTAGTGAAACCCTCTTGCTAACGGGAAGCTAAAGCTTCTCTCAACTGTACAAGGTCTGATTGGCTCACTCCCTTCCGCTTTATGGATGTACCGGGGGGTAAAGTGAAGCTAGCTGAGTGATACAGGGTCGCACACAGGGGCCAAGAGTCAGTGGTTAGAGGTACACTTTCCAAGGTGGAGAAAGGCTGATTTGGGCCTTCAACTACGGGTGCCTGTTGGTTGTGCTTTAAACGACTACGGAGTGCAGGTGGAATCTGTGTGTGTGTTAGGTTAGGGAGCATGGTTCACGGGTATTGGACTCAGTAACGTCTTTATAATTGTGACAATATTTTTGTGTGTAGTTAATACTATTTCTCAGTTACTGATATAATCTTGACGTGTGTAGTTTAATATTTCTTAAATAATTTTGATAGTATTGTTTTTTGAATGTTGTGTCACTAAGTGGAACCAGAGTGATACTGTGATTTGATTCTTTTAATGCATCTAATTTTTCTTCATAATTCCGATCTCAGGTATAACCTTTGTTCCCGAGAGTAGTGGTTAAGTTAGGTTAGGAAGTGTGCATCTATTGGGGTGATATAATTTTGTTGAGTGCCCTTAAGGCCTATTCATTGTAGAGTTATTAATTTCTTATTTTTGAATACCATTTTCTCAGTGCTGGATATTATTTTGTTGAAAGCCCTTAAGGCCTGTTTCATGTGTGCAAGCAACATTTCTTAATACTTTAAATTTATTGTTGCCTGAGCTTCTAATAATTTCTATATCGTGTATAACTTTTATTCCCCAGAGTAGTGTTTTAAGTTCAAGTTAAGAGGTGCGCATATTGGTGTACCATTATCTGATTGTGTTTGTAGTGTTGGAGGGAATAAAAAAGTCTAAATTTTACAGTGTGTCTCATTCATCCCAGTCACAGACGCTATCCTTCCACGGGTCACGGACAATTCATTTTGTTTAGTAGATTTAAGTGTTCTTGTGCTGGTTCGGGATTTTTCTCAAAGGGGCGCTTCCACTGCCATTACCATCTAACAATCTTTAATAAACCCCAAGTCAAGTGAGAAATTAAAGTCCAGTAAATTCCGACCGGTTACAAGTGGTAGCAGAGCGTAGTTTTTAATGTCGTGACTGATAGTACTGTGGTTGGGATAATGAACGCCATCATGTGTTGGTTAGTAATGGTAGGGATTGAACTCGCACTGATGCTCATCCTTGTGCCCGGATTGAGTTGGTTAGGCTTGACAGTAGAGATAAAAGTGACGAGGAAGAGAGACAGCCACGAGACCTTGGTACAGCTGAGACAGGAGTTCGGAGACCTAAAGAGGGATTATCAAGCACAGGTAAACAGGTTCAAGTGGGAGTTTCAGGCACACATTCAACGGTTCAGGGAGGAAACAAGGGGTGAATATCAGGCACACGTCCAGCAGTCAAGGAAGTGTGAGGTCCAAGTGGGAAATACAGGGGTACGTAAGTAGTTCAGAGAGGTTGATCGAGCCCTCCAGCTGAGAGACAAGACGAAGCCGACCGATTACAGTTTAAGGTGCATGGTAATGAGAAAAGGCAGGTTGTCGAGGGTGAGTTGGAGGAGTCGTGAGTAGGGCAGAGGGGATTGGAGAGATGGTTAGGTCAGAGATGTGCGTTGAGTAGTGGTTGCTGTCATGAGCGGGATTGAGTTGCTGTCATGAGCGGGATTGAGTTGCTGTCATGAGCGGGATTGAGAGTACGGTTGTAATGTCCAGGGCCTCACTAATATGGACTGGTACATTGTCAGAGGGTTGGTCTGCCGGCATGAGGTTCGGAGACGTGGACTGAGTATTGTTTTGACACTGGTTCCTCTTAGTTCAAGGGCCAGGCAAAGGAGACCATGTTTGAGATGGACTGAGTAGTGTTTTGACACTGGTTCCTCTTAGTTCAAGGGCCAGGCAAAGGAGAGCATGTTTGTTTTGGACTGTGTATTGTTTTGACACTGGTTCTCTTAGTTCAAGGGCCAGGCCAAAGGAGAGCATGTTTGTTTTGGGCTGGTATTAATTTTGACATTGGTTTTCTAGTTAAGGGCCAGGAAAAAGGGGAGCGTGATGTTCTGGTTGGTTTTGAGTTGGGCTAGGCAAGAAATGGAGTTGCTGGCTGCGAGTTGGAATACGGCAGAGTTGAAGGTGGCTTCTAAGTTGTTCTCTCAGCACATGAGGACAGTGCTGTTTTTTTAGGGGGGTCGAATGTTAGCGGGAGAGAGAAGTGGAGAAGACGGGAATGCTGCGTTTAGCACGTTAAAGGGTAAGATGCAGTTTCTTAGAACAATTTTTTAGGGGGGTCGTATGCATGTTTTTCTCAGCACATGAGGACAGTGCTGTCTTTTTTTAGGGGGGTCGATTGTAATATTCAGAAATTTCAGAGTAATTTCAAACACCGCGCAATTAGCAAAACTGAGCTTTCAAGGTCGTCGGAGGGAAGAGTGCGCTCCCTGCACATAGCGAGAGGTTGTGGAACTAGGCCTAAGTGATATTAAATGTAATTTGCCGAATTAATAATGATGCGATTCATGAAGTTAAGAGACTATTATTGAATTTGAAATTATTATAGATCGTTTATCAGTCTGAATAATGTCACGGGTGTCCCAAGGAGTTATTAGTTAGGCGGAAAATATGTCACGTAGGCCTAAGCTAGCGCCTTGGAGAGACGCGACGCTGGCTGGTCCTCAGTCACGTGAAAGCGATTGGACCTACAGGATATCCCTGCGCGTCCGTCCACAGAAATAGTCACGTGGCCTAGTCACCTGTGTTGCACTATTGCAGTATAACAAGTAAGTCTCATTCGATCTCAGACAGGGTTAGATAGAGCAGTGGTAAAGTTAACAAGAGCTAACAGTGAGTTCATTTCAGGGTTTCCGTCAGAACCCACTTGACTGCGAGAAATTGACTGCGAGAGTGATGACTGCGAGAGATTGACTGCCGTTGATGATTGAGGTTGGCGATTGTCGCCATTGGACCGATCAGTGTAGGCCTGTCACTGTTTAGCGGGGTATCAAAGGATCTCTTGAGGGAATCTAGCCGTCTGGGTGCCCAGCTGACGACGGGACGATCGTTGGGGTCATCAGCCCTCCTCTACCTCGGCTCACAATACCACATGTTTCAAGCAGCTTAGTGAAACCCTCTTGCTAACTGGAAGCTAAAGCTTTTCTCAACTGTACAAGGTCTGATTGGCTCACTCCCTTCCGCTTTATGGATGTACCCGGGGTAAAGTGAAGCTAGCTGAGTGATACAGGGTCGCACACTGGGGCCAAGAGTCAGTGGAGTTTAGAGGTACACTTTCCAAGGTGGAGAAAGGCTGATTTGGGCCTTCAACTACGGGTGCCTGTTGGTTGTGCCTTAAACGACTACGGAGTGCAGGTGGAATCTGTGTGTGTGTTAGGTTAGGGAGCATGGTTCACGGGTATTGGACTCAGTAACGTCTTTATTATTGTGACAATATTTTTGTGTGTAGTTAATACTATTTCTCAGTTACTGATATTATCTTGACGTGTGTAGTTTAATATTTCTTAAATAATTTTGATAGTATTGTTTTTTGAATGTTGTGACACTAAGTGGAACCAGAGTGATACTGTGATTTGATTCTTTTAATGCATCTAATTTTTCTTCATAATTCCGATCTCAGGTATAACCTTTGTTCCCCAGAGTAGTGGTTAAGTTAGGTTAGGAAGTGTGCATCTGTTGGGGTGATATAATTTTGTTGAGTGCCCTTAAGGCCTATTCATTGTAGAGTTATTAATTTCTTATTTTTGAATACCATTTTCTCAGTGCTGGATATTATTTTGTTGAAAGCCCTTAAGGCCTGTTTCATGTGTGCAAGCAACATATCTTAATACTTTAAATTTATTGTTGCCTTAGTTTCTAATAATATCTATATCATGTATAACTTTTATTCCCCAGAGTAGTGTTTTAAGTTCAAGTTAAGAGGTGCGCATATTGGTGTACTATTATCTGATTGTGTTTGTAGTGTTGGAGGGAATATAAGTGTCTAAATTTTACAGTGTGTCTCATTCATCCCAGTCACAGACGCTATCCTTCCACGGGTCACGGACAATTCATTTTGTTTAGTAGATTTAAGTGTTCTTGTGCTGGTTCGGGATTTTTCTCAAGGGGCGCTTCCACTGCCATTACCATCTTATAATCTTTAATAAACCCCAAGTCAAGTGAGAAATTAAAGTCCAGTAAATTCCGACCGGTTACACACATATATATATATATATATATATATATATATATATATATATATATATATATATATATATATATATATATATATATATATATATATATATTATTACGAGTTGAGGGATTTATAATATAGTTGCCGTCTGCCGAATCCCAACATGTAACAACAATAAAAAAAAAAAAAAAACAAAGACAATCGGACTATAAAAGGGTAGACAAAGGATGCGAGTTTTTCGTTGTGTATAATATAGTACCATAAATCCCTAAACAAAATATTCAGCTTATAAATTACCCTTAACCACACTTAACCTAAACATTAACAGTATATACATTAATAAACATAAAACAATCTCGAAGCAAGTGGACGTGGGGGGGTAATACAAGATACTAGTACTTAAGTGAGGAGCTGAGATGGCTGACGAGTAAGGCTGAGTATTGTAGAAGACGGTAGGTAGTCACTGCACGTAGGTTTAGAGGATAGATGATCCTGTGGTCACTTCCCAGAGCCAAGTGCTCTCTCCTCGAATTGGAGCTGACAAAGAAGACTTTGAGGAGGTGACGCAACAACCAGGATATGGAGAAGGGAAACCCCGGAGTGGTAACTAAGACGAGTCATACTCGTGTCTCGTCCCTAGATGGCGTTGCTCGTGGTGCTGGGTAGGTAGATCAGGACAATAGATGGCGTGGTTCGTAGTGCTGGGTGGAGGGGTTCGTAACAATATATATATATATATATATATATATATATATATATATATATATATATATATATATATATATATATATATATATATATATATATATATATATATATATATATATTGATTTATATCTAACAATGCAGATTTTCATCACATATTATGTCGGAACCACAAAATAGAAGAACAAAACTCTTAACACAAAGAAAAATCTGATAAAATACGTTAAAACTCCATTCCCCTTCACCTAATGATCCTCAAGTACACTCGCACCAAAAAATATCGATGCAGGGTGTGATCGACGACTTCTGAAACGATACGTATACACTGTGATACGTCTGGAAGGTTGGTAAGTGTATCCTCATAACGCCCCCCCCCTCCCCACTAGGTGTTGCCATACGGCTGACAATCAGTGTGTTTGTTTCTTCTTTTCGGATTGTTGCTTTGTGTCGGCTGAATGATGAGCGAAGGTTCGGTCTCGGTGAACGTGGGTATAAAACAGAGGCAATATGAAGCAGTAGAGACCTACACATGCCAGACGACATGGAAACCTCGGAGGGAACACGAGGAGCTATTATTGCCCTTCATAACGAAGGGTTCGGCGTCACAGATATTAGCCGGCGGGTTGGTGTCCACAGGAACACCGCTGCACGATGGATTCGGCGATACCTCGAAACTGGTGCTACAGACGACAGGTCTCCGAGTGGCCGTCGACGCTGCACCACCCCTCAGGACGACCAGGTTGAGTGGTTTATTTGGTAGCATAAATTAAAGTGGCAATATTCACAAGTATCACAAATAATTTTGTTAACATGGGGCTCCTCATATTTCATACTGTCTATTTATCACTTCTCGACCTTATTTATAACGGTTTGTTTCACTTGACCAGGCCATAGTAGCTGCTCAGCAGGATTACAGGGCTGCCAACATACGGCTGGAACAACTCACCTTCCCAATACCCATCGTCACTGGTCTCAAATTGTTCACACTACAGTATGCACCGATACTTTTTGTTGCGAGTGTACATACTATCAAATGTCCAGGTAATTTTGTCCACACGTGTACAATGAAAGACAAAAGTCGTGTCGTGAAATTTGGTGAAAACATATGCCGAAGGGCTAAGACTTTTGGTGCGCTCTGCCTTGTGGTAGGGCTCTAGTAATGTTTCACGAGTTATATTTAATCTTCGGACAAACCGCGACACGACTTTTATCTTTGATTGTACATACAAGTGTTGACGCGGAGTTACACAACAATGATAGCCGTCAGAGAGAGATGTGTGAGCATAATATTACCGTTAATAGTGAAACACGTAACGGTGATGGGGAAGGATGGGATGTGAGGGAGTAATGGAGCCGCTGATGACGAGTTATGTGATCGACGCTCGTCAGAACAAGTGAAATTAATGATGAAAATAAAACAATAACTGACACGGTGATAATAATACATGGAATAACCAGCTTAACTCAGTGTACAAGCTTGTGGAGAGAGAAACACAAGAATTGTAGGTAAAGAGAACAACCCTACTCAGGTAAAATCCCCTTCACAGGTAACACAATGTAGAGGTAACATGAAGGACAAGTAACACAATGTACAGGTAACATCAGGCACAAGTAACATCACCCACAGGTAACACAATGAACACACACAAAAACTATTTGTCCCTTTTATCGTTGATAAAATATGACACAATGACGAACAATTCTGATCACTATTTGTGAATCAACCGAACCAAAACTGCTGTACATTGGGTTCATTTCCAGACACATCGAACCCAGGTGGGTAGATAGCTTTTTTTGTACGAGCAACACTACCCACAACACCAACAACACTACCCACAACACAGGGACAACAACAAAACAAATAACGCCAGAGAACTCCATAAATACAAACTTAAATGTTGAATTGTTTTAATGTATTTCGATTTTCACCTTTTTAAAGTCTTAAATTTTAACAAAAGTCATATTCCATGTACGAGATGTTGTTCTGAATAATTAGTGTCCGGTTATTTGGGTTTAATCGTGTAATATATTCATTCATTTGACTTTTCACAGTTAAATTTCGCTGATAATGAAGGTAAGGACCATCGCATGTGGGTTTTTTTTTGAGTAAAGATGAACATAATAACACTCGTAATCCTTTTACTTGTATTACTAAGGATAAAATTCATAATAATAATAATTAACGTTTCCTTTCACAAATTCAGTAGCCATACGCTGAAAATATACAGACGGCATAAGAGTTACAGTCCACTCCACTTATAAGCCACACAGACTGCGGCCTCGAAATTACGAACTTAAATTTTTTTTTCTTTGTTTATAAAACCAATCCATGCTATTGAGCTTAGAAGTAGGTGTTGACTTTACGCTTTGACTGACCACTGATTAATTGTCTGGTTTGTATATTTCGCAAGGTGAGGGAGGGATGGACCCAGCCAGTCTGTGTGGCTTATGAGTGGTGTGGACTGCACATATATAATATATAACAATATATAATGACAAGGAAGATGGGGTCATTTAACAAGAAATTTCAAGAGAGTTACAGAACAAAAGTGAGACTGACAGTAGTGAACACACTGGTTAACTACGGGTGAGTCGGTAGAACCAGGAAGCTTCAGCCGTACTGTAAAATATAATTAATATACCCGGCTCAGGTACAAGAGATATTTGACAACCCAATTAAGGCAGGTGTAGCATGTCGAGGACCAATTTTTTTCTCCAGTATGAACCACAATTATCGATATGACTCTCATCCCTGAACGACATCCTATCCCCATTAAGATAACGATGTGAGTGGCACCAGATTTCGGTAAAAGGCTTTGAAAATACCCAGAACGTCTTTATATTCCACCTTATCTAAACGCAACCAAAATATTCACCAATAAGGCTTATTCATATGAAGCAGAAGTAGACCGTGGCAGAAAAACGAAGATATTATGAGACTAAAGGCAGTGAGTGATGGAGAGAAGATTTATAAACAGAAAATTGTCCTGTTTCACTAATGATAATGAAAGCTGGCATTAGTAATGCCCGCTAATTGTGTTGTGTTTGGGTGTAATTCTTGGTTCAAACGCGAGGGGAATATACACTTCCATACACGTCCTAAAGATGAAGAACTAAGATACAGTGAATTAACCTCTTCAATAGAAGACAACATTAATACTGCTAATGCTCAGATATGATCGGTGGGCATTGAACAGCTGCCAGAGGCGGACAGAAACTGCAGTTCATTGTAAAAGTAGTTTGATAACTATTGATTATGAATTTTATATATTTTTCACAAATGTACCATAAATTTAACACTAGAGATTCCGTAAATAATGTCAGAAGTAAATAAATCTCTGTGCCCTGATAGTGTTGTGTAATGAATTGGAAAATCTATCAGATTCTGGTAATAAGTTTTCAGGGCACTCCCCTTTTTCCTCTCCCCTTTTCCCCACTCCCTCTCCTCCTCTCATTAAGAACATAACAATGGAGGAAACATTCATCGGGTCTAATGGCCCATACTAGGCTGCCCCGTTTACACCCAACCCATATCGCTCACGTGTCATGTGAGGTTATAAGAACTAGTCTGCAATAGGCCAGTTGTCATGTGCATGGCAGCTTCTGTCGAGAATTACTACCACTCTCTATCGTCCATGAATCTATCTAGCCTCCCATTAAAACTTTCCAGGGTTCCAGCACTTACTACAAAGTTGCTAAGCTTGTTCCACCCATCTACCACCCCATTTGTAAACCAGTTTCTTAAACCTAAACTTATCCAACTTAAATTCCATGCTACGAGTCCTATCATGCTCGGATATTATAAGAACTTTCTCTATATCTCCTTTTTTTATTCCTTTCATCCACTTAAATACTTCTATCATATCTCCCCCGCACTCTTCGTCTTTCTAGGGAATGCAAGTTTAGTTTCGTTAATCTATCTTGATAGGGAAGGTTTCTAAGTCCCGGAATCATTTTCGTCATTCTTCGCTGCACCGACTCCAGTGAATTGATATTTCTTCTATAATAAGGGCATCAGGACTGAAACAGCATAATCGAGGTGCGGTCTGATTAGCGGAAGGTATAATTGCAATATGACCTCAGCACTCTTGATTACTTACACTTCTAGATATAAAACATAATACTCTGTTTGCCTTATTTCGAACATTAACGCACTGTTTTCTAGGCCGAAGGTCCGGGCTTCCGAGTACCCCTAAGTCTCTTTCACAAGTCGACTTCTCTAGTTTGATGTTGTTAAGGCTGCATACATTGACAGTATTTGTTCTTCCAATATTAAGTACGCTGCACTTGCTGGTGTTGAATTTCATTTGCCATTTTTCTGATCACTCCTGCAGTTTATCTAAATCCTCCTGTAATGCATTTGCATCCTGCCCTGAATTAATCTGCCGCCCAATTTTAGTGTCATCCGCAAAGTTGCTTATGTCACTGTTGATCCCAGTATCTACAGTGTGGGACCAGTACTGACCCCTGGGGAACCCCACTAGTTACTCAGCCCCTCTCAGATTTAAAACCATCTACGCTGACCCTCTATGTTCTATCGGTGAGCCATGATTTTATCCAATTTAAAACTGTTCCCTCGATACCATAAGCCTTAACTTTTCTCAGAAGCCTCTGATGCGGTACTGTCAAACGCTTTGCTAAAGTCTAAGTAAATAACATCGTAATTTTCGTCATTATCTACTACCTCATAGATTTCCTAAAAAACATCAGCAGATGTGTTAAGACAAGATTTTCCCTTTGTAAATCCATGTTGAGAGTTGGAGATGTTCGGGGTACTTGGTTCTAACTACAGGGGCGAACATAAACACCTGTAGAGTTCTGTAGGTTCTTATTAACGGAAATATACAGGAGTGCGCTTACAAGCGCAGGTAGTCCTTACACTCCTATAGGGTCAACTGACCTCTCTCTGACCTTGCAGGCGACATGTGGTAAGTGGTACATTAGCAGCTTCCAGATGTCGCCAGGTACATTTATCTAAGCGTGTGGTGACATGAAACAGGGACATTGCCACACGCTACTGACTAGAGAAGTAATGTGTATATATAGAGTACATACATGGTATACATACAACATACATAATATACATACAAGAGTCGTAAATTAATTTGTTTTTCTCTAAATGCGATCGGATGCTATTTGCTATAATAGATTCAAGAAATTTCCCCACTACTGACGTCAAACTAATCGGCCGGTAATTTGACGCTGATGCTCTGTCTCCCTTTTTGAATATGGGTACTACATTTGCCTGTCTCCACAAGTTGTTACGACCGTGTCGTATTTTTTCTATTTTCTTTTATATATAACATGCTCCCATGTTCCATATTATTCCTGTAATGATGTGTTAAATTTACTATTATATATTCTAGTCACCTTACCCTGTGCTGTTAAGGTTTTAACTGTCATTATTTGTTCAAGCCCATCTTATTTCTTTATTTTGTATTGTAACCAGCATTCTTTGTTCTCTAACGACCATTTGCATCGTTAAACGACCCACCGGCGGGTCGCGTGGCGGGAGCCGACCTTATATATAGGACCCACCAACTGACTTGAGTCAGTTCAGTCCTCTTGTCATACAGTCCACATCCTTTGAGTGTCACTTGTTACTTATACTTAATTTATTTGTGTTGTTCCTGTCGCCACCAATGTGGTATATCTATGTGAGTACCTATTTATGTCTGTTTGTGTCCATCAGTATTTGCTTAGTTGTATTCAAGTAATTCAGTGTTGTTTCACGTTAGTTAATTTCAGTTATAGTTTTTATATGTTTATGCAGTGTTAACGTAATCCAATGCTTTATTTTTATTCTTTTGACGTTTCGATGTTTTGTATCACTTGTGTCTTAAAAGTTTCGATGGTGAATCAATTTGTTGTGACAGCCTACGAGGCTCTTTATTGTGTTAATATTTAATCAATTAAATTCTTAAAGGTTTACTTTATTTATTTTTATTATCTTTTAATTTACTTCACTTTTTGTTTGGTTACGCCTAGAACCTGGATATTTAAGTAAATTAAGATACGGCGTAACAAAGTCTAGCACAACTGCCGTGTCTTATGATTTTGTAAATAAATTTACGAGGGCTCCGCTAATTTGTTCCTTACATTCTTTCAAAACTCGAGGATTTTGTCTGCTTTCATTTATTTTTCTTAAAAACATCCTCTTTTCTGATAGTGATATTCTTTAATTTCTCTTCTTCATTTCCCCTAAATTATAAATTCCACCTCTGGCGTTTCCTCGTGAATTTCTTCTGTGAAAACTGATAAGAAGTAGCTGTTTAATGCTTTGCTTATTTTTTCGTTATCATCGATCAACTTCCCCTCTCTCTGACTTTAAAGGCCCTATTTTGTCCTTGACCTTTGTCCTGTTTACCTGGAACAATCTCTTGGGATTCGCCTTGGATTCTCTTGCAATCCTGATTTCGTAGTCCCTCTTTGCATTCAGTGCATTTTCTTAACATTCCTAGATAGATTGTGTGGTTACTAATAAGATAAATTCAGTGACATAAATTCATGTTCTTTTTTTTTTTATTCACTTAGTGACTCAATGTATTGCAAGAGAAAACTACCTTACCACTTTTGGTGCAACATTTGGAGTGGTGGTAATAATTCACTTTGACATTGACAGTGGAAGAATCAAGTGTAGATATATTGGCTTTGTATGTCCATGATTCCAACAAAAATGAAATGTCTTCCAAAATAAATTAAATTTAAGGTCTTATCTTTTCAGTCATCCAGGGAATTTTAGGATTTTAAGTTGACCAATGTTTTCCAGTTAGGTTAAGTTAACATTTTGATGTAGAACATTAAAATTTTAAAGGGATTATAATTTTTTTCTGTGAATTTCTCCCCAAAAAACATCAAAGTTTTTGGAATCACCATAAAAATCTACATTAGAAAAAAAAATTGAGTGTGTTGCATATCAAACCAAACAAATCTGAGTTTCCATTGGAATTTTTTATTTTTTATTTTTTTTAAGACAAAATTATCCACAATATGTAGGTGTTGAAAACTTATAAATATTACTCCTCATAAATAAAGATGTTTCAGAATTCGCAAATTTAGCTAACACAATATTAATGGCTTTATTTTCACTTACAGGTGGAGATACAGCTGACTATTCACCTTTCACCAATACTGAAGAAATAAATCTTGGTATCATGATTGATGAGGAATTTTCCGGTTCCAGGGAAGATTTTGGAATTTGCTACCTAGCCTAACCTCGGAATTGGTTTCCAGACCCGGAACAGAAAAATTTGGAGACTTTCCATAAAATCCCCAAATTACTCATAGACCAGAAAAAAATGCAGTTTCTGGAATTTTCAGAAAATATGCCTTGGAGAAATCATAACATATGCCTAAAGTCATTTTTATTTTTTTATTTTATACTCTGCATATATACATGGATATTGCGTATTTATAAATTTGTGGATGATTTTTCCTTTAAAATACTTTACTCTTGATCATCCATATATTATAACATACCATGCATTTAATAAAAGCTATAATCTGACATAAGCATTATCATTGTATTCTTATCCTTATTATTATTAGTTTATATTAAACATTAAAAAATGCAGGACTAATTTGCAATTAACATTGCAGACTGTATTGAGGATCTTTTTAAACAATTTATTTATCATCTTGCTCTATGTTTAACATTATTAGTCTCTGATTAGTTGGTAGAACATCATGACTGTACCTACTGTATATGGGTTCCATGACATTTGCTCACAAGATGAACCTAAGCTAACCTAACCTAACATGTCTACATTTCCATTATAGTTGAGTATATGCCTTGTAAGCAAATGTCTGTACACTAACTATATGAACTCTTTAGTGAGGATCCATATACAGTATTTACATGGAATATTTTTCCAAATAAAAGACCATTTAAACAGCA
>NW_024719371.1:0-13114 GCF_018991925.1 Homarus americanus
AAGTCCCCTGGTAGAGTATAACAAATTCCCCTGATCGAGTATAACAAAGTCCCCTGGTAAATTATAAAAAAGTTCCCTGGTCGAGTATACCAATGTTCCCTAATCGAATATAACAAAGTCCCCTGGTCGAGTATAACAAAGCCTCCTCATCGAGTATAACAATGGCCCCTAATCGAGTATAACAAAGTCCCCTGATTGAGTATAACAAAGTCCCATGATCGAGTATAACAAAGTCCTCTGGTTGAGTGTAACAAGGTCCCCTGATCGAGTATAACATATCCCCTGATCGAGTATAGCAAAGTCCTCTGGTCGAGTATAAAAAAGTAACCTGATCGAGTATAACAAAGTCGCCTTCTCGAGTATAACAAAGTCCCTAGATCGAGTATAACAAAGGCCCCTCATCGAGTATAACAAAGTCCATTGGTCAAGTATAAAAAAGTCCCCTGGTCAAGTATAACAAAGTCCCCTGATCGAGTATAGCAAAGTCCCCTGATCGAGTATAACAAAGCCTCCTGATCGAGTATAACAAAGTCCCCTGATCGAGTATAACAAAGCCCCCTGCTCGAGTATAAGAAAGTCATTTGATCGGGTATAACAAAGGCCCCTGATCGAGTATAGCAAAGTCCTCTGGTCGAGTATATAAAAGTAACCTGATCGAGTATAACAAAGTCGCCTTCTCGAGTATAACAAAGTCCCCTGGTCGAATATAACAAAGAACTCTGGGCGAGTATAACAAAGTCCCCTGGTCGAAAATAACAAAGTCCCCTTTTCCTAGTATAACAAAGCCCCCTGATCGAGTATAACAAAGTCCCCTGATCAAGTATAACAAAGCCCCCTGCTCGAGTATAAGAAAGTCCCCTGATCGAGTATAAGAAAGTACCCTGGTCGAGTATAACAAAGCCCCCTCATCGAGTATAACAAAGGCCCCTAATTGAGTATAACAAAGTCCCCTAATTGTGTATAACAAAGTCCCCTGATCGAGTATAACAAAGTCCTCTGGTTGAGTATAACAAAGTCCCCTGATCGAGTATAACATATCCCTGATTGAGTAAAACAAAGTCCTCTGGTCGAGTATAAAAAAGTCCCCTGATCGAGTATAACAAAGGCCCCTCATCGAGTATAACAAAGTCCATTGGTCAAGTATAAAAAAGTCCCCTGGTCGAGTATAACAAAGCCTCCTGATCGAGTATAACAAAGTCCCCTGGTCGAGTATAACAAAGTCCCCTAATCGAGTATAACATATCCCCTGCTCGAGTATAACAAAGTCCCCTGATTGTGTATAACAAAGTCCCCTGATCGAGTATAACAAAGTCCTCTGGTTGAGTATAAAAAAGGCCCCTGATCGAGTATAACATATCCCCTGATCGAGTAAAACAAAGTCCCCAGATCGAGTATAACAAAGCCTCCTGATCGAGTATAACAAAGTCCCCTGGTCGAGTATAACAAACTTCCCTGATCGAGTATAACATACCCCACTTTGATCGAGTATAACAAAGCCTCCTGATCGAGTATAACAAAGTCCCCTGATCGAGTATAACAAACTTCCCTGATCGAGTATAACATACCCCACCTAATCGAGTATAACAAAGTCTCCTGGCCCAGTATAACAAAGTCCCCAGATCGAGCATAACAAAGTCCCCTGATCGAGTATAACAAAGTCCCCTGCTCGAGTATAAGAAAGTCCCCTGATTGAGTATAACAATTTCCCCTGATCGAGTATAACAAAGTCCTCTGGTTGAGTATAACAAAGTCCCTGATCGAGTATAAAAAAGTCCCCTGATCGCATATAACAAAGTCCGCTGGTCGAGTATAACAAAGTCCCTGATCGAGTGTAACAAAGGCCCCTCATTGAGTATAACAAAGTCCATTGGTCAAGTATAAAAAAGTCCCCTGGTCGAGTATAACAAAGTCCCCTAATCGAGTATAACAAAGTCCTCTGGTCGAGTATAAAAAGTCCCCTAATCGAGTATAACAAAGGCCCCTCATCGAGTATAACAAAGTTCATTGGTCAAGTATAAAAAAGTCCCTGGTCGAATATAACAAAGCCTCCTTATCGAGTATAACAAAGTCCCCTGGTCGAGTATAACAAAGGCCCCTCATCGAGTATAACAAAGTCCATTGGTCAAGTATAAAAAAGTCCCCTGATCGAGTATAACAAAGTCCCCTGATTAATTATAAAAAAGTTCCCTGGTCGAGTATACCAATGTTCCCTGATCGAATATAACAAAGTCCCCTTTGTCGAGTATAACAAAGCCCCCTCATCGAGTATAACAAAGGCCCCTAATCGAGTATAACAAAGTTCCCTGATTGAGTATAACAAAGTCCCATGATCGAGTATAACAAAGTCCTCTGGTTGAGTATAACAAAGTCCCCTGATCGAGTATAACACATCCCCTGATCGAGTATAGCAAAGTCCTCTGGTCGAGTATAGAAAAGTAACCTGATCGAGTATAACAAAGTCGCCTTCTCGAGTATAACAAAGTCCCTAGATCGAGTATAACAGAGGCCCCTCATCGAGTATAACAAAGTCCATTGGTCAAGTATAAAAAAGTCCCCTAGTCGAGTATAACAAAGTCCCCTGATCGTGTATAACAATGTCCCCTGGTCGAGTATAGCAAAGTCCCCTGATCGAGTATAACAAAGCCTCCTGATCGAGTATAACAAAGTCCCCTGGTCGAGTATAACAAAGTCCCCTGGTCAAGTATAACAAAGTCCCTGATCGAGTATTACATATCCCCTGCTCGAGTATACCAACGTCTCATGGCCCTGTATAACAAAGTCCCTAGATCGAGCATAACAAAGTCCCCTGATCGATTATAACAAAGTCCCCTGGTCGAGTATAACAAAGGGCCCTGATCGAGTAAGACAAAGTCCCCTAATCGAGTATAACAAAGTCCCCTGATCCTAGTATAACAAAGCCCCCTGGACGAGTATAACAAAGTCCTCCGATCGAGTATAACAAAGTCCCCTGATCAAGTATAACAAAGTCCCCTGGTCCAGTATGAAAAAGTCCCCTGATCGAGTATAACATATCCACCTGATCGAGTATAACAAAGTCTCCTGGCCCAGTATAACAAAATCCCCAGATCGAGCAGAGCAAAGTCCCCTGATCGATTATTACAAAGTCCCCTGACCGAGTATAACAAAGGCCTCTGGGCGAGTATCACAAAGTCCCCTGGTCGAGAATAACAAAGTCCCCTGATCCTAGTATACAAAGCCCCCTGGACGAGTATAACAAAGTCCCATGATCGAGTATAACAAAGGCCCCTCATCGAGTATAACAAAGGCCCCTGATCGAGTATAACAAAGGCCCCTCATCAGTATAACAAAGTCCATTGGTCAAGTATTAAAAAGTCCCCTTGTCGAGTATAACAAAGTCCCCTGATCGTGTATAACAATGTCCCCTGGTGGGGTATAGCAAAGTCCCCTGATCGAGTATAATAAAGCCTCCTCATCGAGTATAACAAAGTCCCCTGATCGAGTATAACGAAGACCCCTGCTCGAGTATAAGAAAGTCCCCTGATCGAGCATAACAAAGTGCCCTGGTCGAGTATAACAATGTCCCCTGATTGAGTATAACAAAGTCCCCTGATCGAGTATAACAAAGTCCTCTGGGTGAGTATAACAATGTCCCCTGATCGAGTATAACACATCCCCTGATCGAGTAAAAGAAAGTCCTATGGTCGAGTATAAAAAAGTCCCCTGATCGAGTATAACAAAGTCCCCTTCTCGAGTATAACAATGTCCCTAGATCGAGTATAACAAAGGCCCCTCATCGAGTATAACAAAGTCCATTGGTCAAGTATAAAAAAGTCCCCTGGTCGAGTATAACAAATTCCCCTGATCGAGTATAACAAAGTCCCCTGGTAAATTACAAAAAAGTTCCCTGGTCGAGTATACCAATGTTCCCTAATCGAATATAACAAAGTCCCCTGGTCGAGTATAACAAAGCCTCCTCATCGAGTATAACAATGGCCCCTAATCGAGTATAACAAAGTCCCCTGATTGAGTATAACAAAGTCCCATGATCGAGTATAACAAAGTCCTCTGGTTGAGTGTAACAAGGTCCCCTGATCGAGTATAACATATCCCCTGATCGAGTATAGCAAAGTCCTCTGGTCGAGTATAAAAAAGTAACCTGATCGAGTATAATAAAGTCGCCTTCTCGAGTATAACAAAGTCCCTAGATCGAGTATAACAAAGGCCCCTCATCGAGTATAACAAAGTCCATTGGTCAAGTATAAAAAAGTCCCCTAGTCGAGTATAACAAAGTCCCCTGATCGAGTATAGCAAAGTCCCCTGATCGAGTATAACAAAGCCTCCTGATCGAGTATAACAAAGTCCCCTGATCGAGTATAACAAAAGCCCCTGCTCGAGTATAAAGAGAATCATTTGATCGGGTATAACAAAGGCCCTGATCGAGTATAGCAAAATCCTCTGGTCGAGCATATAAAGTAACCTGATCGAGTATAACAAAGTCGCCTTCTCAAAGTATAAAAGTCCCTGGTCTTCGAATATAAGCAAAAAGAACCAGGCGAGTATAACAAAGTCCCCTGGTCGAAAATAACAAAGTCCCCTCATCCTAGTATAACAAAGCCCCCTGATCGAGTATGACAAAGTCCCCTGATCAAGTATAACAAAGCCCCCTGCTCGAGTATAAGAAAGTCCCCTAATCGAGTATAAGAAAGTCCCCTGGTCGAGTATAACAAAGCCCCTCATCGAGTATAACAAAAGCCCCTAATCGAGTATAACAAAGTCCCCTGATTGTGTATAACAAAGTCCCCTGATCGAGTATAACAAAGTCCTCTGGTTGAGTATAACAAAGTCCCCTGATCGGGTATAACATATCCCCTGATTGGTAAAACAAAAGTCCTCTGGTCGAGTATAAAAAAGTCCCCTGATCGAGTATAACAAAGGCCCCTCATCCAGAGTATAACAAGTCCATTGGTCCAAGTATAAAAGTCCCTGGTCGGGTATAACAAAGCCTCCTGATCGAGTATAACAAAGTCCCTGGTCGAGTATAACAAGTCCCTAATCGGAAATTATAACCCCATATCCCCTGCTCGAGTATAACAAAGTCCCCTGATTGTGTATAACAAAGTCCCCTGATCGAGTATAACAAAGTCCTCTGGTTGAGTATAAAAAAGGCCCCTGATCGAGTATAACATATCCCCTGATCGAGTAAAACAAAGTCCCCAGATCGACTATAACAAAGCCTCCTGATCGAGTATAACAAAGTCCCCTGGTCGAGTATAACAAACTTCCCTGATCGAGTATAACATACCCCACTTTGATCGAGTATAACAAAGCCTCCTGATCGAGTATAACAAAGTCCCCTGGTCGAGTATAACAAAGTCCCTTAATCGAGTATAACATATCCCCTGCTCGAGTATACCAAGTCCCCTGATTGTGTATAACAAAGTCCCCTAATCGAGTATAACATATCCCCTGCTCGAGTATAACAAAGTCCCCTGATTGTGTATAACAAAGTCCCCTGATCGAGTATAACAAAGGCCTCTGGGCGAGTATAAAAAGTCCCCTGGTCGAGAATAACAAAGTCCCCTGATCCTAGAATAACAAAGCCCCCTGGACGAGTATAACATAGTCCCTTGATCGAGTATAACAAAGTCCCCTGATCGAGTATAACAAACTTCCCTGATCGAGTATAACATACCCCACCTGATCGAGTATAACAAAGTCTCCTGGCCCAGTATAACAAAGTCCCCAGATCGAGCATAACAAAGTCCCCTGATCGAGTATAACAAAGCCCCCTGCTCGAGTATAAGAAAGTCCCCTGATTGAGTATAACAATGTCCCCTGATCGAGTATAATAAAGTCCTCTGGTTGAGTATAACAAAGTCCCTGATCGAGTATAAAAAAGTCCCTTGATCGCATATAACAAAGTCCGCTGGTCTAGTATAACAAAGTCCCTGATCGAGTGTAAAAAAGGCCCCCCATTGAGTATAACAAAGTCCATTGGTCAAGTATAAAAAAGTCCCCTGGTCGAGTATAACAAAGTCCCCTGATCGAGTATAACAAAGTCCTCTGGTCGAGTATAAAAAAGACCCTGATGGAGTATAACAAAGTCCCCTACTAGAGTATAACAAAGTTCCCAGATCGAGTATAACAAAGGCCCCTCATCAAGTATAACAAAGGACCCTCATCAAGTATAACAAAGTCCATTGGTCAAGTATAAAAAAGTCCCCTGGTCGAGTATAACAAAGTCCTCTGATCGAGTATAACAAAGTCCCCTGATCTAGTATAACAAAGCCCCCTGGACGAGTATAACAAAGTCCCCTGATCGAGTAAAACAAAGTCCTCTGGTCGAGTATAAAAAGTCCCCTGATCGAGTATAACAAAGGCCCCTCATCGAGTATAACAAAGTCCATTGGTCAAGTATAAAAAGTCCCCTGGTCGAGTATAACAAAGCCACCTGATTGAGTATAACAAAGTCCCCTGGTCGAGTATAACAAAGGCCCCTCATCGAGTATAACAAAGTCCATTGGTCAAGTATAAAAATGTCCCCTGGTCGAGTATAACAAATTCCCCTGATCGAGTATAACAAAGTCCCCTGATTAATTTTAAAAAAGTTCCCTGGTCGAGTATACCAATGTTCCCTGATCGAATATAACAAAGTCCCCTGGTCGAGTATAACAAAGCCCTCTCATCGAGAAAAACAAAGGCCCCTAATCGAGTATAACAAAGTCCCCCGATTGAGTATAACAAAGTCCCATGATCGAGTATAACAAAGTCCTCTGGTTGAGTATAACAAAGTTCCCTGATCGAGTATAACATATCCCCTGATCGAGTATAGCAAAGTCCTCTGGTCGAGTATAAAAAAGTAACCTGATCGAGTATAACAAAGTCGCCTTCTCGAGTATAACAAAGTCCCTAGATCGAGTATAACAAAGGCCCCTCATCGAGTATAACAAAGTCCATTGGTCAAGTATAAAAAAGTCCCCTGGTCGAGTATATCAAAGTCCCCTAATCGAGTATAACAAAGTCCCCTGATCGAGTATAGCAAAGTCCCCTGATCGAGTATAACAAAGCCTCCTCATCGAATATAACAAAGTCCCCTGATCGAGTATAACAAAGCCCTCTGCTCGAATATAAGAAAGTCCCCTGATCAAGTATAACAAACACCCCTGATCGAGTATAACTAAGGCCCCTGATCGAGTATAACAAAGGCCCCTCATCGAGTATAACAAAGTCCATTGGTCAAGTATATAAAAGTCCCCTGGTCGAGTATAGCAAAGTCCCCTGATCGTGTATAACAATGTCCCCTGGTCGTGTATAGCAAAGTCCCCTGATCGAGTATAACAAAGCCTCCTGATCGAGTATAACAAAGCCCCCTGGTCGAGTATAACAAAGTCCCCTGGTCAAGTATAACAAAGTCCCCTGATCGAGTATAACATATCCCCTGCTCGAGTATAACAACGTCTCCTGGCCCTGTATAACAAAGTCAGATCGCATAACAAAGTCCCCTGATCGATTATAACAAAGTCCCCTGGTCGAGTATAACAAAGGGCCCTGATCGAGTAAGACAAAGTCCCTAATCGAGTATAACAAAGTCCCCTGATCCTAGTATAAACAAAGCCCCCTGGACGAGTATAACAAAGTCCCCCGATCGAGTATAACAAAGTCCCCTGATCAAGTATAACAAAGTCCCCTGGTCCAGTATAAAAAAGTCCCCTGATCGAGTATAATATATCCACCTGATCGAGTATAACAAAGTCTCCTGGCCCAGTATAACAAAGTCCCCAGATCGAGCAGAGCAAAGTCCCCTGATCGATAATTACAAAGTCCGCTGACCGAGTATAACAAAGGCCTCTGGGCGAGTATAACAAAGTCCCCTGGTCGAGAATAACAAAGTCCCCTGATCCTAGTATACAAAGCCCCCTGGACGAGTATAACAAAGTCCCCTGATCGAGTATAACAAAGGCCCCTCATCGAGTATAACAAAGGCCCCTCATCGAGTATAACAAAGTTCATTGGTCAAGTATAAAAAAGTCCCCTGGTCGAGTATAACAAAGTCCCCTGATCGTGTATAACAATGTCCCCTGGTCGAGTATAGCAAAGTCCCCTGATCGAGTATAACAAAGCCTCCTCATCGAGTATAACAAAGCCCCCTGCTCGAGTATAAGAAAGTCCCCTGATCGAGTATAACAAAGTCCCCTGGTCGAGTATAACAAAGTACCCTGATTGAGTATAGCAAAGTCCCCTGATCGAGTATAACAAAGTCCTCTGGGTGAGTATAACAATGTCCCCTGATCGAGTATTACACATCCCCTGATCGAGTAAAAGAAAGTCTTATGGTCGAGCATAAAAAAGTCCCCTGATCGAGTATAACAAAGTCCCCTTCTCGAGTATAACAAAGTCCCTAGATCGAGTATAACAAAGGCCCCTCATCGAGTATAACAAAGTCCATTGGTCAAGTATAAAAAAGTCCCCTGGTCGAGTATAACAAATTCCCCTGATCGAGTATAACAAAGTCCCCTGATCGAGTATAGCAAGGTCCCCTGATCGAGTATAACATATCCCCTGCTCGAGTATAACAAATTCCTCTGGTCGAGTATAAAAAAGTCCCATGATCGAGTATAACAAAGGCCCCTCATCGAATATAACAAAGTCCATTGGTCAAGTATAAAAAAGTCCCCTGGTCGAGTATAGCAAATCCTCCTGATCGAGTATAACAAAGTCCCCTAGTCGAGTATAACAAAGTCCCCTAATCGAGTATAACATATCCCCTGCTCGAGTATAACAAATTCCCCTGATTGTGTATAACAAAGTCCCCTGATCGAGTATAACAAAGTCCTCTGGTTGAGTATAACAAAGGCCCCTGATCGAGTATAACATATCCCCTGATCGAGTAAAACAAAGTCCCCAGATCGAGCATAGGAAAGTCCCCTGATCGATTATAACAAAGTCCCCTGACCGAGTATAACAAAGGCCTTTGGGCGAGTATAACAAAGTCCCTTGGTCGAGAATAACAAAGTCCCCTGATCCTAGTATAACAAAGCCCCCTGGACGAGTATAACAAAGTCCTCTGATCGAGTATAACAAAGTCCCCTGATCGAGTATAACAAAGTTCCCTGATCGAGTATAACATACCCCACCTGATCGAGTATAACAAAGTCTCCTGGCCCAGTATAACAAAGTCCCCAGATCGAGCATAACAAAGTCCCCTGATCGAGTATAACAAAGCCCCCTGCTCGAGTATAAGAAAGTCCCCTGATTGAGTATAACAATGTCCCCTGATGGAGTATAACAAAGTCCTCTGGTTGAGTATAACAAAGTCCTGATCAGGTATAAAAAGTCCCTCGCATATAACAAGAGTCCGCTGGTCGAGGTATAACAAAGTCCCTGATGATCGTGTGTGTAACAAGGCCCCTCAATAGGTATAACAAAAGTCCATTGGTCAAGTAAAAAGTCCCTAATTCCTAAGTATAACAAAGTCCCTGATGGAGTATAACCAAAGTCCCCTATAGGAAGTATAACAAAGTCCCCAGTCAGGTATAAGGCCCACATCAAGTATGAAGTCCATTGGTCAAGTATAAAAAAGTCCCTGGTCAGGTATAACAAAGGTCCTGATCAGGTATAACAAGTCCCTGATCTGAGTATAACAAGGCCCCAGATCAGGCATTATAACCAAAGGCCCTCATCGAGTATAACAAAGTCGTCGAGTGGCAGAGGCTCATCGGTATAACAAAGTCCATTGGTCAAGTATAAAAAGTCCTGGTCGGGTATAACAAATTCCCTTATCGAGTATAACAAAGTCCCCTTATCGAGTATAACAAAGTCCGGAGATCGAGTATAACAAAGGCCCCTGGTCGAGTATAACAAAGTCCCCTGATCGAGTATAACAAAAGTCCCCTCATCGAGTATAACAAAGGCCTCTCATCGAGTATAACGAAGTACCCTGATTGAGTATAAAAAAGTCCCCTGGTCGAGTATAACAAAGTTTTCTAATCGAGTATAACAAAGGCCCCTTGTCGACTATAACAAAGTCCCCTGATCGAGTATAACAAAGCCCCCTCATCGAGTATAACAAAGGCCTCTCATCGAGTATAACGAAGTCCCCTGATTGAGTATAACAAAGTCCCCTGATCGAAAAGGTATAACAAAATTCCTCTGGTTGAGTATAACAAAGTCCCTGATCGAGTAAAACAAGTCCCTGATCGCGTATAACAAAGTCCCTTGTCGGTATAAGAAAGTCCTAATCGGTATAAAGGCCCTCGTGGGTAGCAAAGTCCATTGGTCAAGTATAAAACGTCCCTGGTATTTATAGCCAGTCCCTGATCGAGTATAACAAACTGCCCTGGTCGAGTATAACAAAGTTCCCTGATCGAATATAACAAAGCCCTGATTGAATTAACAATGTCCCTGATCAGGTATAACAAAGTCCTGATCAGGTATAACAAAGTCCCCTGATCCAGGTATACCCAAAGCCCCTTGGACAGGTATAACCGAGAGATCCTGATCGAGTATTACAAAAGTCCCCTGGTCAATATAACAAAGACCTGATCAGGTATAACATTTCCTGATCGAGTATAATAAAGTCTCTCCTGGCCCAGTATAACAAAGTCCTGATCAGGTATAACAAAGTCCTGGAAAAGGTATAACAAAGTCCCTGATCTAAATTGTAACTTAAAGCCCATGACAGGTATAACAAATTCCTGATCAGGTATAACAAAGTCCCCTGATCGAGTATAACAAAAGTCCCTTGGTCAGTATAACAAAGTCCCCTGATCGAGTATAACATATCCCCTGATCGAGGATAACAACATCTCCTGGCTCAGTATAGCAAAGTCCCTAGATCGAGCATAACAAAGTCCCCTGATCGATTACAACAAAGTCCCCTGGTCGAGTATAACAAAGTCCCCTGATCGAGTATAACAAAGTCCCCAGATCCTAATATAACAAAGCCCACTAGACGAGTATAACAAAGTCCCCTGAACCGAGTATAACAAAGTCCCCTGATCGAGTATAACAAAGTCCCCGGTGGAGTATAACAACGTCCCTTGGTCGAGTATAACAAAGTTTTCTAATCGAGTAAAACAAAGGCCCCTGGTCGAGTATAACAAAGGCCCCTCATCGAGTATAACAAAGTCCATTGGTCAAGTATAAATAAGTCCTCTGGTCGAGTATTACAAAGTCCCCTGATCGAGTATAACAAAGTCCCCTGGTCGAGTATAGCAAAGTCCCCTGATCGAGTATAACGAAGCCCCCTGCTCGAGTATAACAAAGTTCCCTGATCGAGTATAACAAAGGCCCCTAATCGAGTTAAACAAAGTCCCCTGATCTACTATAAGAAAGGCGTCTCATCGAGTATAACAAAGTCCCCTGATCGAGAATAACAAAGTCCCCTGGTCCAATCTAACAAAGACCCTGATCGAATATAACATATCCCCTGATCAAGAATAACAAAGTCTCCTGGCCAAGTATAACAAAGTCCCCTGATCGAGTATAACAAAGCCCCCTCGACGAGTATAACAAAGTCCCTGGACCGAGTATAACAAAGGCCTCTGGTCGAGTATAACAAAGTCCCCTGGTCGAGAATAACAAAGTCCCCTGATCCAAGTAAAACAAAGCCCCCTGGACGAGTATAACAAAGTCCCCTGATCGAGTATAACAAAGTCCCCTGATCGAGTATAACAAAGTCCCCTGGTCCAGTATAACAAAGTCCCCTGATCCAGTATAACATATCCCCTGACCGAGTATAACAACGTCTCCTGGCTCGGTATAACAAAGTCCCCAGATCGAGCATAACCAAGTCCCCTGATCGATTACAACAAAGTACCCTGGCCGAGTATAACAAAGTCCCCTGATCGTGTATAACAAAGTCCCTGATCGAGTATAACAAAGTCCCCTGGTCCAATATAACAAAGACCCTGATCGAGTATAACATTTCCCCTGATCGAGTATAACAAAGTCTCCTGGCCCAGTATAACAAAGTCCCCTGATCGAGTATAACAAAGCCCCCTGCACGAGTATAACAAAGGCCTCTGGTCGGGAATAACAAAGTCCTCTGATCTAAGTATAACAAAGCCCACTGGACGAGTATAACAAAGTCCCCTGAACCGAGTTTAACAAAGTCCCCTGATCGAGTATAACATATCCCCTGATCGAGTATAACAAAGTCCCTGGTGGAGTATAACAAAGTCCCCTGGTCGAGTATAACAAACTTTTCTAATCGAGTATAACAAAGGCACCTGGTCGAGTATAACAAAGGCCCCTCATCGAGTATAACAAAGTCCATTGGTCAAGTATAAATAAGTCCCCTGGTCGAGTATAACAAAGTCCCCTGATCGAGTATAACAAAGTCCCCTGGTCGAGTATAGCAAAGTCCCCTGATCGAGTATAACGAAGCCCCCTGCTCGAGTATAACAAAGTCCCCTGATCGAGTATAACAAAGGCCCCTAATCGAGTTTAACAAAGTCCCCTCATCTACTATAACAAAGGCGTCTCATCGAGTATAACAAAGTCCCCTGATTGAGTATAACAAAGCCGCCTAATCGAGAATAACAAAGTCCCCTGGTCGAGTATAACAAAGTCCCCTGTTCGAGTCTAACAAAGTCTCCTGATCGAGTATAACAAAGTACCCTGATCGAGTAAAACAAAGCCTCCTGATCGAGTATAACAAAGTCCCCTGATCAAGAATAACAAAGCCCCCTGCTCGATTATAAGAAAGTCCCCTGATCGAGTATAACAAAGTCCCCTGGTCGAGTATAACAAAGTCCATTGGTTAAGTGTAAAAAAGTCCCCTGGACGAGTATAACAAAGCCTCCTGGCCCAGTATAACAAAGTCCCCTGATCGATTATAACAAAGTCCCCTGATTGAGTATAACAATGTCCCCTGATCGAATATAACAAAGTCCTCTGGTTGAGTATAACAAAGTCCCTGATCGAGTATAAGAAAGTCCCCAGATCGCATATAACAAAGTCCGCTGGTCGAGTATAACAAAGTCCCTGATCGAGTGTAACAAAGGCCGCTCATTGAGTATAACAAAGTCCATTGGTCAAGTATAAAAAAGTCCCCTGGTCGAGTATAACAAAGTCCCCTGATCGAGTATAACAAAATCCTCTGGTCGAGTATAAAAAAGTCCCCTGATGG
>NW_024719372.1:0-7631 GCF_018991925.1 Homarus americanus
AAGTAATAGTGTAGTGGCTGTGGTGTAGGTGATAGTGTAGTGGATGTGGTGTAGGTGATAGTGTAGTGGATGTGGTGTAGGTGATAGTATAGTGGATGTACTGTAAGTAATAGTGTAGTGGATGTGGTGTAGGTGATAGTGTAGTGGATGTGGTGTAGGTGATAGTATAATGGTTGTACTGTAAGTAATAGTGTAGTGAGTGTGGTGTAGGTGATAGTGTAGTGGATGTGGTGTAGGTGATAGTGTAGTGGATGTGGTGTAGGTGATAGCGTAGGAAAACAAGTATTAAAATACTCTTGGATGAAACGAAAAACAAACATATCTGACGAACCAAAAATAATATGGAGAACTCTTGAAATATTTGTTTGAAAAAAATAGAAAAACTAGAGGAAAAAATAACATGTTTTTAATGAACAGACCAACGAGGCATTATGAGCGTGGGTTAACGTGTTTTGATGAAGTGATGTTTGTTGTCACGGTTGTTGGCGGCAGGTGGAGGAAGGTTTACGGTCACTTGGCGCTGAGTTTAGATAAACGGCTGATTGAGGAATTGACAAAAATATGATCTTAAAATTATTTTATCATCAACTTTTAACAGTTAATGTGAGAACGGCATCATTTGTGGCCCATTTAATCCTTAACTAAAGGTTAATCTTCCCCACTTAATTAATATCATACAATTAAAAAAGGATTTTACGTAAATATAATATGAAACAAATATTCAGAAATAATGTGGCGTCGTTTCCTTGAGCCTGAAGGAGTTTCTACCCCAGAAGGTTTTATTCACTTGACTTATTTTACCATAAATGTTTCTATATTTTTCAAAGTCTTTCCCACTTACGCAAAATAATACTGTTGTTCTAGTAGGTTTAGGGGAATTAGAAAGCCGAGGGGCGGAGAGAATGTTACCAACGTGAGAGGATATAGGCAGGGGAGGTATTGGTAGTGTTGGCTGAGAAATACGGTGAGTCTGTTGCTGGTGCTCCTCGTCAGCTGCTGTTTGTGGTCCTCCGCTACGTGGTCCAGTGTTAGCATCAACCACACTCTTAGCCCACCAGCGAACTGTACCCACGTCTACTACACAGTCATCTCAGTCGTCGGCGAATTTGTTGATACACATGAACTCGAGAACTGTCAGCTGTTTTAACTAATATTGTGACGTATAGCTTTACAAGAGAGAGAGAGAGAGAGAGAGAGAGAGAGAGAGAGAGAGAGAGAGACGCCTGCCACCAAAACACTTAACTTCTCACGTCGTTTTATAACATAAATTAAATTGGTTGTGTAACTGGTGTGAATGATGGGAAAATAGTGATATTCTGACCAACAACAAACTCAGATCAAAACAGAATCTTTGCGGGTACTAAAATCTCCATCACTATTACAACAAATACTTTGAAATACATTATTATATATTGCCGGAATTGATGACTGATGGAAAATTTGGTTATGTTGACAATAGAATGATTGGTATATACAGTTGTGGAGAAACAAAATAGGTAGGCAGGCAGGCAGGCAGGCAGGCAGGCAGGCAGGCAGGCAGGGAGGAAGGCAGGCATGCCGGCAGGGAGAGAGGTGGTGGTGTATGGGAGGGTTGGGGCAGGTGGAGACTTAACAGGGTCGCATAAAGGTGGCGATTAAAAGTCTGCGATATTCTTTCCATACTGGAAATTATTATTATTATTATTATTATTATTATTATTATTATTATCATTATTATTATTATTAGTTTAATTATGAGGCAGACGCAGCTTTACCTCTCTACCCAGTTCTTTTTGTTCACAACTGTACAAGAAATAAAAGAATAGTGAAAAGTTGAACACATTACAATTTGCTGCCACATCCCATCACTTTGCACTTGGTCTCGTCGTAATCTGCCACACGCTAATGAAACACATCGTTGTGGAGGCAGAGAAATGTCTGAAGCAGGACAATTGTGAGGAGCTCCCTGTGTCTTCACCTCTTAAGATACCGCTGTAATTACCTCAGACGCGCCCGGCGGATTACCTTCCCTGAATTCACCAGAACCTTGGATAAATCTTCTCATTTTAAAGTAGCTTGTGTGTAATACTGAATATATAACAAGAATGTTTAACAGGAATAATTATAAGATTCTCAGGACTAATACTTCTTTAGTCAGTGTCAGTCATTAGTGGCAAAGACGAGTGAACCCAACTTAAGGCTAATAGGAAGAAAGTGGTGGGCGGTGACTCACGCTGGTTCACACACTTTAGCTTTTACCCAAAAAATGTGAAGAAGCCTTTTACTTATTTTCCTTCCTCTTTAAAGGTCACAGAGTTTTACCACTTTCTTCTACACCAAGTCCTGAGTGCAATGGTAATACTCTCTCTCTCTCTCTCTCTCTCTCTCTCTCTCTCTATAACACACACACACACACACACACACACACACTTAATATATATGTGTGTGTCTGTGTGTGTATATTGATTGCCTTCCAGTCATTATCAATTATCAGTTAATTGCTTCTGACAATATACTAAATGTTCATTAACCTTTGAGGGTTTACCATTATTGTAAAGACTTGAGTGTTATATACAGCTAAAGTGTGTGGGTCTCGTTCTCCCGCCTCGGACAACCTAACATTTCATCGGCGACTTCCTCCAACACAAACCTCGACCACCAACATGGCTCTACCTCCCCGGGGGCAGTAGTGTCCCTGGTCACGACAGTAGATTCTTTTTTTATACGGGGATTAGCCCACCCGGGCACAGGTCACTGACCCACATCGGGGCCTGGGGGCGAAAATATAAAAATAATAATACACAATAATAATAATAATAATAATAATAATAATAATAATAATAATAATAATAATAATAACCACAAAGAAATACAAAATAAAAAAAAAAAGATCAAGAGTGAGACACAATATATGTATGTTGTGTTGTCAATGGAAAGGAAACAATTGAGACCATGCAATTGTGTGTAAATGAGGCAGAAAGTGATGCCATATGGCAGCAGGGTCTACCATTAGACAACACATTATGCTTCCAGTATCTTCCCAGGCGGTAGTACCTCCCTGTGTGGTAGCTGCCTAGTACCTGGATGTATACCATAGCGAGCAATGATAAATATCCCCGAGCAAAATATTCTGGCTATTAATTGATGATGGTCTTGTCTGTAAAGTGTTGTAGATCTCTGAAGTAAGTAAAACAAAAAACTGGAGACACTAGACGATTGAAAACTTTGGGGAACTTAGTAAAATGAACCATAAGTGATATTTCTATATTTCTTACTATCAAGGAAACAAAAATAAGCGTACAAGTTATTTTATATTTCATAACACACGAAGCGCGGAACAAAATTATAATGAAAGTTAAACAATATCAGAGGAAATGTAGAGGGTAGTGCTTGAGATACTCTGTGAGTGTGATATAAAATTGATTCAAGTATATATTTCACTATCAAACTGGATCCTCTGACAATATAGAGGATCTACAGGGATCACTAGAGAAGAATAGTGGACGGTAGCGACACCCGATAAGGTTTATTGTCGAGCTGGTGTGTGGAAACTAGATTATACAGTCACACGCTTGTTATAAGATACACCAGGGTGTTGTGAAGTTATGGTGGTGTTGTGAGGATGATGTTGTAGTGTTGTGAGGATGTTATGGATGTTGTGATGGAGTTATGTGCATGTTAAGGATGGGACGAAGCTGTGATAATGTGTTGTGTGTTGTGCTGGTCTAGCAGATGTTGTAGGGTGTTGTTATTGTGGTTATTGTAGTGTTTTGGATATGTTATGGGCATGTTGTGGATCCTATAAAATGCTATGTTAGGTGTTATGAGATATTGTTTTTGCAGAGTGGTGTAGAGATGTTATGAAGGTGTTGTTGTTTTGGTGGAGTGTTATGGAAGGATTGTGTTATTATGGAGTGTTATGGTTGTTGAAGATTGCTGTAAGGTATTATAGAGGTCCTGTATGCCATCAGACGAGCTGGTTGGAGGGACCGGAACACCTCGGGAGTAAACAACCCGAGGCCACCATGCAGTAGGAGAGTAACACATCACAAGCTGCTAGATCTATGACCACAATGAACAGCAAATATACCCATCATGGAGAAGATTACCTCAGACGTGATCAGGAGAGTGACAAAGACCTGCAGAAGGCATGTACAGTATGTAGGCAGTGATGTTCCTCACGCTTGAGTCCTTCCACTGGCCACCTTAGATACTCGTCTCGATTCCCTGGCTCTATGTGCGGAGAAAATAAAAACTTTGCCTTGTGGGCCTTATCCAAAGTGTAGGCCAACACGACAGCAACGCCCTCGTCTGTGGGGCCTTCAGGGATTGGCATGTGAGACAAAGTTAATGACATCATTAAGAGGAGTCTGACCACGGCGGACTGCATAGTGCACAGGGATTCACAGATGTTCAGATCCAACAAGAAGCACACTGACGAACTCTTTTTAATCCCCTAGAAGAACAGTAAAACGCTGTTGTGGTATTAAACATGTGCTTCTCCCAAAGTGCAGCTGGAACAAGGATGACGGGCGGCTCTAGATAAAACCAAGAGGCAAAGTACAGGACTCTGAGCCATGAATATTGCTTTCTTCCAATAGGATCAAAGACTCCGGGAGCCTGAGGCACCAACACCCTGAAGTTCCTGAATGACCAACATTGCAGACTTTGAAAGCACCGAGACACCAGAGTATCACGTTATTTATTCAGTGCCTCAGTATAACGACTGAGAGAGGGAATGTTTGCTGCTTACTGGGCTCTCATCCTTCACCTGGGGAGCTCAAGGGAGTTATGATATGTAAGAATATATGTAGATAAATATGAAATAGATAGAATATATATGACTTGTATTTAATCTACAGTTCTATGGGAAATGGAAGACTAATCAGAAATATTATTTGATGTGCTGCAGATCACGAGAGAGAAGAAGGTATATAGACTGGATGAATTTTGTTAACAATGTTTATGTAGAGTAAAATACAAAGCCTAACTTATCCTCTAAAAACAGGAATAAATAATAATAACAAAAGCCAGATGTGTAGAGGTGAAGCAAAAGTAGCCACTATTTGTTCTTGTTTTATTTCCCCCAGGAGGACTAAAGGTGGAGGAGGGGGCGAGGCTGAACACTCCAGTATGGTCTGTTATTTGTTTTCGTCCAGAGAGAAATAGAGAAATTAAATAAGACCAAAAGAGTCCATACGAGGGATATAATGAGGTAAAATATAGCCTGAGTGTGATGACCAGAGAACACCGAGAAGAGAAGTCACAGTCTATGGTAAACTTCCCAAACCCTCTTGAAGAAAATTGCATATAATATTAAAATGTTTAGTATATACTTTTTTATATTCTTAATAGACTTAGCTTTGAACAGTGTGTGTGTGTGTGTGTGTGTGTGTGTGTGTGTGTGTGTGTGTGTGTGTGTGTGCGTGTGTTGCCTTCAAGTCCTTTAATTTTAATCCTTATTTCGGTGTTAAATCAATGCAATTTACATATCAGTATCACAGCAGATCCCATGTAGACCGATATATTGTATGTTGCTGTAGCTGTTCACTCTAATATCAAATATTATTTACTTAGTCACTCTTCATAAATCAGACATATCGTGAACAACATGAGTTGACATTTTGAAACTGTATGAATGAAACTCCGTTAGCACAACGACCACCGGTGAAATGTCCGTTTTGAGGTCTGTCTCAGTCTCAGTTATGATCTGAAACACTCTCATTTAACGTGTATTTCAGTGTTACTATTATCATCAGTCTGTGGCTTGTTTGTATATGCCTTTCTTCTACCCAGCCCGAGACATATTAATACAGATTAATGTATTTCTTGTTATATTGAAGTATCCAGTATGCCATACAAGGACGACTCCCTCCTTCAGTCTTACCCCCGATGTGGCCAGCAGGCGTACCACCTTAGGATGATGCACTGGGATCATATCAAAGCATTTCATCCAGCGTTTCAAATTGTATCGACGTTAAATATAACGATAATTTCGAGGGGACTGTACATAGTAAGTCTTATTGTACCCGTGTGAGTAAAATGTTTAGCTAATTATTGAAAAATATGTTACTGTAGTTCTACTCGCCTTCATAAAAAGTTTATAAACATATTGGTGAAAAATCGTTATGCTTCTTTATTTTTTCTCATGAACTGATAAAATATAATAAATAAAACCTAATTCTAATATAATATTTTCTACTATGATAAAGTTATGGTCCATGTGGGAATTAATGTCCACCTTTATCCTCCAGGTCCCTGAAGCACTGTCGTAGTGATCTTGTGAGTTATCGGACTTGGGATAACAATCCAAGGTGGTATATGTAAATAATTTGCTCATTAATTAATGATTTAATTAAGTAGTTAGTTTAGGGAAATGATTACGCGGAGTATACAAAAATTAGTGGTAAATACACTGTTCGGCACACGCAAGACGGATTACTTCACGGAAAGTAGTGCGGTATTTCTCTTTCTCTATAGATCACGTTAATATCGTTTAATTTACACGATAACGGTGGTAGTAGTTAACTAAAAATGTAAATATGTATTTGTATTAAGAAATAGTATTATAAAGACAAATAATAATGAATATTTACTTCTTGTTTATGTATCACTGCGCGATTGAGTCACACAATTGTACAAGGCGGTAGAAGCGCCTTGCTCATTTCACACTTCATGGAAGGCAACTCTCTAAAATCTAGCAGACAGCCGGCAACCCAGAGATATTCTAGCTTCTCAGTTCCTCCAAGACTCTCTACAACTCATAGCAGCCCCTAAAATAATAGCTAAGTACCTTTTTATAGTTTAGGTGATCACTTATTCTTGTGTACCTCTATTTTAAGCATACGGGGCTAGCTTAAGTAATTATATTATATATTTTTTTCTTATATTTTAATAACTTAAATTTAATATTTCCAGTCCATAAAGATGTGGTCAAACAAATTAATAACACCTGTACTGTTGGCGGAGAGGGAAGGATTGGACGACTTTGAATGGCAGGAACAGAAGAAAACATGGAAGTGATTATAAACGAGATTTACAGCCAGGAAGACCAACCTGGAACACACAACTCTCCAAAAGAATTAAAACGACCAACTAACAAATCACGAACCTTGGGACGGAAAATCGTCAAACATAATTTACACATGAAAATGAAACTCCACCAACTCACTAATATTAATGAGCAGAAGAGAAAACCTGCTGCTAACATTTACTGGCTCACACTGGCAGGTAGAATTGGTTTAGTAATTAAAAAACATTAACTGTCAAGTCTGGTGATGACACAAAACGATCTTTGTGAATTAAAAAATAGAAAAAAGATGCATGTGTTGCCTGAGTGACTTTTGCCGTTTACTCTGAAAATTTATTGGCATCTGCTTTTATTTTCAGACTTGCATATATTTAATTTTTATTTTTATTTTTTGTTGAACCAGGAGTCAAAGTGTCTGCTGTTTATCAATTAATCCCCAAGAAGCAGCTGATTCACCACCATCCTTAAAATTAGTGTGAGTCTTTTAATGAGACTAATGTTCCGGACGGCGCTGAAAGACATCCTTGACCTCTGAATAGTCCATATTAACATCCACTGGACTATTCCGTTTGGTCCTCGTTGAGGGCTCGTCTACAAACATTCTATCAATCATCACTATACA
>NW_024719373.1:0-2948 GCF_018991925.1 Homarus americanus
TAGTTACGTATTGCTAACGACCTTATGGCGCCTAAGGAACCTTCTAATGGGGACCACCGTTTTCAGCTTAGGTGATCAGGGCAACGTTTTTACCAAATCTGGCTTTCAAACACGAAGTATCCATATTTATTAGCCCAATAAAGCACGCCGACTTCTTCATATAATCAACACCCACCCAACCAGGATTCGAACCCACGACTTCAATTAAGACCAGGGAACGCCACTGGCCCACCAGGAGACAAAAAGCAATCCAGACTCTCCTATATTTCACACAAAAAGCCTGTCTAACGAGCTTATCCCGTGAACCTTTAACGGGGACCACACGCCTTTAGGTGACCAGAACAACGCTTACCAAAAAGCAAGCCAAACCCGAAAGGATCCAACATTTTCAAGCCCAATAAAGCACGGGACCTACATATAATCAACATCTCACCCCACCAGAATTTGAACCCACGATCTTATAATTCAGACCGGATAATTCTACATAAATACCAGAATAAAAGCAGTCCTAAACTCTGCATATTTCACAAAAGCCTGTTCAATCTAGATTATGGCACCGAACCTCTCATCGAAGACCAACCGCGCCACTTAAGTGATCAGAGCAACGTTTTACCAAAAGCGGCTTCGAAACCCGAGGATCCATATATTTTTCATAGAACAACAAAGCATGCGACTCTTTACAATAATCAACATCTCACCCCACCAGCTTAAACCCACGATCTATAATTGTGACTGGGAATGCCACTCTGGGCCACCAGGACAATAAAAGCAGTCTTAGACTTCATATATTTCACATAATGCCGTTCAACGAGCTTGACGCCCAGAACTCTAATGGGGACCACCATGTCTCTTTAGGTGATCAGAAAACTTTTCAAAATGCGGCTTCGAAACACGAGGATCCATATATATTTATTAGCCCAATAAAGCACGCGACTTCTACATATAATCAACACCTCACCCCACCAGGATTTGAACCCACGATCTTCTAAATGTGACGGCAAACGCTACCTATGGAGCCACCAGGACAATAAAAGCAGTCCCCAGATCTCTGCTATATTTCACACAAAGCCTGTTCAACGAGCTTTGGCGCCGAACTCCAATGGGGACCCCTGCCATTTAGGTGATCAGAGCAACGTTTTACCAAATGTGGCTTCGAAACCCAGGATCCATATATATTTTATTAGACCATTAAAGCACGCGACTTCTACATGTAATCAACACTCACCCACCAGATTTGAACCAACGATCTTATAATTATGAACGGGAATACCATCACACACCAGGACAATAAAAGCATTCCTGACTGACATATATTTCACACAAAGCCTGTTCAACGAGCTTATGGCGCCAGAACCCTAATCGGACCACCCGTGCCGCTTAGTAATCAGAGCAACGCTTTTTACCAAACTGCTTCTGAAACACGAGGATCCATATATATTTCATTAGCCCAATAAAGCATGTGATTCTCACATATAAATCAACACCTCACTCCCAACCAGCATTTGAACTCACGATCTTATAATTGTGACCAGGAAGCTACCTCTGGGCCACCAGGACAATAAAGCAGTCCTAGACTCTGCTATATTTCACACAAAGCCTGTTCAACAGCTTATAGCAATGTGAACTCCTCTAATGGGGACCACCAGTGCCGCTTAGGTGATCAGAGCAACGTTTACCAAATGTGGCTTGAAAACCCGAGGATCCATATATATTTCATTAGAGACCAACAAATCACTACCGACTTTACATGTAATCAACACCTCACCCCACCAGGATTCAAAAACCAATGAGGAAACACTAGACCGTAAAAGTACTTGGGCCACCAGGACAATAAAAGCAGTCCTAGACCCTACTATATTTCACTAAAGCCTGTTCAACGAGCTTATAAGTTCCATGAACTCTAATGGGACCACCCGCGCCATTTAGGTGATTAGAGCAACGTTTTACCAAATCCGGCGCCAAACACGAGGATCCATATATATTTCATTAGCCCAATAAAGCACGCTCATTCTCTACATATAATCAACAACACACCCACCAGGATTCGAACCCAAGATCTTCTAATTCAGACCGGGGACGCTACTCTGGGCCACCAGGACACTAAGAGCAGTCCCAGACTCTGCTATATTACACACAAAGCCTGTTCAACAAGCTTATGGCGCCATGAACCTCTAATGGGACCACCCGAGTTGCTTAGGTGATCAGACCAACGTTTTACTAAATGCGGCTTCAGAAACAAGAAGGATCCATATATTCTATTAGCCCAATAAAGCACGCCGACTTCTACATATAATCAAGAACACTCACTCCCCACCAGGTTAAACCCACGATCTTATAATTGTAGACCGGGTATGCTACCTCTGGGCCACCAGCAGTCAAAGCAGTTCTAGACTCTGCAATATTTCAAACAAAGCCCGTTCAACGAGCTTATGGCGCTGAACTTAATGGTACACTAAAGCCGCTTATGATCAGGGCAACGTTTTACCAATCTGCATAAACACGAGGATCCATATATATTTCATTAACCCAATAAAGCACGCGACTTTACATATAATCAACACCTCACCCCACCAGGATGGAACCCACAATCTTATAATTGTGACCGGGACGCTAACTCAGGCCACCAGGACAATAAAGCAGTCCAGACTTCACACATAGCCTGTTCAACGAGCTTATGGCGCCGTGAAACTTTACTGGGACTACGCTTAAGGTGATCAGACCAACATTTTACCAAAAGCGCTTCGAAACAAGAAGGATCCATATATATTCATTAGCCCAAATAAAGCACGCGGACTTTACATTTAATCAACACTCACCCCACCAGGATTTGAACCCACCATCTTATAATTGTGACCGAACGCTACTCTGGGCCACCAGACAATAAAAGCAGTCCTAGACTCTAAGAGATATATAAAATCCACAAAACTAACGAAGATTATGCCGTGAAC
>NW_024719374.1:0-19124 GCF_018991925.1 Homarus americanus
TCTTTCAACCTTCGTTCGGTTACGTATTGCTCATGGCTAAAAAGGTTCAAGTGTGTGTCTTTCTCCGTGTCCGACGACGATGTGAGGCGCGTCGCTACTAGAGTGGTGGTGGTGGTGGTCTGTTGGTCTGGTCTGGTCTCAGTGCATCCTTCGTGTGTCTCTGGTCTGATGTATCCTTCGTGTGTCTCTCTGGTCTGATGTATCCTACGTGTGTATCCTACTTTTGAAACATTGTGTAGCATTAATTGACGTATATAAGACCAGCTTGTGTCTTAAGTGAGTGAGAAGGGCTGTTAAAGGTGATAACTACTGAAGGGGCAGAAGGAGGGTGTTAATGAGAGAGGTGTAGAAGGCTGCTGGGGTACTGTTGGTGAAAAGGTTCTGAAGAGGGTAAATGAAGAGATGAAAAGGATATTAATATAAGGGTGTTAACTGAGAGGTGTTAATGGTGGTGAAAAGAAAGAAATTGAAGGAGTGGAAGAGCAGTAAGAGGCAAGAATAGCAGGAGGAGGACAAGAAGATGAGGGAGAGTAAGAAGAGGAGGAGGAACAGCAGAGGAGGAGGAACAGTAAGAGAGGAGGAAGAAAGAAAGAGGTGACGTGATGAAGGTAGGGCCGGGTGTTTCTGCCGAGCAAATTGAGGTTTCTTAGTCAGGGACAATTGGTGAAGATTGACTGAGGGTGGAAATAGAGGTATAGATGGCGACTAGTCGGCTCCCACACAGAGAGAGAGAGAGAGAGAGAGAGAGAGAGATATGTATTTCTCCTATCCTGTATGCTGTATCTGGCCTGTATCTAAGCTGCTGTACGCCCCTCCCCCCTACCAGTACAGCCATAACACAACTGTCGTTTCAGTTCGGTGCAGCGACCATCACTGGTGTGTAGTTCGGTTAATTCAACGTTTTATTAGGCAGTCTATCGATGTAGGGGGAGGAGGAGGGAGGGAGGGAGGAGAGCGAAGTAGTGAAAATAGTGTTGTCATAGAACCATTTTCCTTTAATCACCAATAATCAGGTATAATCATTCCACCTAAATAAAGATGTACTTTTTTAATATAACTGCGAGGTATTTGTGTGAGTATCTCCTATAGTAAAAAACAAGAAAATAAATATAACATTTTTTTCAACGTTGCTAAACTAAGGTGTTGAGCACAATGGTGAAATTGCTTTCAGAGTCAGAGGATAAATGCTGCTTTGAGTCGCTGTTTGGTTATAGAACGCTTGGTTGGCCTTTATTTATTATGCTTGACGCTGCTGGGCCGCCCAAGACCAAATGGCGAAATACAGATATTGAGTTTTGTGAGACAGTTTGGGAAATAGTTGAATTCCCGTCGCGTGGGGAAAAAGGTTCGGGGTGTACCAGTAGCCTCTCTGACACGACCCGGAGGTGTGATACAAAAACCTGGTATTGAACCCTTTTATGAACTCCAGGGGATTCACAGGTGTTCATTTCTTTATATAACGAAAAGGATTCAGAGACTTTCCTCTATACGTTACAAGGGGTTCATAATGAGTCAACTCCTTTCATGTACTAAAGGATTCATAGACCATGTTCACTTGTTTCAATATGTAACAAGAGTTTGTGTTATGTTTCCAGTTGATTTTCATTTGTTTTTAGAGGTTTTGAGTCTCTTAAATCACTTATTGTAAATATACTGAAATATTTACAGAATAAATATATTGAACATAGGGAATGTAAATGAGACAGAGGCCTAAGAAATATATCTATATATGGCTGTAAGGAGTTGAAATATACTGAACTGGGACCAAATCAGACAAAAGATATGAATCAAGTGAAAATATTTGAAAAAGTTGAAAAAAAATGGAAACGCACGAAAAATATAAAGACGCAAGAATTAAAATAAAGAAATGATGAGAAAAGCAGATGACGGTCAGACACGAAAGTACATTGATAAACAAAAGTAAACGGAAGAGAAAAAACAAATAAAGGCAAACATAAACAAAATATCGAAGGAGAAGAAAAAAAAAATCAGAAATAGAAGCAAAAGCAGACCGAATTAGCAAACAAATGAGGAAGAATGGAACAAAGGAAGCTGAAGAGAAAAAGATGAATGAAAGCAGGAAAAGAAAATTAATTATAAGAGACAAAAGAAAAAAACCGCGGAGAAGCGTAGGTGGTGAGGAAATGAGGTGAGGAGGAAGCAGGCAAGGTGTAGGTGGTGGTGAGGAGGTGAGGTGAGAATGAGGCGTGTGTAAATGTGAGGTAGAATGACATGGCAAGTGTGGGGTTAGCGTGACTACTCCAGCTCTCTCTCTCTCTCTCCCTTCCATTTCTCTTTACCCTTTGTTTCTAATATCCTGTTCCTCACTCGCTCGCTCCCTCCCTCACTCACTCACTCACTCCTCCCCTCCTTGACCAGCGGGGCGTGTAGATGAGTCTGTTGGCTTTACTTTATTATAACTTTCCCTGACTGTAGAACGGTGTGTGTGTGTGTGTGTGTGTGTGTGTGTGTGTGTGTGTGTGTGTGTGTGTGTGTGTGTGTGTGTGTGTGTGTGTGTGTGTGTGTGTGTGTGTGTGTGTGTGTGTGTGTGTGTGTGTGTGTGTGTGTGTTAGAGGCGGCAGAACCCAAGACAATAAGTAGAAAAAACACAAAAACAGCAGCATCTTACATTCTTTCCTTCAAGACTTTTCTGCTGCTGCTGCCGGTGGAGATGATGCTGCAGAAGGAGGAGGTAGCAGCAGAGGCGACGACGGGGGTGAATTAGGGATGCGAGACCCGTAAGGAGAGTCCATCAACCCATTAGACTCACCTTCTGTAGCCTTTGTCAACGTCACCTACAGTAGAACGAGACGTGATGTAGAAGGTGGTGGCTATTTTTTCACCAGAAATAACTCGGCAAAAGCTTCCTCAACCTACCCCCCTCTCTTCCCCTCCTCCCCCCTTCCCTCCCCTCCTCCCCCTTTCCCCTCCTCCCCTTCCCTCCTCCCCCCTTTCCCCCTACCCTTCTTCCTCCTTCAGGCGACACTATTGTATGGGTGTGGGTTGATGTGGGTTAGGCTGTGATCAATGGGCCTTTGATGGCGGGGGAAAAGTGCCTTAGCTTGTTACTGCCCCGTCTTTTATTTATATTTCTTCGTGTCATGCTTGGGCTAGTTACTGTTGCTATTAGTGGCTAGTTACTGCCCCATCTGCTAGTATCAGTTCGTGTCATGCTTGGTTAGTATTTTGCTCTCCCAATAGGTCGTCTTACGCAGTTAAGAGGCCTCAACACCACCTGGTCGACAGAACAATAAATGGTGGTAACGCCTTCATAAAGCTGGGAGTCGTGTGATGTAATCCAGGACTCACAGACCCCAGACTTAATCAACCCGGTCCTAATGGAAGGTTATGTGAGGTTAAGGGTCTATTAGGTGGGGCTATTAGACATTAGCCTATTGTACCTGACACCCAGTTTGTATTATTATTATTTTATTATTTTTGTTATCATCATCGTATTAAAACAGCCATTACTATAATTAATATTAATAATAGTAGTAATTACACCAATAACTTTAGTAGTAGTAAGAGTTTTTACTGAGGAAAAATATTACTGGATCACGAATAAACAAAAAATCATAAATGAAGGATAATCTTTTTCGAAGTCTCTAAGAATTATAGTTTTTATCGAGGAGGAAACAAGCTTGATCGACCGAAATAGTGAGTCACGAAGATTTGGTGGAGGGCGATGAAACCTTTGTGGCGAAGGAGGAGAAAGGGGGAAGGAAGACAGGTCCTTCCTCTCCCACAAACCTTTTCTGGAGAGTTAATGGTGTGAGCCCAATGGTACGGTCTCTCTCTCTCTCTCTCTCTCTCTCTCTCTCTCTCATAACACTACAGACACTCACGTACACACACACACACTCCCCTTCCTCCTCCTCATCGTACTATTCATTACTGTCGTAAATATGGCTTCTCCCTCTCCCCGGCCCCTCATAATAGCGCCCTCACCCCTGTATTTACCACCTCCCTCATCACATGCACAGCTCCGCCAAAATGACCCCACCTACTGCAACTTACTTTAGTCTCCCCTCCGCTGGGATATTTTTCCCTCCGTTTTTTATGATTCCCAACTTTTTAAAAACGAATATTTTACTTGTCTTTTTTGTTCTTTTTCTTTTTTTTAGCCTTTATATTCCCGTTTGTTAATGTTTTATCTCGTATGATAAATTTTCTAGTGGGCTATTTCGGGTTTTTTTTAATTGTTTTGTTTTGGAAATCGTGTTCTCAGGCGGGTAAAATTTGTGACTTGCGTTTGGTTTTCATCCCTACAGTGTGAGGCTTCCCTTCCCCCTATTGCCACTGCTTGTATTTATCACCTCTCTCTCTCTCTCTCTCTCATCACCCCTCACCACTCCTCACCTGCCCTCTCCTTCACCACAGCTCTCCCTCACCTCTCCTTCCTGTCCATTCCTCCCTACTCTCCCTCTCTCCCTCACCCTCACCTCTCCCTCTCCCTCACCTCTCCTTCCTGTCCATTCCTCCCTACTCTCCCTCTCTCCCTCACCCTCACCTCTCCCTCTCCCTCACCCTCCCCTCTCCCTCACCCTCTCCCTCAGCTCGGCGTTTCCCCTCAGGCCGTCAAACTCACGCCAAAATTCTCGGGGTATTTTCTGGTCCTTTCGTGTTATTGGCTTTACCCCACGATATGAAGCCCCCCAGTCCAGAGCCCCCAGCCCCAGCCCCGCAGCCCTCAGTCCTGGCTCTCATATTGTAAGGGCCGTTTGACTTGTTTTAATACGAATGCAATCGACTATATAAAGCCCTTAACCCCCAGCAGTTAGCCCTTAGCCCTCAGCCCTCACATTGCAAGGGTCGGTGAAGATTTTTTTCCCGATTTTTCTCCAACCGATGATTAATATTTTCGATTTTTCCCCGATTTTTTTTATTTTCTCCAGTTTTTTCCCCAGACGCCGTTGATTTTCCCCAGATTTTTATTCTTACTTTCCCGATTTTTTTCCAACCGATGCCCGATTTTATTCCACGATTTTTTTTTTCCAGGCAGTGTAAAAGTCTTGCATCTTTCCCTTTCTTTTTGGTCTACGGACGATGTACAGAATTTTGGGTTCTTTTAGATTCAACTTTTTTTTTGCGATTTTTCTTTTCAACCGTTCATTTTATCCGATTTTGTTGGTTTATCATAATCAACAATTTTTTTGTAACCCCGATTTATAACCCAGATTTAATTATTGTAACCCAGATTTTATTATTGTAACCCAGATTTTATTATTGTAACCCCGATTTAATTATTGTAACCCAGATTTTATTATTGTAACCCAGATTTAATTATTGTAACCCCGATTTAATTATTGTAACCCAGATTTAATTATTGTAACCCAGATTTTATTATTGTAACCCAGATTTAATTATTGAATCCCCGATTTTATTTACTTAAGATTTTTGTTCTTCTTTCAATCTAGACTCAATATTTTGTGTTTTATTTTATAAGATTTAATTGAAATTCTCTTCATACACACGATATATTTTTTTATACTTCAACTCTGTATTTCTTCCCGTCTCTTTTATTTTATTTTTCCCTTCATACATATTTATCCGTTTTGGTGTTTTTATATATATATTTTTTTTTTCTTTAATTTATTCCTGTTTTTTTTTCGAATGTTTTGATGAATTATTGTAAAGTGAGAGTTCATTCACCGTGTTCTCCTCCCCGTGTTCTCCTCCCCGTGTTCTCTTCACCGTGTTCTCCTCCCCGTGTTCTCCTCCCCGTGTTCTCCTCCTCGTGGTCTCCTCATCGTGTTCTCCTCCCCGTGTTCTCCTCCCCGTGTTCTCTTCACCGTGTTCTCCTCCCCGTGTTCTCCTCCCCGTGTTCTCCTCCCCGTGTTCTCCTCCTCGTGGTCTCCTCATCGTGTTCTCCTCCCCGTGTTCTCCTCCCCGTGTTCTCCTCATCGTGTTCTCCTCACCGTGTTCTCCTCCCCGTGTTCTCCTCCCCGTGTTCCCCTCCCCGTGTTCCCCTCCTCCCCAGCTGACTCGCAGCATCAGTTGGGGAGGCGACTAGACCAGAGTGAACTTTAAATGTAAATGGTCGCTGCGTTGTACTCGTAAATCTGTGAGTGGCTGCCGGGGAGGTGGTGTAGAGCTCTCTCTCTCTCTCTCTCTCTCTCTCACCAGTGAAAGTTGAGCCCTACCACCACTCCCCCTTTCCCTCCCTGCCTCCCCATCCACTGGTGAAAGTTAAGCTCCCCTTCTCTACTAGCAATCAAAGCTTAGCACTCTTTCTCTTCCGCCTGTGAAAGTTGAGCTCCTCTTCTCTTCTGCTCGTGATTATTGAGCATTCCCTTCCTCCCTTTCCTTTCTCCTAGCAACATTTATGCTCCTCTTCCTTCACCGGTAAGAGTTAAGCCCTCTCTTTCTTTTCCATCAAAGAAAGTTAATCCCCCATCTCTTCCACCAGTGAGAGTTAAGCTTTTCTTTTCCTCAAGTGAAAGTGTCGCCCCCTTCCCCTTCCACCAGTGTAAGCTTAGCCCTCTTAGCCTCTCTCTCTCTCTCTCTCTCTCTCTCTCTCTCTCTCTCTCTCTCTCTCTCTGTGTCCTTCCTCTGTCACCCCAGTCGTACCTTTCCCTCCCCTATCTCTCCTCTTCTCCCTTCCCCTCCCCATCTCCCACACACTGCTTTGTCCTCTGGGATAAGCTCCCCACAACCTACACAAATTCGTCAAAAACACAGAGGAGGAGGAGGGGAGCCAAGTGGGGCGTGAAGTTGTCAGGGGAGAGGGAGAAGACATGGCTGAACTCCCCAACACAGCTCCCCAGCCCCCACCAGCCCCCACCAGCCCCCACCAGCCCCAACCAGCCCCCACCAGCCCCTCATCCACTACCAAGTCTGTCGCACAATGACCCTCATCCGTCAGCTCCGCCTCACGGCCACACCCCCAATCCATCAGCCCCGCCCTACAACCACCACATCAACCCATTAGCTCCGCCTCACAACCCATTCCACCCCCAGTCACCAGCCCTGCCTCACCCCCTCAGTCACCAGCCTGCCTCCACAACCCCAGTCACCAGCCCTGCCTCACAACCCCCCTCAGTCACCAGCCCTGCCTCACAACCCCCTTCAGTCACCAGCCCTGCCTCACAACCCCCCTCAGTCACCAGCCCTGCCTCCCCCCCCAGTCCAGCCCTGCCTCACACCCCCTAGTCACCAGCCCTGCCTCCCCAGCCCCCAGTCACTAGCCCCTGCCTCACAACCCCCCTCAGTCACCAGCCTGCCTCACAACCCCCAGTCCCCAGCCCTGCCTCACAACCCCCACTCATCACCAGCCTGCCTCACAACCCCCTCAGTCACCAGCCCTGCCTCACAGCCCCCCCTCAGTCACCAGCCCTGCCTCACAACCCCCCAGTCACTAGCCCTGCCTCCCCCACCCCCTAAGTCACCAGCCTGCCTCACCAACCCCCCTCAGTCACCAGCCTGCCTCCCCTGCCCCCCTCAGTCACCAGCCCTGCCTCCACAACCCCCCTCAGTCACCAGCCCTGCTCCCCAACCCCCCAGTCACCAGCCCTGCCTCCCAACCCCCCTAGTCACCAGCCCTGCCTCTACACCCCCCAGTCACCGTTTTATCTGTCTATCTGTCTGTCTATTCATCTATCTACCTCTCCCACCTCCCTGTCTGTCTCTCTCTACCTGTCTACTACTGTCTACGTTGTTATTAACCTTTATTCATCCTTCCTTCCATCCTTCCTTCCTTCTTCCCTTCTTTATTCCACTCTTCTCCTCCTCCTCCTCTCTTCTCCTTCATTATGCCATTCCCGTTTCCTCTTCCCAATTCACGCTTTTCCTGCTGTCTTAATCTCTCTCTCTCTCTCTCTTCTTCTTTCTCCCTTCCTCCCTCACTTCCTCTCTCCCTCCACCCCTTCCTCTTATCGTATGCCTCCTCCTCCTCCTCCTCTCTTCTTCTCCATTTCATTGTCTTTATCATCTTCTCTTTCCTCTTGTTTTCTCTTCTCACTTCGTATTTTGTAATTTCGTTTTTCTCTCTCTCTCTCTCTCTCTCTCTCTCTCTCTCTCTCTCTCTCTCTCTCCTCTCTCTCTCTCTCTCCACCTATTTTTACATCATTTATCTCTTCCTCCTCCTCCTCCCCGTTTTTCCCGTCCTTCTTCCCCCTTTATCTGTTTTTCTTCTTTATCCAACTACACCTCATTCCTCCCCCTTCCCCTCGATACTTTTCACCATTTTTTTAAATTTTTCGTTTATTCTGTGTCGTATCTTTCAGTTCTTCCCTCTCTGTGTGTAACCCCTTCTTGTTTGTCTTTTTTTAGTCTGCTTCTTCTCTCATCTTTATCATCCTCCTCCTCCTCCTCCTCCTCCTCCTCCTCCTCCTCCCTTCCTATCTTCTTTTAGTTTCCTGTTTCATTTTTTTTATTTTTGCCTTGTCTTAATTTAAGTTCTCTTCTCTCTCTCTCTCTCTCTCTCTCTCTCTCTCTCTCTCTCTCTCTCTCTCTCTCTCTCTCTCTCCCATATTTATTCTCTCGTCTTCGTCTTCTTTATCTTCTGTTTATATCTCTTTTCCTCTCTTTCTCCTCTATTCTACGCCCTCTTATGGACCCTTCTCGTGTTCTATCTTCCTTTTCCCTGCTTCCCCTTTCGTCCAGTTCCTTCTCCTTCTCCCTTATTCCATTTCCTCATTCTACTTGTCTTTCCTTTTTTATTTCCCCTTTCACCTCTTCCTCCTCTCTCCTTTATCTCCTCCCTCACCTCACATCTCTTATCACCCCTCCCTTACCTTTCCCCTCTATCTCCCCTTACCTCACACCTTTCCTTCACCCCTCAACTCTTCTTCCTCCTCCCCTCATCTCCCCTCTTACCCGTCTCCCATCCCTCCTCCCCTCCGCTTTCCTCCCCCACTCGTCAGGTATTCCCTTTCCTCCTCCTCACCCAATCCTCCCACCTTCCCTCCCCCACTCACCCTCCCTCCCCTCTCACCTTCCTCCCCTCTCCACCCTCCCTCCCCTCTCGCCCCCTCCCCTCTCGCCCCCCCTCACCATCCCTCCCCTCTCCCCCCCCCAGCAGATAAATCACTGTCTGCGCGGATCAGTTCACTTGATCCAACGTTACCTTAATCGCGAACACTTACCCGGCAGGTCTGCTGCTCTGCTGTTCCCGGCCCTTCTGCTGTTACTGGCCCTCTTCTGCTGTTACTGGCCCTCTTCTGCTGTTACTGGCCCTTCTGCTGTTACTGGCCCTCTTCTGCTGTTACTGGCCCACTTCTGCTGTTACATCTCTTCTGCTGTTACTGTGCCACTTCTGCTGTTACTGGCCCACTTCTGTGTTGGCCCTCTTCTGCTGTTACTGGCCCTCTTCTGCTGTTACTGGCCCTCTTCTGCTGTTACTGGCCCTCTTCTGCTGTTACTGGCCCTCTTCTGCTGTTACTGGCCCTCTTCTGCTGTTACTGGCCCTCTTCTGCTGTTACTGGCCCACTTCTGTTACTGCCTCTTCTGCTGTTACTGGCCCTCTTCTGCTGTTACTGGCCTCTTCTGCTGTTACTGGCCCACTTCTGCTGTTACTGGCCCTTCTTTCACTGGCCCTCTTCTGCTGTTACTGGCCCTTCTGCTGTTGCCCACTTCTGCTGTTACTGGTCCACTTCTGCTGTTACTGGCCCTCTTCTGCTGTTACTGGCCCACTTCTGCTGTTACTGGCCCACTTCTGCTGTTACTGGCCCACTTCTGCTGTTACTGGCCCTCTTCTGCTGTTATAGCCCTCTTCTGCTGCTGGCCCTCTTCTGCTGTTACTGGCCCACTTCTGCTGTTACTGGCCCTCTTCTGCTGTTACTGGCCCTCACCTCTGTCACTTCTGCTGTTACTGGCCCACTTCTGCTGTTACTGGCCCTCTTCTGCTGTTACTGGCCCACTTCTGCTGTTACTGGCCCACTTCTGCTGTTACTGGCCCTCTTCTGCTGTTACTGGCCACCTCTTCTGCTGTTACTGGCCCTCTTCTGCTGTTACTGGCCCTTCTGCTGTTACTGGCCCTCTTCTGCTGTTACTGGCCCTCTTCTACTTTACTGGCCCTCTTCTTCATTACTTTTGCTAAACTGGCCCTTCTGCTGTTACTGGCCCTCTTCTGCTGTTACTATTTACTTCTGTAGACTGCCCCACTACTTCTTTACTGGCCCTCTTCTGCTGTTACTGGCCCTTCTACAATTACTGGCCCTTCTGCTGTTACTATTATCTTCTGCTGTTACTGGCCTTCTGCTGTTACTGGCCCTTCTGCTGTTACTGGCCCTCTTCTGCTGTTACTGGCCCACTTGCATACACTGGCCCACTTCATGGTTACTGGTTCTCTACCCACACCCCACCACACCACAACACCCAACACCATTTCAGAGTTACTGGCCCACTCTGCTGTTACTTATCACTTGCTGTTACTGGCCCACACTCTCTGCTGTTACTGGTCTCTCTATTGCTACTGGCCCACTTCAACCTCTCATGTTACTGGCCCAATTTCATGTTACTGGCCCACTCTCTGCTGTTACTGGCCCACCATTTACTTGTCTCATTGCCACGACTCACCACACCCACACCACACACTCCACAGACACACACACCCACACACACCCACACCCACCACCACACACACACCCACACCACACACACCCACACACACCCACACCCCACACACAGACACCACAACCACACCACCCACACCCCATTAACACCCACACACACACACACACCACACCCACCACCCCCAACACACCACACACACACACACACCCCCCCAACACACACACACACACACACACCCACACACACACACACACCACACACAAACACCATATCACCCCAACTCTTGTGATAACTCTTGAGACCTGTCTTGAGATATTGATCCCATCCAGCCCAGCCTAGACTAACTTAAATCAACCTAACCCAATCCCTCGAGTGCATGGTAGTTCTGCGGCTCTCTCTCAGATATTCCTCCTCGTCCTCCTCTTTCTGCTCTCCTCCTCTTCGTCCCCCTTCGTTCTTCTCTTCTCCCCCCCTCCTGTACATGATCGATCCATAAACCAGGTAAGATGCAGCCCCAAGGCGGCGCCAGAGCCTGGTACAACTGGCTGCAGAACACAGAGAGTGGTAGGGTGGGTGTGGGTTGTGTGTGGGTTGGTGTGTGTGTGTGTGGTTGTGTGTGTATCCCACTTCTAACCAGCAGAAAGAATTAACCTCTAAACCCCTTATAAAAAAATGGGTCATTAACAAAGCCCCAAAAAGTATTTAAACAGTATACCATCATCAGGTCATGAAAGTTTGTAGATAATTTCCACAATATTTTGGTGAAATTTCCGGGATCACTATTTTTTCTCTCTCTCATTTTAACAATTATCGTATATTACTTTTATTTTCACAAACCTCGTAAAAAAAATCGTAAAAGAATAATAATTGGCGATTTTTATCTCACCCAGGCTAAACACGTGTGATGTTCTATCTTCTTAAAATATCTACTGGAATATAATTAAAATGGATTGAATAATATAAATACTTAAATAGTTTCGTGATGTCTCAAAGTTTCTTATTTTAGAAAGTTTTCGATTAGTCTATGAAACTTTATTTGAAAATCTCCACACACACACACACACACACACACACACACACACACACACACACACACACACACACACACACACACACACACACACAACCCCCCACACACACACACAGAGACACACACACACACACACACACACACATCACCTCACTTCACCCACACCACCCACACCACCCACACCACCCCACTTCACCTATATCTAATTTCCCGCCGAACTTTTCCCAAAAATGACACTAAGTATTAAAAGCCTTAACGGCCACTCGGCGCCGTAAGTGTAATTGACGTCACACGTTAGGGCACTGAAAGTATTTTTGACGGGCCAATCAGCGCCAGAGTGTTAGTGACGTCACATGTTTTAATTTCCTTCCTAGTGAAAGTATTTCGAACCAAACCAATCAGAGCAGAGAGTGTACATGACGTCACATGTTTAGGCTGCCTCCATCACGTTAAAAGTATCACTTAACGGGCCAATCAGCGCCGAGAGGAACGTGACGTAACATGTTTGACGCTCCTCCATCACGCTTAAAAATATACTCCTCTCGATCCAGCCTGTTGGCCCAACGATTTTCTCATCAGTCTTGAAGTATTTTCTTGTACGTCCAGGTTTTGGGAAGGAGAGGAAGCTGGAGGGAGACAGGGGAGAGTATGGGTGATTTGGGGTAGGTAGGGGAGGGAGGTTGGGGAATAAATCACAACAACAACACCATAACAACACAATAATACAACATAACAAAACTTACAGAAAGACAAGAACAAATGTCACACACACACACACACACACACACACACACACACACACACACACAGCAGTTATAATGAGTTTTATCAGGTCAGATTTATAGATCTTTATAAATCTGTGATATAAGATTTTGAAGAAGGATTTTGACATGTTTTATAAAGAAAATCTGTATAATAAACAATACAGATTTTGACTACTGCACGTCAATCAACCACGCAACCACCAGTAAGACAGATTATTGTGGATGAGTGGAAGAAGATGGATGAGGGGGGATGTATTAGGATGGATGAGGGGTAGTATGAGGGAGAGAGAGGAAAAGGCAAGAGTTCGAGTGTGTGTGGTTGGTGAGGGTTTGTAGAGGTAGTGAGGGTCGTGTAGTGAGGGTCGTGTGAGGTGTAGTGAGGGTCGTGTAGTGAGGGTCGTGTGAGGGTGTGAGACGGGATGGACGAGGGCTCAAGAAATTTCAATTACTTAATGTGTACCTGTGTGTCCAGGTGTCGCCCAGGTGATGGTTCGGGGACCTGGCTCGACGCGGAGGGAGGTTGGAAACTCTCCTGGGGCTGAGTACTGAAGGGCAGGAGGACCCGAGATACGGACCTGAATGAGTCACCTCGTCCTCCTAGTCACCTCGTCCTCCTCCTGCACCTCCTCCCAGTCACCTCGTCCTCCCTCCTGCACCTCCCTCCCAGTCACCCTGTCCTCCCTCCCCACTTCCTCCCAGTCACCTGTCCTTCCTCCTGCACCTCCTCCCATCATCACCTCGTCCTCCCTGCTGCACCTCCTCCCAGTCACCTCGTCCTCCCTCCGCACCTCCTCCCAATCACCCTGTCCTCCTCCCTGCACCTCCTCCCAGTCACCTCCCTCCCTCCTGAACCCCTCCTCGCCTCTGACCTCTACCTCCAACAAAGACCTCCTTCCTCCCTCAGTCCTGCCATGACTCCTGCACCCAGTAGAGCCCAATGAGACGATCAGATCTCCACTGCCTCTGTCCTCCCTTCACACCTCCCACTCTCCCTCACCTCCCACCTCCTCACTCCCTCACCTCCCACCTCCCTCACCTCACCCTCACTCTCCCACCTCCCTCACCCTCCACCTCCCACTCTCCCTCACTCTCCCTCACCTCCCCACCTCACACTAAAAATGCTCTGGAAATAACATGACTCGAGCAATCCACCGCTGTCGTCCAACCTCCCCAGTCGACCTCTGCTAAATTGAGAAGCTGAGTTGGTGCTTGTTCTTACGGGCCCGCCTCTGAGTAGCTGTGGGGTGGGTGGGGTGGGTGGGGGTGGGGTGTGGTGTGGGTGGGTGTGTGGGTGGTGTGTGTGGTGGTGGGGTGGTGGTGGGTGGGGTGGGTGTGGTGTGGTGGAAACAAAGATTGGAACAATGGTGAGTTAGACTGAAGGAAATGCTAGGAGATATGTACACCAGATGTAACGGGGTAGTATGCACCTGGTTTTACCATCACAGAATATCATGTAGATCCCATACATGGGAGGTGTGCTCGAGGGTGTAACACTGGGCACTATGTCCATGAGGAAGTACAGACTGTAGGAGTAGTGTGGCCACAGAGGAGGTGATAGAGGTGGCCATACAACCTCAGGGTCACGAACTCCTTCCAGGAATTAGATTAAAAGACACGAAAACTTTTTCTTCCTTTCATAAATGTTTACCTGTGTGTGGGGTGGGGGGGTTCCTACTGGTGCTCACCTGTCCTCCAACACCTGTCCTCCAACACCTTCCCTCCTACGCCTGCCCTCCAACACCTGTCCTCCAACACCTGTCCTCCAACACCTGGCCTCCAACACCTGGCCTCCAACACCTGGCCTCCAACACCTGGCCTCCAACACCTGGCCTCCAACTGCAATCGCCTCCAACACCTTCCCTCCTACGCCTGCCCTCCAACACCTGTCCTCCAACACCTGTCCTCCAACACCTGGCCTCCAACACCTGGCCTCCAACACCTGGCCTCCAACACCTGGCCTCCAACACCTGACCTCCAACACCTGTCCTCCAACACGTGTCCTCCAACACTTGGCCTCCAACACCTCAGACGACAAATTTGACCTAAGTATTTAAATGGTCGAGTCTTCTACGTAAAAAGTTTTGATAAAAGAAAAAAAAATGGAAAGAGTTGAATAGTTTTTTCATATTAAATTTTTTGAAGCTCGACTTTTGCAATCCTAACCTTCTTTCCTCCTCCCCCTCCTCCCCCCCCCCTCCTCCTTCCTTCTCCCTCTCTCCTCCCCTTCCTTCCCCCCTCCTCCCCCCCCCCCCCCCTCCTCCTTCCTCCTCCCCCCCCCCCTCCTCCTTCCTTCTCCCCCCATCCTCCCCCCCTCACCTCCTTCCTTCTCCTCTCTCCCTCCCCTTCTCCCCCCTCCTTCCCCCCCCCCCCCCTCCTCCTTCCTTCTCCTCTCTCCTCCCCTCCTCCCCCCTCCTCCTCTCCCTCCTTCCTTCTCCTCGCTTCTATCCTCCCCACTTACTTTTAATTTAAGTAATCATTCTTAGATAATAATAATAATAATAATAATAATAATAATAATAATATAAATAATGATAATAATAATAATAATAATAATAATATAAATAATGATAATAATATAAATAATAATAATAATAATACCTAAGAAAAAACCAAAAAGTAAATTAGTTGATCACCTGTTCTTTATTAAACTCAGGTGTCAGAAGCTCCCTCACCTACAGTAGACTATACACACTGTAGCACTCAGGTTGATCCCGGCTCATGGTAAGGGTCGCTGTTAGTGGTGATAAGCCCATACACCTCCTCAACCTACCTGCTCATCACCTCATCTGTAGGGCAACTTAGACCTTATGGTGGGTGGTGTTAGGGTGGAGTGTTTCTCAGGGTGTGGCGGGGGCGGTTGGGTGTGGCAGTGGCAGGGCAGTGTCCTTCCTGTGATTAATCTACTAATGGTCTTAAACGTGGAGTAAAAATTTGGCTATTATTATCTCTCTCTCTCATATATAAACATTATAATATACCTGTACACATTTCAACACATCTAACATGCAACAGTATTCAATCAGCGAGTTCCTCCTCCTCCCTCCTCCCCCTCCCCCACCCTCCTCCCTACTCTTTCACTCTTGTCCCCCCCTTCCTCCCCAGACCCCCTCCCTCCTCCCCAGCCTCCCCTCCCTCCTCCCCTCAGCTGGCACCTATAAACGCCCACCCATAACAGCACATGTAATGATGGCTGAACATTACCTGGTCAGAGAGTTTAATAATACTAAAATAAAGAACACTACAAATTGCTTCTGCTTTTGACTGTTCTCATCCATATATTATTACATATTAATATTGTTATTATTTTTTTTTATTGCAATACCACAACACACACACACAATAAAAACAAAACTAACATTATATACACACACACACACACACACACACACACACAGGCACACATTAATTTAACAGCTACTGAACAATTTAGTATTACCTCAATATCAACATACACCTAATCCCTTGACTGTGATGATTTTAATGAAATATATATATATATGTATAGTAACATCCTGGCGGCCAGACCTGTCAAAGTGAGCCAATTGGTTCCATTTTTTCTGCTGTCATAAAACCTTTCACAATGTAATGTTCGTCTGACGCTGATGTATTGGTGGTGAATGTTGGTGTGGTGAATGTTGGTGTGGTGAATGTTGGTATGGTGAATGTTGGTGTGTGTATGTTGGTGGGAATTGCTGGTGAATGTTGGTGTGGTGATTGTTGGTGTGGTGATTGTTGAAGTAACGTTGGTGCAGAATGTTGGTGTGGTGAATGTTGGTAAGTGAACGTCGATAAGTGAAATTGCGGCGAATGCCGATGGCGTACGTCGACGTGTTAATCGTCAAGTATTACTGTCAAGTGGCGACTGTCGGTATGAACGTTTATGAACGCCGGTGCTATGAACGTTTGTTATGAACGTTCGAGGGTGAACGTCATGCTATGAAATCCCGATGGAACGTTGGTTTTTGCTAGTCGATAAAACGTCGTAAGAACGTCGATGGTCAATGCCGACGTAAGGAACGTCAATGAACGTCAATGTTGATGCTGGCGTACAAGAACGCTGGTAACGTTGCGAACGCCGATGCGTTGCGATGCGTTGGTGTTGTTGGTGTGGTGAATGTTGGGTGGTGAATGTTGGTGTGGTGAATGTTGGAGGTTGGAGTAGGTGAATGTTGGTGTTTTTGGTGAATGATGCAGTTGTGGATTGGTGGGGGGATGAGGACAGGTCACTGATTGAGGGTGTTGATGTTGTATATTGATTAATCTGTTGATGTTTAGTATGTTATGCTGAATGTTTTCGGTGTTGAGAGAGAGAGAGAGTATAGGATGAAAGAACAAATAATAAGAAAAATATCAAATAAAATACCAAGAACACGAGGCTAACCACGATATATATATATTTCCATGATGAACCATACACCTGAGTGATATATCTCACCTGGCCCTGAGGCACGGTCTTACCCACACGTGTATTAGACAACTTGGCCCTTAGCGTCACCTGGTATATGTAACAATTTACCTTTTGGCCATCTGGGGAAACACTTACCACAGACTTCATTCCTCGACCAATCAAAGACGCCTTACTGTGATCCCAAGAGACGTGTCCCTTCATTGGTCAGTCTGTCTGATTACGTCATTGATTACGCCATTATCTCTTGCTGTCTCCTCCTCTTGTTTACAGGATTTTATGTCAACATGTCTGCACTGTAATCGGTTTTATCTCTTGCTCATCATCATTCGCTGTTATCACCTGTCTCTTATCACTGTCTTCAATGTTATCATGTTGCCACTGCGTTCATTAGCGTTAATTTACTTTATCATGCATCCATTATTCTCATGGCTGCTATCATTATTTGTATCTTATTCCCAAATTCTTTATACATCTGTACATTTCTCTAAAGTCAGTCAATATTTTATTATATTTTTTTCCTGTTAATCTTAGTACAGAAGAGATTGATTGAAGGTAGGAGCAAAGAGGTTGGAGAGATGAACTGAAGACATTACTGCCAACATGAAAAGTTTACTAATCATTTAACGTCCGGCTTGAGGTAAACAAAGTAGAAACTGCTGATCCATCACCTGCTACATCTGTTGATCCTTCACCTGCTGATCCTCCACATCTGATCCGAAACCCCACATCCTCTCCCCACCTTTCCTCCTCCCACTCACCCCCTCTCACCCTCAGCATCCCTATCCCCGCCATCCTTCCTCCCCTCCCACCACCCCCCCACCCCCCAGCACCTCTCTCCCATCCATCTTTCCTCCTCCCTCTCACCCCCAGCATCCCCCCTCTCCCCCCATTTTCCTCCCTCCCACCACCCCCCAAGCATCCCCTCCCCGCCATCTTCCTCCTCCCTCTCACCCCTCTCAACCCTGCAGCATCCCTCCTCGCCATCTTTCCTCCTCCCACTCACCCCTCTCATCCCTCTAGGTCCATCCGCCTCACACACCCTCACCCTCATTCCTCATCTCCATCACATGTTCTTTGAGTGCCAATTATTTATCATCCTCTCTATCCCATTCTTTCATTCCCTCCTCCTCTTTTCCTGTCCTTCCCTTTTTCCTACACCCCTCTCTCTCTCTGTCCATTCCCTTTCATGCATCTCTCCACTCCCCTTCCCTCCCTCCTCCTTTCTCCCTCTCCTCCTCTCCCTCGTCCCTCTCTCCTCTCAGTCCCTCCCCATCTCTTAGCCTCCCTCTCTCACCCTTCCACATCCCTTCCCACGTCCCCTCCTCCTACCCTTCCACATCCCTCCCTCCTACCTCCCACATCCCCCCTCCCTCCCACCTCCCACATCCACCCTCCCTCCCACTCCTCCCCACATCCCTCCTCCCACTCCTCCCACATCCCCCTCCTCCTACCCTCCCCACGTCCCTTCCAACCCCTCCCACCCCTCCACAGTCCTCAAGGAGTTTGGGTGATATATCGGCCTGGCTACGTCCTTGATCCAACAGTGCATCAGTTTCATTTAGCTGTAAAAATAGGCTGGCGTTTTACTGTCAGGGTAGTGTTATACCCTGTGTGTGTGTGTGTTGGTACCCAGAGGAGTCACCATCCACCCAAACAATAACAAAAGACCGGACCTTAAAACACCTAGACTAAAACATGAAATAAAACTTATATCGGTAAAAAATAAAAAGATCTTCATAGTAATAGCGAAGTTTCCTTGTACGGCACAGGTGTTAAATATAGGTAGTCGTTTTAGTCTAAACTTTGACCCTGATGACCACAGTATCACCTTTTGACCCCTGATGTGACTCACATTATCACCTTTTGGACCCCTGATGTGACCACAGTATCACTTTTGACTTCTGTTGTGACCCTCTTGACACAAAGAAGGCTCGACTCTAGACAGATCAGAGACACGGGATCACCTCACCGTAATGAACCTTCAAGTGAGACTAATGAGTCAAACACTGAGCAGAAGACCCAAATTACGGCTAGTCAAATAGGTCATGTTAGTCCTAATAGACCCCAAACTAACGTAATCATGATGAATTGGGGCCCAGTTGAACTGAGGTTCAGTGTGTGTGTGACTGCCACCACCTCCCCAGCGCCATTAACACGACCAAAACTGGGACTCCAACGTTATTATAGAAGGAGAATCAGAGACGATAAACCCAGCAGCCACGACGTCAGTGTGCACAAGACCTGGACATCTGAAGCCTGAGTTAAATGGCTCCATCTCGGAGCCTATGGCCATAAAGCACCTACTTGGGGGCTCTGGGGAGAAGGGAGGGAAGGATTATGAGGGAAGAAGAGAAGGGAGAGAAGGAGGAAGATGAGAGCAATACGTAACTGAACGAAGCATACTGAT